>NC_143396.1:265090734-265395418 GCF_052110815.1 Crocodylus siamensis
CAGAAAACAAGTCTTTATTGACAGAGAACTAGCCTCTACCCTGGTCACTGGACCAAACTCAAGCTTGGCATAAGAGGCTACAATGCTGATGAGTGTCCCTTGCATAGAAAATGAGTTGAATTTGGCTTTCCTAAACCATTCTTGAGGATTGAGGTTTTGCAGCAGTGAACAAACAAATTGAGTTTAAGACAAAACATTTAGATCCCTAATTTTAAGTAACCAGGTCTAGATATTTTGGTTTATGAGAACTATCTGTGGGAGAGCTGGGAAGTCTCCTTTAGCTTACAGTCATGTGCTTAGCACCAAAATTCTCAAAATTATGGGTGTTTATTTTTCATTTACTTACCTGACTGGTAAAAAAAAAAAAGAAAAAAAAAAAAGAAACAGCACATCCGGTTTCTCTGACTCTTTTGTAGGTAACCATATTGCTGTTCTGTTTCTGTTCTGTTCTACATTGGTTCTTACACCATGCTTATCCTCATAGTATCTGAGACCAGTCTGAGCAACAGTCCAGTTGCTGCAGAATGTGTGCGAGTTTCCCATGACAAATGTGCCACACATTACAGGAATTAGTCCCCGAGTAAAAATGGTTGATCTGCCATATAAATGGTAGATCCATGAAAAAGAATTTGCTCTTTCAAACAGCAACTTCTTCGTTGTGCCAGGACAAATTAACATGTGGCCCAGTCTTAGACCCTCCACTAGCTACAGTACTCTATTTTCACTCCCCTACTCCAAGGGAGAGAAGCTTGGCTTCTTAAAAGCCCATCTAAGGAACAAGGTGTCAGGGAGGCTTGCAGACTGCTTAGTCTGTGCTGCTGCCTGGTGTCAACAGGGACAGGGAAGCTGCAGCAGTGGCAGGGGTTGACTATGGGGCATTTGTCATGCTCCACCCAGGGGGGGGCTTTAACATGTGGCTGCCTGTACCTGTTGATGTTTTTGTAGTGCTATAATTTTGAGGGCCACTGTCATACATGAAGTCACGATGTCAGTGCCAAGACACTGGCAGCCAGAACTAGGGGCCAAGCAGGGATCAAGGTTACCAGATGGGCAAAAGCTGGAGTTGAAGAGGGCAAGCAGAACCCAGGGGCAAGCTGGGTCAGCAAACCAGGAAGTCAAGAGGCAAGCAGGTTAGCAGAGTGCAATCTAGAATCAGAAAGAACCTTATTGCCCAGATGCTTCCTTTTCCCTGACTTCATGCGTAAATTGGACGTCTGTGGGCTTAACCGGGAGACAGTTAGGTGGGTAGGGAGCTAGTCGTGGGGTAGGACCCAGAGAGTTCTAATGAACGGATCGGTGTTGTCTTAGCCAAAAGTGGCCAGTGGCGTCCCTCAGGGCTCAGTCCAGTGCTTTTCAACATACTTACCAGTGATTTAGATGCAGGGGTGAAGAGCTCACTGGTCAAGTTCACAGACAACACCAAGTTACGGGGAAGTGTGATCATGCTTGAAGATAGCCTGCAGATACAGGCGGACGTAGACAGGCTGGCAAGTTGGCTGGATTGGAATCAAATGAAGTTCAGCGTCGAGGAATGTAAAGTGCTCCATCTGGGGACAAAAAAACTCCTACACACCTACAGGCTTGGCAATGCCAAACTGACCAGCACAATGACCGAAAGGGACCTGGGGGTAAGAACAGACCGCAGTATGAATATAAGCCAGCAGCGTGACACTGCAGCCAGCAGGGCAAATAATACCCTGGAATGCATCAATCGATGCATCTCCAGCAAAACTAGGGAAAGTGATTCTTCCACGCTACTCGGCATTGGTGAGACCGCAACTGGAGTATTGCATCTAGTACTGGGCGCCACACTTCAGCAAACATATAGTAAAGCTTGACAGAGTCCAGAGAAGGGCCATCTATATGATCAGAGACTTGTACGGCAAGCCATATGAGGAAAGGCTGAGGGGACTCTTCAGCCTGAAAAAGAGAAAGCTGAGAGGGGACTTGATAGCAACTTACTGCTACATCAACAGCATACATCAAGGGCTCAGTGAACAACTGTTCATCAGGGTGTTGTTAAGGAAAATCAGAAGTAATGGTCATAAACTCCTAGAAGACTATTTTAAGCTCAACATTAGGAAAAACTTCTTCACAGCTATGGTGTCCAGATTGTGGAATAGGCTCCCTCCAGAGGTGGTGCAATCGCCTACCCTGGACATTTTCAAGAGGAGACTGGGCAGTCACCTTGCTGGGGTCACCTAACTCCAGTTGCCTTTCCTGCCTGGTGCAGGGGGCTGGACTCGATGATCTTCTGAGGTCCCTTCCAGCCTCGCAATCTATGAATGAAACCTTGTCTTAAACAGTGGAAGTGAAGCCACTCAGTTATCTGGGAGTGGGTGGAGTCTCTGGGGTCTGCTGGGGTCTTTAGGCAAGCCCCATCTATGTTCTGGGAGCAGCATCAGGGTGGCAGGGTTGGGTACACAGGTGTACTGGTTAGGCTGAGACCCTCAGTTTAAGACTGCAGACCTGACATCCACTGCTATATGTTGTTCTGTCCCATGTCAGGCAAAGAAGTGCATTCAGTAGAATCTTTTGGTAGGAATGTTTGGCATACATATACACGTGTGCATGTGTTTCTGTTAGAGAAGGCGAGGTAAAAGACATATATCATATACTTACTGTAAAAAGTGGTGAGGTTGATGGTCTTTAGATCATGGGAACCTTTATTCTACGGTTTCAGACTAGCCCCCGAGACAGCTCACTTAGCTGTACAGCATGTACAGCACTCCATTCTGCCATAGAGATGAAGCTATCAATCTACAGTCATTGTTTCATTTCTGTAGGCAGCCTTTTAGATATTTTGGGCCCATGCCGTGGAATATCCTGAGACTTGCTTTAGTATTTTAAGGGAAGTTAGTGTTGAGAGTGGAGAACAGGTGTGATATGATCACAATAGCCCATTGTTGCTGAGGATGTGCCCTGTCCTTGTTGGAATGTAGTCCAGTGGAGGAGCGACTAACGCATGAATAATGCATGAATAACATAGGTCAGGTCATCATTTATGAGGATGTAGCAGAGGCCCTTAACCGGCCAGAGATGCTTGAAAACATTATGCATAGATGATGCTATGCGAGAGCTTGGGTCACTGAGGAGCCCAAGAGTGCTCCTACATTACAAATTGAATTAAACACTTAATGGTTTGTACCTTTAACCAAAGGAAACTGCACTATGGCTGCAAATTATTTAAAAAACTGTCCCCAGTATCAGCTTTGTCTTGCTTTTGTTCAGTTTTTAATAGGCATTCTTCATCTATAAACCAGTCTAATCAAAGCAAAGGGCTATTCTGGTGCTAGTGCTATGGTTGAAGGTGAGGAAGAATGAGTACAGCTTTGTGTCTTCTGCATATTGCATGCTTGTCCAGTTTCCTCCACCAATTTTTTTTTTTTTGTGATACTAGCAATAGCCATAGAAAATGTTTTGGCTGTATAACAGGGGGCTTCCTCAGGGCCAGTCTACTAATGGCCCTCCCACCTGTTTCTGGGCCAACTGTCCGCCTTCTCATCTGGCACTCCTTGATATATAATTATTATATTAATTAGGCAGGAGGCTGCCCATTTCTTGCCCCTATGCCAGGGGGCACTATCTGCAGCTCCATTCCTCCCCTGCACTGCAGCCCAAGCCTCACAGATGGCATCCACTGTTCTTATCATCACTGGCCCCACACTGGGTCCCAGAATCCTCCAATCTGGACCCCAACCAGATCCCTCTGATCAGGCAACCTGCTTCACCTTCATTCGGGGCTGCCTAGCTCTCTGAACTCTTTCCTCTCTTGGGTGTGGTCCCCCTGGGACCTTTTGCCACATAGGCCCTGGCAAAAACCAAGGCCAGTCAGAAACCCCAGACCCTCAGCTCTGCGCATCCCTCATGGTGGGCCCCTGGCCCTTTTGACCATTCTGGTCCTGGCTCCAGCATTGACCAGTTGAGGGTATTCCAAGTCAGGCTTCTGAGTCTATAGTCCACTCTCTAACCTGGGTCCACCTTCTTGGCTCTAGTATGGGGTAACCCACCCAGTTGTGGGAGCTGGGGTTATTAAGGTGCTCCAACCCACTTTTCACCAGGGTGGTTTCATAGTTGGTAGGATCAGAAGGGACCTAAGCAGATCATCAAGTCCGACCCCCTGCCACGGGCAGGAAAGGATGCTGGGTAAAACAACCCTGGCTAGGTGATTGTCTAGCCTCCTTTTGAAGACCCCCAGGGTTGGGGTGAGCACCACTTCCCTTTGAAGTAGGTTCTAGCTCCTAGCTGCCCTGACTGTGAAGTAGTCCCTCCTGATGTCTAACCTGAAACTACTCTCAGTCAACTTATTGCCGCTATTCCTCGTTACTCCCAGTAGTGGTTGGGGGAACAGGGACCCTCCCATTGCTTGCTGGTCCCCCTTGGCAAGTTTATAGGCAGCCACCAGGTCCCCTCTCAGCCTTTTATGGAGGCTGAACAGGTTCAGGTCCCATAGCCTCTCCTCATAGGGCCTACGCTGCTGCCCCCTGATCATGTGGGTGTTCCTCCTCTGGACCCTCTCGATGTTGTCCACGTCCCTCCTGAAGTGTGGCACCCAGAACTGGACACAGTACTCCAACTGTGGTCTGACCAGTGTTGCACAGAGGGGGAGGATCACCTCCCTGGACCTGCTCGTGATGCATCTATGGATGCATGACAAAGTGCGGTTAGCCTTCCTGACCGCGTCCCCACATTTGTGGCCCATCTTCATCTTGGAATCAATAGCGACTCCAAGATCCTTTTCTGCCTCTGTGCTGACAAGAAGGGAGTTCCCCAGCCTGTAGGTATGCTGCTGGTTCTTCCGCCCCAGTTGCACTACCTTGTACCTGTACATGTTGAAACGCATCCTAGTCTCATCTGCCCACCCCTGTAACCTGTCCAGATCTAGTTGCAGCCTGTCCCTCTTTTCTAGTGTGCTCATTCTCCCCACATCTTAGTGTCATCTGAGAACTTGAACAAGGTGCTTTTCACCCCCTCGTCCAAGTTCCCTATGAAGATGTTGAACAGCGTGGGCCCGAGGATCGAGCCCTGGGGAACCCCACTGCCCACATCCCTCCAGGTTGAAAATGATCCATTCACCACCACTCTCTGGGTGCGTCCCTCCAGCCAATTTGCAACCCATCTGATTGGGTAGGCATCAACACCACTGTCACCTAATTTTTTTAATGAAGATGGGGTGAGAGACAGTGTTGAAGGCCTT
The DNA here is from genome assembly GCF_052110815.1 of Crocodylus siamensis. Classification (NCBI taxonomy): domain Eukaryota; kingdom Metazoa; phylum Chordata; order Crocodylia; family Crocodylidae; genus Crocodylus; species Crocodylus siamensis. The sequence goes on from NC_143396.1 coordinate 265,095,932, forward strand.
CCTAAAGTCCAGAAAGACTATGTCCACTGTGACACCTGCATCCAAGGATTTTGTGACCTGGTCATAGAAGGCAACCAGGTTGGTCTGACAGGACCTGCCTGTAATGAACCCATGTTGATTGCCCCTAAGCATAATCTCCCCTGCTGGCCCCTTGCAGATAAGCTCCTGGATAATTTTGTCAAAGAGCTTCCCCAGGACTGAGGTAAGACTAACATGCCTATATGTTCCTGGGTTCTCCTTCCTCCCTTTTTTGAAAATGGGGACCACACTGGCCCTCTTCCAGTCCTCTGGCACCTTGCCAGAGCACCATAAGTGCTTGTAAAGCTGTGCCAAGGGTCCCTCAATGACCTCTGCTAATTCCCTCAGCACTCCATGGTGGAGAGTATCTGGACCTGCTGATTTGAACACATCAAGTCCCTCCAGAATTTCCCTGACTAGGTCCTCTCTGACCCTGGACCTGGCGGCGCATCCCCTGGGTCTGTCCAGAATCCCAGTGGGGGGTGGAAATGTCCCTGTCCCTGCTCAGGGAAATGGAAGCAAAGAATCTGTTAAAGAGATTAGTTTTGTCATCTGGTGCTACCACCAGATTATCAAGCATGTCCTGCAGAAGCCCCACATTACTTGGTACCTTCTTTTTACCCCCAATGTATTTAAAAAAGGATATCTTGTTATCTTGATCCAGGTCGCTAGTCCCAGTTCCATCTCTGCCTTAGCCTGCCTAACAGCCCTCCTACAATCTCAAGCAATGGAGGTATAATCCTCCTTGGTGATGGTCCCTCCCTTCCATTGGGCGTATGCCTCCTTTTTGGCTTCAAGTCATTCCTGGATGCTTTTGATGTGGGCTTTTGGTAACTGGCTTGCTATTTCCTGGGGACTCCTATGCCACTGGTAGTCCCACCGGGCCACTCACTGCCATCAGGGTGCAGTTTTAGGTCGTGCCCAGGACCAGGAGCCTCCAAATCATCCCCTACAGCTCCTGCCCTTACCTCCAGGATGTTGCATTCAGCCTTGCAGGCAGGCCATATTACTACCTGGCCTGCCAGCAGCAAACTGGTCTGTTTATATAGGTGGCCAGAGATCTAAAATGGCTGCCACAATCAAGCACCTGTTGGCTACTTGGCTCAGCCCTTAAAGTTTCTTTTCCAGAAGTTTTGACACCATTGTTCCTTGTCCTGTCCCATATGGCCTTAGAGAAATCTTGATTCTTTTTATTATTCCCCAACAGGTATGTGAAGATTGTTATCAAATACCCCCAGAGTCAATATTCACTAACAACACTCACTTCTTGAAAAGGAATAACCGAAGGATTAATGCACCAAGTAGAGGCTGGGAAAGTAGAAAATATTCCAGATGCCAACTTTGTGGTAATACTCAAGAGAATCAACTGAAGTGAATATGACATGCTTTAACAATATGCCTTGTGCTATATGTAAACATCGGTTGTCATCAGTTCACTAATTAGGAGATGATCAAAGGGCCTATAGCTTGTTAAAGCCCCAATTATATCAAATGTAACTTTTTAGATGCAAGATTAACAGCTGTTTCAAAAGATTGGAAAGAAACTTTGAAATTTCAAAAGAAGCCATTGATTCTTCAACGGTAGTTTGATTTTTAGCACTTGGCCTTTCAGAGTGGGACAATTTTGTAGTCTCATTAAAGGCAAAGAAAATGACTAACTCTCTATGGGATCATACAAAACTTGTCAGAGTAAAAGAGGGTGATATACCCATCAGAGGCAGGTATAAGTGTTGCAAAGTTAACTCTGTAGGACAGATTGTATGGGCTTGTTTTTGTTTCCTAAAATCGTTAATTTGATTTCAGCCAGAAACAGAGATAACAGAAATGATAAGAAACCCTGAAGTTTCTTCCTAGTACAGACACATAGTGTACAAAGAAATGGTCTACTTAGGGACTCTAGATGATTCGTAGGATCTGAGTGGTGTGCCAGAATTTCTTTCAATGTTCAGTGAAGTATGTGATGTCTAATAGAGATAGGACAATCCCTGGTCATTGCTAAATACCCAGGGATCATACATCTTTTATTTATTTAGAGAATTGTTCTCAGTGATTTCTAGCTATCCATGAGGATGTAATTCTTTGTTTGTGACCATTCAGATTTGTGTTTTATGACAGTGTATGTCTGACTGAAGCTTTGTTGCTGCCCATCAACCAAGAGTTGTCTCAGCTGAAGATTGCTGCTACGGACCAGGAAGAATAAAATTGTAATCATAACTTCTCTAGACTCTGGAGGGAATCAAATGAAACATAGTGTCTTCATATGAGTCCTCCCTTGGCAGAGCTAAGGGGCTGATGGGATGAGGTTTTGCCATGTGCAGCTTCCTTTGAAAAATCCTGTTTTCCTAAGGCAAAGGTGGGAAGTTGATATAGGACCAGGCTCTTCCACAGAATATTTGGGCTATGATACTACTCCACATTGTTGTAAGTAGGCTGCTTTGTTCAGTGGGGTTCAGTTGAATGAGAGAAAAAAAAAACGTCATGAGAAGAGAAATAGCAATTATATTCCAGGATTGACCTGGAACATTTATCTTCTACATGTGATGGGATCAAGGTTCCCTCTAAGCTGCACACGTGCACAGCCGTGCACAATAAAAAATGTTGCCACACAGTAACTTTTTAACGCCGCGCACCGGGGCTGGCACAGGGGCTGCTCTGCTCCACTTTGCATCTCACCGGCATTCCCGCAGGGAGGGAGGGTGCAGCCCTGACTGAAGCAGCCCATGAGGGTCTGGGCCACTGATCAGTGGGCAGTCATCGCCTCCACTCCTTCCTCCTCCATGCCTGCAGCGTGGAGCAGGCAGCAGCTCCTCCCCAAGGCGGGGACCAAGCTGGGCACCGCATGGGCTCCACTGGCTCCAGGGAACTGCTCCAGTCCCCAGCCCCTTCAGGCAAGCTTCGCCCCATGCCCTGCCAGCTTCACCCTAATCTTAGCTTTCATCCCTGTGCTGCAAGCCCCACAGCTCCCACACCAAAGCCCGGCAGTCCCACAGGTCTTCTGCGCTCTGCTCCCCACCTCTGCACATCGCCGCAGCCTTTGAAAGCGATGCCATGTGCCTCACTGCCTGATCTGCCCAGCGGAGGAGTGCACATGGCACCACGCCACTTTCAAAGGCTGCAGTGAGGTGCAGAGGCGGGGAGCAGGCAGAGCGCAGCCTGTATGTGGGTCCAAGAGACATGACAGAGAGGTACACACACTTCATGTAACAAAGGTACTAGAGACAAAGTCAGCTCTTTAGTAACTGAAGACAGAGAACTCAAATGCTTGCCCATATTTAAGTATTAATTAAATCTTAATCCTGGCCACATCGACATGATTACAAGGTAGCATGTGGGTATTACAGCTAGTTTCTTCTATAATTTACAACAATGCAAATTAAAAGCAGGATTGGGCCTTTAAAGAAAAACATCTAAAAAGGTAATAGACTGCGACAAATATGAAAGAATGCATCTGGTACACAGTGTAATATTAAAGGGGGAAGCAGGACCAATTCAGGAATGGACTGAAGCAGCGCACTCATGGACCAAAGCGGTGCACTCAGGGACTGAAGCGAGGTGCTCATGGATCGCTACACCTTAGAGGGAACATTGAATGGGATGGGTGAATTTCTCATTGTAACTAGCAGACATGAAGTCAGGAGTCTGCCCTGGAATCTTATCGAGGTATGTCATGGAAATGGTCACTTGAAGTTCTGGCTACCTTCAGTTCAGTAATCAGCCACACAGGGCAGCATAAATTATGTCCAGGAAAAGTTTGTGGCCTAACTGGCAGCATAGCAACCAATTTCTGCAGCTGGTAACATCATACCATCCAGCAGTGGGGAGGTACAAGGATAAATCAGGTGACAGAGATATAGTTTTACTTTGTTGTTTTTGGGATTTTGGCTTGAGGGAACCATAATTTTCTCTTTAGACTCACCTTTGTTTTGTATGTACCGCTTTCCTGGCTGTGATAGTCGGCAGTTATTAACTGGTTTGTCACAACTACTGTTTTTCTGTGCTCCAGTAACCAGAGTTGCAAAGAATGGTTTAAAAAACCCCACAACTATCACATCTCTACAGAGCTGTCCTGCCAAGGCCTTTGTCGACATTCCTGTTTGAGAGGGCTATCAGTGTAGGCCACAACCCTGCAAAACATACTCGGGTGCTTAACTTTGTCTGCTGAGTAGGCTCTTTCAAATTGTAGGACTTAATAGGCTACATACAGGGTGTGTCTACATGAGACTATGTCACTGTAGCAACAAGTTACAGCGACATAGCTCATTGCTATGGCAATGTAGCGTCAGTGGGCACAAACCATGATGCCACTGCTACTGTGCACTAGGATGGGAAAAGACCCGTGTGGCGCTGAGGCTGCACAGTACTGGTGGTTACTGCACAGTCAGGCACACATGTAAACATACCTACAGTGAATAAGTCTTCATAAGATCAGAGCTTTAAATATTTCTTTTGTCTGCAAGTATTTGAATTACAAGTAAAACCTAAAATGATGATCTGTCCCCAGATAAGATGCATACTTTGTTTCTGGTTAGGCAGAATGAGAGGGGGGAAAAAAGATTTTCTAGAGTTAGGGCTGAAGAGAGCAGGGACAGAGCCTGTCAACTACTTACCCTCCCTTTCCTGCCCAGCCCAAATCTGAAACTGTAACTAGTGCTGAAGACTGGAGTCTATGGGTGGATGTAGGATTTTGGAAAAAAGCTAAAAGCAGTTTTCTGGGCTGTGAGATGGGAGAAGAGTAACCAGGAACAGACAGCAAAAAATGCCAAAAAAAGAATAGCTTGATTAATGGAACATCAAGACCATTAAAAAGAGAGGGTCAGTAACTCCTGTGAGGTGAACAGGAATCTGGTAGATTATAATGAGCTACCAAGTCAGTTGACCTCATCCACATTCCCCGGCTTATATTGCCTCCCCTCAGCTTCTAGAAAGAGCCATGTCCTCAGGAAACAGTCCCTTCCAAGCAACATCCAGAGGGCAGAGTGCCATAAGCCAGCCCACACCCAGCCTCGCTACAGTTCAACCATTAAACTTTTCTCTGCCAGAACAAGAAACTATCCAAAGAAAACATTTTAAACATGGAACATCAAAACAAACAGTACAACCACATAATCATCACAAGTGGTTAATTGCTGTCAGTTATTATTAAACTGTTTCTTATTTCCTGTTTGAGTTTGTCTGACTTCAGGCTTCAGCCCATGAGTACACTTTAGTTTGGACTGAACTTGAATGAAGTTGGCAGGGCCTGATGGAATTCATTATGGGCTGTTAGTGTAACTGGCTGAAGGCTTCTCAGAACCACTGACAATACTATTTGCAAAATCACAGACGACGGGCAATGTCCCAGAGGACTAGAGGCAAGCTAACGTTAGTGTTCATCTTTAAAAATGGGAAAAGAAGGACCTGAGGTATTCCAGACCAGCCACCTGACTCTAATACTTTGGAAATTACTTGAACAAATTATCTTTTGAATCATACTGAATCATTTCTACCCAGAAGAACTTTTACAATCTTTTCTCCAGTGCCTGCTGAAGGGTGTTTGTGCCCGAAAGCTTGCAATTAAAGATTTTTTTTTTGCAAAAATCTTGTTAGTCTAATAAAAGATATCATCTCTACTATGTGTCCTGATTGCCTTTTGAACAAATTATAAAAATTTCATTAAAACTTTCAACATCTAGCGAAGGAAAGAGTGATCAATAACAGTCAGTATGTATTTGCTAAGAACAAATGCCAAACCAACTTTATTTCCTTATTTGAAGAGATAAGCCAAGTAGTGCATGAGAGGAATACAATAGATTGGGCTTTAGTAAGGTGCATGACACAATCCTACATAACATGCTTGTAAGTAAACTAGAGAAATGTGGGCTACATAGTTAGATGGATATGTAGTTCATTAAGTAATAAACAGCAAGCAAAGAGTAATTATAAATGGTTTGATGTCAAAATGCAGGTGGGGTTCTGTAGGTGTCTGTTGTGGGTCAGCTTCTTGTATTCAAGACATGACTACAGGTAGAAACGTGCTTGATCAAGTTTACATGTGCCATAATAGCGGGAGGGTTTACAACACTTTGGAGGAGGGGATTAGAATTCAAAAGGATTTTAATCAATTGGGGAGCTGGTCTACAGACAGTAAAATAGTATTCAACAGAAATATAAGGTGTTAATTATTAAGCAGGTTATTACATGTAAGATGAAAAAATATAAAAGCTTAACATCGTTCAAAATAAAAAGGAACTGAGCCAGTGACTGAAAAGGAAGAAGAGAAAAGAACACAGGACTCCTCTGTAAACGCTGATGTGAATTAAGAGAGCTATGTTGTTGGAAAATAAATACTTGCTTTTACATGTATTTTAGGGGATTGGATGTATTTTTAAATGTTACATTTGTTACTTTGTAAGTTGGAGTCATTAATATATGACTTTTTTATAAAAAAAGAAAAGAAAGAAATGTAAGGTGCTATAGCAAGGGAAGAAAAACTAAATGCACACATACAGAATGGGAGATAATTGGCTAGACATCAGCTCTGATGAGAAGAATCAGATCACTTGAGGTCCTGTAATTCTATGACCCTTATTAAAATAGGAATCATGTAGGCTGAGACTGCCCCAGTCTCAATACATTACAAGCTATTTGGATTGGTGTATAAAACTGCTCCTTTCTCAGATTTTTCTTTATTCTTAACTTTAAGAAAAGCGAACAAAATTGAGCCTGAACTTTTACAGGATCTGTGGCACACAGATCCTTTCATTATATGATATTGTATCTAATTTGACCTGCCACCTCTAGGTTCCAACACGAGTCAGCCGAGTAGCTCTGTAGCACCACACAGGGTCCTAGAATCAGACATCCCATTCCAGAGAGCTGTCAAACGCACTCTAGATTTTAGGCCTAGGATTTATTTCTATAGACAATGTCCCATTCTTTACCATCAGAGGTTTTGTCCTCAGAAATTATTTCTGTTAGTTTCAGCTTCTTCATTAGACTGAGAAATTTCAATCTATTTTTAAAAGGGCTTCTAACAACATTTTTTTTTCAAAAATATAAACTCCCGTATGAACTTTAACTCATGTGGTGGTATGATGATATTTAAACAGTACTCTATTGTTCTCATCCCCCCTTCTAACTTAACTGTGTAGACAAAATAGCAAAGAATGATTATTTTCTGTAAGAACTCTGTTACGTAAAAGGTGTTTTTTAACATTTTTAATAATATCCTTGCCTTGCTCTGAAATTCTTGCTGTTTAATAAAAACAGAGCCTCTGGTAAAAGTGGCACAGTATCATTAAAACACTTAGTCTGATGAGTCCAGTATCAAGGACCTAAAGGAAAGTTGGTTTGCAGTTAGTCTGATGAGTCTGGAATCAAAGACATAGAAGAAAGTTGGTTTGTAGCCTTGTGGAGTCAAATTAGAATGAAATCAGATTAGGGATCTTCTTATTAGGCTAGAAATAGATATTACCAAATGACATGGAACAGCTGTTCCAGGATTCATGCCAGCACAGCTGATCTGCTACATTGGACAAAACACATTAGCTGTTGTCCTGCCCATTGATCTTGCAGGACAATGAGCAACGTGTTCCCTGCTTCCAGAGATGCACACCCAGAAATCCCAGGGGTGTGTTTCTGGACATGGGAAAAGCTGGGACACTCAAGTGCAATCCTGGAGCGGGGGCTGCCGATCAGTTGCTTGACAGTCTCACCTCTGGTACTGCACCAGAGGAAATCCCACACTCCAGTGCAGTCCTGAGGCTGGGCCACCAATCAACTGATTGGTCGTCTCAGCCCTGAGACCATGCCAGAGCCAGTTTGGCACCTGAGTGTCCCATCTTCTCCCACTTGCAGAATGTGCCCCCAGGATCTCCAGGGTATGTCTCTGGAAGCGGGAGAACTTGGGGTTCCCCACTTCCAGAGTCATGCCCCCAGCAATCTCTGGGATGAGTCTGTGGAAGTGGGGAACCCAAATTGCCAGAGGCAAATTTCTGGAAGCAGATAAAGTTAGGCAGGCATTCCCAAGGCTTGCGGGGCCTGGTCCTTTGCAGAAGTTCCCAGGATGTGCAGGACTGGGTCCCACAAGCCCCTGTCTGGGGCAGTTAGAGAGCTTGGGCAGCTATTGTTGACTACACACTCCTGCGATGAAATAAAGAGACATCCACCACAATAGAGCAGCACAATTTATTGCTACCTTTTGTTGTGCTGTGACAAGAGGTATGGGTGTGTATTTGTTGTCACTTTGTGCCACCATAAACATTTTTAAGGCAGAACAAAGGTGATGAAAGGCAAAATCTGTTTCCACCCTTAGAGAAAGCACCGTGTGCAAATGAGAACACAGATGATTCTGGATGAATGCAAATACAACAAAACTTGATTTGTTTTAGGTGTTCATGTTTCAGATTAAATCTCTGCACACCTCTAATGCTAAGCTGTCCACAGAGGAGTGGTTAAGGTTATGACTGATATTGCAACATAAAAGTCATCAATGCATAGCGTACAAATTAATCTTGATTTGACTATATTGAAACCTTATTAGTGGATTGAGATGGCAGAACAATTAAGATGTCTCCCTGTGGTTCCAGAGGTACTCAAGCCTTGCTCTGGATCTATACCAAAGGTGGCAGACCTGAATACCTGGGAAGTAAGTAGGTACCTGGTTATCTGGGCTGGATGTGATGCTAGCTATGTGATTTCATTGAGTGCTTCTGGCTGCATAAATCATCTTGCTGTAACTGTACTACCCCAACTTGCTGCTTGGTTTGAGCAGACCTTTGACTTTTTTCCCCCTGAAACTTTATTGTGATTGTATTAGTTAAATCAGTGGTGCTCAATCTCCAACTTGTGAGGCCATGTCATCTGACCCATGAGTCTCCCCACGGGTCTGGAAATTTGGCAGCTGGGGCATAATGACAGTAGTATTTGCTACCCTCCACTGCCAGATTTCTGGAAGAAAAATGTTTAGCGCAACATATTTGCTTGTGTGTGTGCATGAGTATGTGTGTGTGTATTACTTATACACACAAATATAAAATAATGTACATTGAAGTAATGCACATTGAACAGGAGAATTAAACCTGCCGAAAAGGCACTGAACCATTATTAGAATGCTGTATCTTTGGTGCTGGGCTTCACTGGGTGATCTCGAGTGACAATGGAAGCTCCATTTTGAAATATCAGTACACATCTCCGGGATTTTGCTTCTGTCCCTGATGCAGTAGCTATAGCAGTGAAATCACTATTAGCCTGGTGCATCAGGAAAGACCATGGTAATAGTTATACACATATTTCACAGTGCTTATAGACTTAGCTGTCACACTAGGATCTGAGAATTCATTGCAGCTTTGACTCCAATTCACAGAGGTTGCTTGTTCTAATGCTGAACAATTTCAAGCTCCACATGCCATTAGTTAAAGGTGGATGTCTTAACCTGACAGGAAGTCATCTGTATCTATACTTCAGAAATTTGTCAGATACTATCTATTATCCCTCAAAAGAAGCATGTTGACATGGGCAAGAATTTCCGTGGGAAACAGAACAATGTGATATCTCAGTTTCTTGTCTATGCTGCTTCAGCCACACGCCACTTTTCCTGGCTGGTGCTGACCCAGCTGGGTCCGTCCCATCTGGATGGCTGAAGCTGGGTTCCCACGAGCTGCTGGGGATGGGAGGAGGCTGGCCGGGTCTGCAACGGCCTGCAGAAGCAGCAGCAGAGCCGTGTGCCACTTGGGATGGGACAAGCCCGGCCGGAGCAGTAGAGGCTGAGCTGCATTTTCCCCCTGCCTGCGCCCGTCAGTCCCGAGCAGCACACGGCTCCACTGCAGCTTCTGCTGGCCAGTGCCGACCTGGCCAGGCTCCTCCCATCCCCAGCAGCACGTGGGAATCCGGCTTCAGCTGCGTGCTGCTCCGGATGGGACAGACCCGCCCGGGTCAGCACCAGGCAGCAGAGGCGGCGGCAGAGCCGTGTGCGGCTCAGGACTGACCGGCGCAGGCAGGGGGGAAGTGCAGTTGAGCCCCTGCCGCTCCGGCTGGGCTCATTCCGTCCCCAGCAGCACATGGCGACTCGTCTTCCCACACGCACCGCATCGGCAACCTTGTCCCTTCCCCAGCCCTTCAGCAGCCATCAGGAAGCTGCTGGGGGAGGGACAGGATGGGAACCGTTTCCCATCACAGCACCGCAGGCCACAGAAAACATCTTGGTGGGCCTCATGGCAGCCCGCAGGCCGCATGTTGGACAAGCCTGTTTTAAATGTTCCCTTCCTTGCGTGTGGGGGGAGGAAAAAGAATTTCCTCACAGGATGGATTTTATAAGGCTTTTATCCTGCCAGATGCTTCATTTCAGGTTGTATCAGTCACAGTGGTCCATATTTAATCTTCCAACATGATAGGACATGACCAACGTAACGGAACACAAAATGTTCCAGACAAACAATTGTGCACTTGTCAGATGGTGCTTGCAGGCATGACTTGATTAAGATCCTTTGTAGCACTGGAAATATATTTTCTTTCTAAGAAGCCTCCTTGCCAAGAGTGTGAAAGTATAGATTTAGAATAAAATTTGTCTTCTGAATACTTCCATGTTACAGGGGAGTAAGTTGTAGCTGTGTCGGTCTAAAGACATAGGCACACAAAGTTCTTTGGGTAAATCTGATATCCTTTATTAAACCAACTCAAAAATTGGAAAAATTCTTCGTAGCAATCTTTTGGGTTTAAGTACCCTTCATCAGGCTGAGGAAGCATCTGCAGTTAGTGTGTCAGGCATCATCAGGCTGATGAAAGCATTCAATCCAGGAAGAGCACACACCAACTGCAGATGCTTCCTCAGCCTGATGAAGGGTACTTAAACCCAAAAGATTGCTACGAAGAATTTTTCCAATTTTTGAGTTGGTTTAATAAAGGATATCAGATTTACCCAAAGAACCTTATCTGTCTTCCGAACACTAGCACTTTCAAAATTGGCTACCTCAGTGCAGTCAGTTAGATCTCTGTGTTTGTTTCTATGTGAGTATTTGTAGCAGCCATTGCATGCCTGCCAATACCTGGTCTCAGACATTAGAAATAATGAAGGGGTTAGTAAGATCTGGATTTCAGGTAAGCCAAAGTGAAGCAGTTAGGTACATGCAGAAGGTTGATTTTGTCCGTTCTAAAGATAGGACCCATTTACAAAATGTGGATCCAGTTTTAATGGGTACACTTATATGTGCAATTAATGCGCCTGAATTTTCTGCGCTGAGAATTCAAGTGCATTAAACTGCATCCCTGCACACATCTGAGCGTATGTCAGGAGCAGTTCAGTCTAAGGCTATTTCTGCCCTCCTCTGCCCCACTCTGCAGCAGCCAGGGGGAGCTCCAGGCTTCCCCAAGTGCCACCCCTAGGCTGGCAGGAGACATGGGGGATGGTCCTGATCTCCATGGGGTGAGAAGAGCTGTCCCAGTTGCCAGACAGCTGTCTCCCAGCCATGTGGAGATCAGAACCCATCCTGAGCTCCACAGGACTGGTAGGCATCATCCCACTGAGCCCAGACAGCTCTCCCTGCCCCCTGTGGCCTCCTGCTGCCTAGCCTGACCAGGAGTAATTTGCATCCCTTCAAGTATTTGTACACCAATATCAAGTCCCCTCTCAGTTTTCTCTGAAGTAAACAATCCCGTTTCTCCCAACCTTTTGCTCATATGTCATGCTTCAGGACCTCTAAGTATTTTTGTTGCTATTTTGCCAATTGTTTTTACTTCTTTTTTAGGCCTCTGGCACACTTTTCTTTTTTAACATATATATTTTTTAAATACAGACACAATGGGTTCTGATCCTAACACTCATGCCTCTTGCCATGCCATCCATTCATGGCAGATGTGATTTTGGGATTGAAGATCAGATCCCAGTTGTATTCTTTCTGTTTGCCAGTGCAAGGAGAGCCAGGGGTCACAATCCCAGACTTCTCCTGCACCAGCAAGTTCAGTCAGGTGCCCACAGGTCCAGGGCTGGCAATCAGCTGCTTGTCAGCTTCAGCCCTGAGACTCCACCAGAGCCTCCAACCAGCATCAGTGCAGGCTGGAGCTAGGCCAAGCATTTACAATCAGCTGATTGTAGAAGTGCACCAATATATCAGTCCATATTGTATTGGCACTGGTAAAAGGAAAATTGACATTATCGGCTTTTTTGGCTGATGTAGCCAGTTATGTCACTGATAAATGTAATGTGCGTGCATGCAGCTGTAGCATACACATGACCAGGAATGCAGCCTGGCAGCTTGGAGAGCAGCATCTGGCCAGTAAGCCTGTTGTGGGGGTGTGACAGGTGCACCTCTTCGGGGTCCGTCTACTGGTGACCCTGCCCACCTGTTATGGGCCAACTGCCCGCCTTCTTTCCAGCCACGCCTTGTTCTTAATTGATTAATTAGAATATGTTAATTAAGTGGGAGGCTGTCCAGTTTCTGCCCCGATGCCAGGGGGTGCTATCTGGGGCTCCTTTCTCACTCCGCACCCTCACTGGCGCTTGGGTTTTCCATAGCCCCGTCTCACTCTGTGCCTCACTGGGTGCTTGTCAGTGCTGCCCCCCCTCTCTGGAGCTTCTCGCTGCCCCTCCTCTCTGGGGCTGGGGATCTCCATGCTGCCGTGGGCCCCCATGAGGCCTCCTCCAACCCCTGATAGCCTCATCCAAACCTCCGGTTCTAAACAGCAAACACAAAACACAAGGCCCTGGGCTATACCATAAAAATCTAAGTTGCTTGGCTATAACATCATTCAATCCCTACTGGGGAATTCTCCACCCCATAACAGCAATCAGGAGTTGTTCATGCAGTCAGGCTTCTCCCCTTTGCTTACCCAGGCAGAGCTGCCTCTCCTTTGGCTGGGGTTTAAGTGTAAGCCAGGCCCTGCCCCTTCCGGTCAGCTGACCATTGGCAGGTGTGAGTCACCAGTTAACTCTGGTTGCCCTAGCAACCAGCAGCTGGGCTCCTTTCTCCCTGCTAGGGCCCTAGCAGTTTCTCCTCTTTAAAAGGAGCAGGGCACCTAAGTGCTCTGTGACAGGGGGAAAAGGCATGGGGTGGCAGGCTGAGGCCCTCACAGGGAGCTGGCTGGCTGGCTGGGCCAGATGCTGCCCAGCTGGGGTGGGGTTGGGTGTGGGTTGGAGCCGCAGGCAGGCTCATCTGTGGGGGAAGGGTGGGTAGATCCTGCTGCTGTACACACCCCTGAGGGAGGCATGGGGAGCATGTGGCTCCTGGATTTGTACTCGGGGCAAGGGCAGGCTGCACCAGCCTCTTCCTGGTGTGGAGGCTGGGCCAGGGCTGTGCTCAGGGTGGGTAGGGGCGGCACTGGGAGAGGTGGCTATGGGGTGGCCTGCAGCCACCCCAGAATTCACTATAGGTGCCTTCCCAGCACTGCTACCACTCATCCCAAGTGCAGCCCTGGCCCAGCCCCCCTCTGAGAAGAGGCCGGTGCAGGTCATGGCCCCAAGCCTGCAGTGGGCAGCCCGCCTTCACCCCATGCACAAGTCCAGGGGGTACATGTCCTCCATGCCTCCCCTGGGGAGGTATGCAGCACCGGGAATCGCCCCACCCCGCCTGTGTTCCCTGGACAAGCCACCTCTACACTGCCCCACCCCGGCTGGGCAGCACCTGCCCCACCCCAGTTCTAGCCCCACTCCCTCCTTCACTGTGGGGGCCTCAATCTGCCCCCCGCCCCCATGCCTCTTCCCTACCACAGACTTACCGGCTGGATGCTGCTCTCCATGCTGCCATGCTTCATGTTGGCAATTGGATCGGTATCAGCCAATATAGCTGTTTAATAATCAGCCATCGGTATTGTCCAAAAAATCTTTTTTGGTGCATCCCTAACTGATTGTCATCTGTGGCCCCAGTGCAATTCCAGGGCTGGGGCCAACAATAAGCTCACTGTCAGCCCTGGCCCCCAGACCTAGTGTAAGAGCCCCGTGCCCTGGAGATGGAAGCAGCAGTCAGCTGATTATCAGCCCTTGCCCCAGGGTTGCTACATGTTCAATTTAAGTCACCACACAAATCAGCCATAAACATGTTCTACATTTATAGAATGCTCTTATGGCTAATTTGCCACTTTGTGGTTGGTTTACCATTTTAAATTGAGTGCATGTGTCATTTATGCTGCAATCATTTTAATCATGGTAATGTGCAGAGGGGGTCTTAAAGTGTGCTGTCCAAAGCATTTCAGGGGTGTAGTTGGTAGCTGTGTTGATCTGAGACAAAAAAATGCAAAACTCTAGAACTCTTGGTTCAGAGATGATACCTTTTATTAGACCGACCAAGAAATTGCAAAAAAAAATCATTCTCTGCAAGCTTTCAGGCATTCAGGCTCAGGGAAAATTAAAGATAGTAAAAAGTCCCCATAGGTAGAAAATAAACTTCATTCTTGCACAGAGGAAGCTGAAGGTGGAAGTCTGTTCCCCTGGGTCCATGTGACTGTCTTTGTGAGTTTCTTTTTGATGTGCAGATAAGGCAGGATTCTTTCCCTGGTGGTGTCAGATGGCAGACAGGCAGGGGCCTGTAGGAATCTTTCTTGTTGTTCAGCAATGAAGTTTAAATCCAAAACAGCTAAAATTCAGCATCTTCTATGTTTCAGGCATGTATTTGGTAGCCATGTTGGGCTGAGACAAAAATAAATGAAAAACTCCAGGACGCTTGGTTCAGATGATACCTTTTATTAGACCAACTAAGAAATCTGAACATCTATGAAATCTAAGAAATTAACTGGCCAAAAATATATCTTTTTCTGCAAGCTTTCAGGCAAAGTGTCCAAAGTGTGCTGTCCACATGGAACTCTAGATGAGGCCTCACCAGTACTGTAAAAGAATCATTTTCTGTGATTGTATGTAACACTTCTGTCAATACATGCCCAGTATGTGATTAACCTTTTTCTCAACAATATTAAATTGTTAACTCATACGCAGTTTGTGATCTGTTGCCATTCCCAAATGCTTTTCTGCAGTATTGCAGTCCAGCCAATCATTTCCAATTTTATATTTGTACATTTGATTGTTCCTTTTAAAATGCATTTGTCCATATTGTGTCAAAGAATAATTTCTTGAGAGGAGTTGTGTTGAACTGCTGTTTTATTCCAAGTTGTTGAGCACCCTTTATAGCCAGAAGCTGATTTGTGGGTGGAAGTTGTTCTACCCACTGTCAGACAGTATATTTTATGAATCATCCTGATGAAAGACACAAAACAAATATGAAAGAAAATATTGTATTTTATGGGATTTTAAAGCCCACTTGGCTGATGAGAACATAATGAAACAAAAGCTAGTCAGGAGACTGAATGCAGTGCTGATATACGCTAGAGTCCTTCATATTTGTTTTGCATTTTAATAGGCCAGAGGTCACGTTCAAAACTGTGAATGCAATGTTGTTTTTCTACTGAAATATGAATAAAAAGCTCATGTTGTTATCTCCCTCCTGTCCTCTGAAGAGTTCTCCAACAAAAACAGGGAAATCAAATCCTGCTATTTCTCAAAGTGAAAAATAAGCAAAAAAATAACTCTTTAAATTTATGAGGCTATCTTTACACAAATCCAGAGTCACACACAGAGGAAGCTCTTGCTTTGCAGTTCACCTTTAAGCAATGATTAGAAGAATTATATAGAACACAAATTAACTGATAAAGAAGAAGAACGGGAACTTTATCACCTAGGTTGTAACTGATCATGAACGATAGATAGCTTTCATCTTTATGAATAATAATGTATTAGCTTAAATGTACCACGATTGACAGGTAAAACAGGAGGCTGTTCACTAGTCATGATAATATTGAACTGTAGAAAGGAACCTGGAAACTGCAAGGAAATTATTTTGCTAATAATTTTGCTATTTTGCCAGAAGAAGAGGATGAGAATTTGCCAAACAAATTTATCCACTAGTTTTGGGGGAAGAGCTGGATAGGAACTGTGTAAATTACAAAGGATGTTGGACACCGTTAAGAGGCATAGAACCAAGTCATAATGAAAACCAGGTAGGAGATATACAAAAAAAATGGATAGAAATAACTAAAAATAAAATTGTCAATGGTTTTTAGGTGTTGATTTATTGGCTTACATGGTACATGAAAATATATCTGTTTATCATTTGTTAATCTGTGGTAGTTTTTTAAATTTTGATTAATATTTCACTGATGGATAGAGACCAAAGCCATGACTTGTGTGGGGAAACAGGTGGCTTGGGGGAAGCATAAGAAGGAGGGGGCAACAGAGGAGGCCTTCTCATTCATCCTGATAATTGACTAGTTACCTCCAGCATCTACACACAAATGCATGGACCCTGGGAAACAAGCAGGAAGACTTGGAAGTCCACACTTATGGCATTATGACATGACTAGAATAACAGAGACTTGGTGGGATACCTCACATGACCAGAGCATTGTCATGGATGGTATAAACTATTCAGGAAGAACAGGCAGAGGAGAAGAGGAGGAGCGCTATATGTAAAAGCCATATGATTGCTCAGAGCTCCAGTCTGAAACTGGAAATAGGCCTGTTGAAACTAGACATAGGCCTGTTGACCATAACCCAGAGACTTTCAAAAGGCAAAGCAACACAGGTGATGTCGTGGTGGTTGTCTGCTATAGACCACCAGACCAGGAGGATGAGGTGAATGAGGCTTTCTTCAAACAGCTAACACAAGTTTCCCAATCACAAGCCATGGTCCTCATGGAGGACTTGAATCACCATGACATCTGCTGGGAGGGCAATACAGCAGTGCACAGGCAAACCAGGAAGTTTTTGGAGAGTGTTGGGGACAACTTCCTGGTTCAAGTGTTGGAGAGGTTAACTAGAGGCCATACTCTGCTTGACCTGCTACTCACGAGCAGGGAAGAATTGGTGGGGAATGTAGAAGAGCAGCCTTCAACTACCTGAAGGGGGTATGAAAGAGGATGGAGGCCAGACTGTGCTTAGAGGTGGCAGATGACAAAACAAGGAGCAATAGTCTCAAGTTGCAGCAAGGGCAGTTTAGGTTAGATAGTAGGAAGATTTTTTTCACTAGGAGTGTAATAGTAAAGCACTGGAACAGGTTACCCAGAGAGGTGGTGGAAGCTCCATCCTTGGAGGTTTTCAAAACCTGGCTAGACAGAGCTTTGGCTGGAATGAGATAGTTGGGGATGGTCGTGCTTTGAGCAGGGGGTTGGACTAGACAACCTCCTGCAGTCCCTTCCGACTCTCACCTGTATGATTCCAAGTGGATGGCAGCCTGGGCAGCAGTGATCACGAGGTGATCAAAGTTTATGATCCTGAGGAAATGAAGGAAGGAAGGAAGGAGAGCAGCAGAGTAAGGACCCTGGACTTCAGAAAAGCAGACGTTGACTCTCTCAGGGAACTGATGAGCAGGATCCACTGGGAGGCCAGTCTGAGAGTGAGAGGAGTCCAGGAAAGCTGGCTGTACATTAAAGAAACCTTACTGAGAGCACAGGAATGAACCATCCAGATGTGCAGGAACTAGTAAGTATGGTAGGAGACCAGGTTGACTTAGCAGGGAACTTTTCAATAAGCTAAAACACAAAAAGGAAACTTGCAAGTGGAAACTTGGACAAATGGCTAGGGGGAGTATAAGAATATTCTTTAGACATGCAGGGATGAAATCAAGGCCAAAGTGCAATTGGAGTTACAGCTAGCAAGGAACATGAAGGGTAACAAGGAGGGTTTCTACAAGTATGTCAGCAACAAGAGGAAGATCAGAGAAAGTATGGTTAGCTTACTGAATGGGGAGGTTGAAGTACTCAATGCCTTTTTTCACAGATGAGGTCAGCTCCCAGACTCCTGCACCTGGCGGCACAGTTTGGGGAGGTGTGCAGCTAACAGTAGCAAAAGAACAGGTTAGGGACTATTTACAAAAATGGGACAGGTGCAAGTCCAGGGGCCAGACATGATGCACCTGAGGGTGCTGAGGGAGTGAGTTGACCTGATTGTAGAGCTACTAGCCATTATCTTTGAAAACTCATGAAGATTGGGAGAGGTCCAGAGTGATTGGAAAAGGGCAAATATAGAGCCCATCTTTAAGAAAGGGAAAAAGGAGTATCTATGGAACTACAGATGGTCTCACTTCACTCCATGGAAAAATCATGGTGCAGGTCCTCAAGTAATTGATTTTCAAGCCCTTGGAGGAAAAGGTGATTAGGACCAGTCAGCATAGATTCACCAAGTGCAAGTCATGCCTGACCAACCTAATTTCCTTCTATGGTGAGATAACTGGCTCTGTGGATGTGGGGAGAGCAGTGGACATGATATACCTTGACTTTAACAAAGCTTTTGATCAGGTCTGTCACAGCATTCTTGCAAGCAAGCTAAGGAAATATGGGTTGGATGAAGGGACTGTAAGGTGAATAGGAAACTGGCTGGATCATTGGGGTCAAAGGATCAATGGCTTGACTTCTAATAGGCAGTTAGTATCAACTGGATTGCCCCAGGGGTTGGTCCTGGGGCCAATTTTTTTCAATATCTTTATCAACAACCTAGAAGATGGGATTGATTGCACCCTCAGCAAGTTTGCAGATGACACCAAGCTGAGTGTGGAGTAGTAGATATGCTGAAGAGTAAGACTAGGATTCAGAGAGCCCTAAACAAATTGAGGGTTGCACCAAAACTAATCTCATGAGGCTCAATAAGGGCAAATGTAAAATCATGCACTTAGGGTGAAACAATCGCATGCACCAAAAGGGGTGGAGACTGACTGACTAAGCTGCAGCTCTGCCCAAAAGGACCTGTGGGATAGAATGGGCAATAAGCTGAATATGAGACAACATTGTGCTCTCATTGCAAAGAAGGCTAACAGCATACTGGGCTGCATTAGTAGGAGTGTTGCCAGCAGATTGAGGGAAATTATTCTTTCCCTCTATTTGGCACTGGTGAGGCCACATCGGGAGTACTGTGTCCAGTTGTGGGGCACCCAGTACAGAAAGTATGTGGACAAATTGAAAAGAGTCCAGTGAAGGACAACAAAACTAGTTAGGAGGCTGGGGCACATGACTTACTAGGAGAGGCTGAGGAAACTGGGCTTATTTAGTCTGGAGAAGAGAAGATTGAGGGGAGATTTAATAGCAACCTTCTACTACTTGAAGGGTGGTTCCAAAGAGGATGGAGCTAGACTGTTCTCAGTGATGGCAGATGACAGAATAAGGAGCAATAGTCTCGAGTTGCAGCAAGGGAAGTTTAGGTTAGATATTAGGAAAAACTTTCTTGCTAGGAGGGTAGTAAAGCACTGCAACGGGCTGCCCAGGAATGTTATGGAATCTCCATCCTTGAATGTTTTTAAGACCTGGCTAGATAAGACCTTGGCTGAGAAAAAGTAGTTGAGGATCATCCTGCTTTGAGCAGGGAGTTGGACTAGATGACTTCCAGAAGTCCCTTCCAACCCTTATTTTCTATAATTCTATGACTCTATATCCCTTGGTCTTTTATTATACAAAAGAATAATCAGAGGTACTTCAGTTATTTTCACAACATTATTTAGTGTTTTGTATCCCTCTGCTATAATCTATCTTTTCTTTACACAGTCCAAGCCTTCCAACCCTCTCTTCATTCAGAAGACTTTCCATGATTTTTTTTATTTGCTCAGCACTGTCTGCTTTATCTAAGGTCACCCAAGATTGAATATAGTATACCAGATGAGAGAGTGAGTGCTTGGTTTAGGGAGAGATCCTGCAAGGTGCCAGATGCTCTGACCCCCAGCGTGATGTAGCGCTGAAGCCTAGGTTTGCTTTCTGCTGTATGCTGTATTTTCAGCGTCATTTCCAGATATTTTCTATTGTATTCTTTATATCTCCTGAAATGTGGTTGACTTTCTAGATTGTCACTTAACTTGGAACAGAGGTTTCATTGTTCTCGGTGACACTGGTAGTTTAACGTAGTTATTTTTGGTCTCAAATTTTTTTCATTGGCAATAAAACATGTTCTGTAGGGTTGAATGAGCTCATTTCCCTGTGTATTATGATTCATATTCTGTGTGTGTATACATTCCTGTGACCCCTCCACTAGCTGGTAGTAAGTTATACTTGCTCATTAAAACATGCAGTCCTTTGATTTTACTTTGTCTCCATTTTGTATTTTGTTTATTTCTTTCTATAGCCTGATGACATTTTCTGTTTCTACTGTGGATTCCCTTCTGAACACATCGCTGCTCCTTAGGCAGAGTCAGTTGGCCTGATTCAGATCTGAATTACTCTGGTATAAATTAGGAAGAGCACTGGAATTACACCAACACATAATCATATAGAGGAGAATCAGACTGAGGCTCTTTATAGGAACTGTCATGAAAGCATCAAATTGCAGCTGGTCCACAAGAACATGGGCTGTCAGCATATCTTCTACCATGAAAGCTAAAGCTGGATGGGGAACTGATCTGTATTTTTAAAAAGGGACTTGAGCATCTCCAGAATGTCTTGTTTTACACTTCACTGTGTGGACTGTATCACAGTTAAAACACTGCATGAATTCAGTCTTTAAAAAGCAAATGCTATTCAAACTTGTCAAATGATAGCACCATATATACTTGAATCATGTATATGTAAATTCTTAATTTAACATGGCAGGTAAAAAGCCTCTCATCTTGGATCTGAGTATAAGGCAGCATGGGGACATGTGGCTTCAGGTTAGGGCCAGAGCCACAGATACTGCCTGCCCCCCACCATCACTGCCCTCTCTCTGCCCATCCCTGCCACCACCACCCACAGCCTCAGCCCCCCCGCTACATCTCTCCCTGCCTCCTACAGCCTCTATTTCCCCACCTGCCTTCCACCTCCTTCTCCCTACTGCTTATCCCCTCTGCAGCTCCAGCCCCAATCCCATGAGTTTGTTCTGGCCCAAGACCAACCCAGCAACAGTTAATGTGGTGGTGGTAGCCCTGGCTAAGCTCTTGAGCCTGGCTGGGCTAGAGCTGCCACTGAGACTACCAGGCTGGACTGGGGCCAGAGCAAGCACATGCTCCATGCCCCAGGCTGGAGTGGGAGTGTGGTGGAGTCCATACCAAGAATGGAGTTTAGATGACTGGAAATGAAGAACATTTCATACAAGTACAATAGATAATACTGCTGTAGAATTTATAAGTTTTTGCCAGAGAATTAGAGGATTATAGCCACAGAACTTGTATTATACTGCAGACTACACAGGGCCATATATATGTACCTTTTTCTTTCCAGTTCTGTAAATTAGTGGTGCCAAATTTGCCCTGTCCCCTGAGGCTGAACTGGGCTTGATGCTGGAGTGCCTTCAGCTGGAGTGGGGTGAGAGGGTAATTGGTGTGGGAGGAAAATAATGGGAGGGTAAACAAGGGGGTAGAAGCACCAGGGAAATGGCAGGTTTCAGGCATAGGGTGCAGGCATAGGGAGGGGCAAGTAGTGGGAGGGGATAGGCAATGGGGTAGGGTGTGGGGGGACAAGCTGCTTAACCTCCCACCCCTCCTACTCTCTGAGGTTAACAACTGAAAATGTGTGCCTATGCAACATTTATACTTGCATAGGCAGTTTTACCCAGCCAAGTGTGCAGTGGTTTATTATAAGGAGATGACCTGAAACCTAAATTCAGATCCAGATGTGAAATTTGCATCCTGGGTCCATTTGAGTTGTTATGGAGTAATTATCTACCATGAATTTGGCAGGGTGCTAGCTGTAGATTTTTTCCTCGGTGCTTTTTAGAGTTGTTCTAAGAGTTTGTTAAAAGTTGATTGTTCAGTGCCTGACTGTTGCAGAATCCCGGAGTCAGCTTGAGGCAGTGTTAATGAGGGCCAATAATAATATGCAGATAAGAGCATTAGCCAGAAAATATTGAGAATCACAGAATAATGGGAAAGTAGGGCTAGAAAGGACCTTTGAGGTCATCTAATCCAGCCCCGTGCTCAAGGCAGGATCATCCCTATCTAATTTATCCCATACAAGTGCTTGTGTAACTTATTCCTAAAATAACACAATCAACGTTGGCACACAACCACAAGGCATATTGCCCTAAAACACCATGAGCACCCTAATCTGCCTCAGGTAAAGCAGGGGGATGACGACTCTCAGTGTGCTGTGGATGCAAGTGTTGTTAAAGTGTACCTGAGAGATCCAAGGATGAGGACCAAGTCCCCTGCTACAGAGGAAGGCTAAAACCCCTGCAGTCTATACCAATCTGACCATGGAGTAAAATTCCTTCTTGATCCCAAATGTGGCAATCAGCCTGACCCTGAGTCAAGGGAAAGGCCCTCTAGCCAGGAACCTCTGGCTTCTAATTCCAGCAGGAGAACTGGCACACCCCAGTCAAAATTCCAGCCAGCTGCAGTCAGCACCCAGTGCCCCACAGGCAATCTCTTATATCAGTCAATACTCGATAACACACATAACATAGCACATAGAGGGGGAGACACACAGTCTCTCCAGTCCCTGAGAAGGTGCTTTTGGCTTTGTGCTGCTCCCTCAGTGCTGCAATGCAGTCTTCTCCCTTGGGTGAGTTCCCTGTCATAGCCTCATGATGGTGCTGCTGCCTCCAGCCTTGCAGGCCTGGGTCTCTTACCAAACCCTGAGAGAGTCCTTGGCTCAGTTCTGTTATTTCTAGCCAAGTGCCAGCACCCACACCCTTTCTTAGTCTCCACCCCCTGTCTCCTCCCCCTTTAACAGGAGCCTTTAACTTCCTGTGGCCAATTAATTATCCTCTGCAGCTGGTCTAGTTCTCCTAGGCAGCCTGCAGTCTGTCCTGACTGCCTGCATCTGGCTGTAGTTTCCCACAAGCCTGCATACATCTCCAGCCTGTAGTGTGCAGTCTACTGCAAGCCTTTGCCAACCAGCCTTCTATAGCACCTTTAAAAAAATAACAGTTTTTTTGTAACAACATCCCCTTTCCTGTGAGCATTTTCTTTACAAAAAAAAATCCCAATCTTGGCCACTACACAGATAGCAAGATATCTTTATAGCAAATGACTTATTGACTGTGTTATACCATGCTGGACTAAGCTAAGAAAGAACACATACCCCTTCCATTCACTCCTGCTCTGCCCACACTAGGTGCTGAAAGAATGTTTTGTAGCTGCCATTTAAGCTATGCTAAGTACGCCCAAGACCAAGAGCCAAAGCATGACACCAGGTATGTCATGAGCATGTGCCAAAAAACAACAACACTTCTTGGCATTTAGCACACATGCAGCGAGTGGGTTGCCTGTATTTTTACAGCTCTACTCCCTAGTGTAACACAGAAGATGTGCTCAGTGATAGATATCAAGGAAAGTGTGCTGTTGTTTGCAAGGCATGTTGGGTCCTTGAATTGTACCTCTTGTAACCTGAAATGTCAGCAGTCATATAACTAACTCATTGGGTCAGAGTACTGTAGAGGTCTGTGAGAGTGAGGAGGCTTCCTGATCTTTGGGAACCAGAGGAATTATAGGGAAGACACTTCTCCTTTCTCATCTTCAAAAATCTATGTAAGGTGGCCCACCATGCAGCTGTGATAGTTCCTCCTTTGGCTGGGCAGCTTGGGAGCCTGGCTACAGTTGGCCTTGTTCCCTTCAATTAATTACACTTTTAAAGAAATCTATTATTTAATGCTGCTGGAAGTAGCAACCATTATAAAATCCTCTGTGGTATCTGCCAGCTTGTAGAGAATGACTATGGAATACAGTGGTGTAAGGGGGTGAAGAAGGTGCTGGGCGCGGGCGAGGGCGACGCCGGCGGCAGCGGGGACCGGCCCGACTTCCAGGTCCCGGCGGAAGGCCAAGCACCCAGGTTTCCCCCTTCCAGGAACCCGGAAGCACCCGGGTCAAAGCCTACCCGGACGGATAAAGGGAGAGCGGCGGGTCTGGAGAGGAGGCCGGCAGATTCGGAGGCAGGAGCGGTGGGTCCGGAGACGAGAGCGGCAGATCCGGAGGAGAGCTGGGGAAGAGCTGGCGTCGGGAGAAACACCCTGGAGCGGGTGCGAGCTGCCTGGAGATGCGGCAGGACCTACTGGGGCAGGGGCAAGCCCCGGTGCGGCGAGGAGGCCCGGCCAACTGGCAGCGAAGAGATGAGCGGCTTAACGCCGCAGGAAGCGACAGCACCTGGCAGGAGCCGGGTACCATAAGTACTGTAATACAGGGGCGATCACAGGCGGGGAAACCACCGAGCCTGTGATTCTCGGGAGGACTAAGGGGCGGAAGAAGGCCCCTGGGAGAGGGCGGAAGATCCCAGCCCGGATCCAGGAAGGGGGTCAGCCCTGCAGCTGATAGAGAATATGGGGGAGGACAGCCAAGGGGCCAAACAAACCCCAGCTCCCGTGAATCCCTGCCAGGAACTTTGTGTTGAACTTTGTATTTTTTTCCTTTACGAACATTTTTGGGACTAGCATCCTGACGAGTGGCCCGCCCCGAGAGGCGGCCACTTTCCCGGAGGATCAGGCGAGGGTGTAGGGGAGGAGGAGCCCTCAGGACCCCTGGACCCAGCAGAGACGAAGTGCCGTTTCCAAACTGCACACGCCACAATATTGTGAACCCCTAAGTTACTATCAAAGTCGTGGCAGGCGAGACTGGCGTGAGTGCCGTGAGGACGACACATTCCCCTCCTACCAGGGGTCCCCAGTGAGACAGTCGGTCGGCGAACTGACCCCCCTCACAAGTGGATACATCCATAGATTTCATAGATTTCATAGACATCAGGGCTGGAAGGGACCTCGGGAGATCATCGAGTCCAGCCCCGCTGGGGTCATAGGATCCCAGCAAGATAAGCATCCAATTTACTCTTGAAGGTGTTCAGTGTAGGTGCTTGAACCACCTCCGCTGGCAGACTGTTCCAGACCTTGGGGGCTCAGACAGTAAAGAAATTCTTCCTTATGTCCAGCCTGAAACGGTCTTGCAGGAGTTTGTGACCGTTCGACCTCGTCATCCCTTGGGGTGCTCTGGTGAACAGATGTTCCCCCAGATCCTGCTGGTCACCCCTGATAAACTTATAGGTGGCCATCAGATCACCCCTGAGCCTGTGCTTTTCCAGGCTAAAGAGTCCCATGTCTCTCAGCCTATCATCGTAAGATCTGTTTTCCTGGCCTCTGATCATGCGTGTGGCTCTCCTCTGGACTCTCTCAAGCTTCTCCACATCCTTTTTGAACTGTGGGGCCCAAAATTGGACGCAGTACTCCAGCTGCGGCCTCACCAAGGCCGAGTACAAGGAGAGAATGACGTCCCGGGATTTGCTCGAGAAGCATCTACGGATGCAAGCCAGCGTTTTGGTAGCTTTATTAGCCGCAGCATCGCACTGCAGGCTCATGTTCATCTTGTGGTCAATGATGACCCCCAAGTTTCATAGTTTCATAGTTTCATAGTAGCTAGAGTCGGAAGGGACCTAGGTAGATCATCTAGTCCGACCCCCTGCCTTAGCAGGAAAGAGCACCGGGGTCAGATGACCCCGGCAAGGTGCTCATCTAACTTCCTTTTAAAAATCCCCAGGCTAGGAGCCTGCACCACTTCCCCTGGAAGCTGGTTCCAGGCCCTAGCCACCCTGACTGTGAAGTAGCGCCTCCTAATATCTAATCTAAACTTACCCTCCGCCAGTTTGTGACCGTTATTCCTGGTCACTCCTGGCAGCGCACGGGGGAACAGGGACTCCCCCAATACCTGCTGATCCCCCCTGACCAGTTTGTAGCAGGCCACAAGGTCCCCCCTTAGCCTTCTCTTGTGGAGGCTAAACAGGTTCAGGTCCCGTAGCCTATCCTCATAAGGCCTGCCCTGCTGACCCCTGATCATACGAGTGGCCCTCCTCTGAACTCTTTCCATATTGTCCACGTCCCTCTTGAAGTGTGGCGCCCAGAACTGGACGCAGTACTCCAGCTGCGGCCTGACCAGTGCCGCATAGAGGGGGAGGATCACCTCCCTGGACCTGCTCGAGATGCATCTGTGGATGCATGACAGGGTACGATTGGCCTTCTTGACTGCCTCCCCACACTGCCGGCCCATGTTCATCGTGGAGTCAATGACGACTCCAAGATCCTTTTCCGTCTCCGTGCTGGCAAGAGGGGAGTTCCCCAACCTGTAAGTGTGGTGCCGGTTCTTCCTCCCCATGTGCAACACCTTGCACTTATCAGTGTTAAACCCCATCCTATTCTCATCCGCCCACCGTTGCAACCCGTCAAGGTCAGCTTGTAGCCTATTGCACCCTTCTAGTGCACCCACACCCCCCCACATCTTAGTGTCATCAGCAAACTTGAACAGGGTGCTTTCTACCCCCTCATCCAAGTCACTGATGAAGATGTTGAACAGTGCGGGCCCGAGGACCGAGCCCTGCGGAACCCCACTGCCCACGTCCTTCCAGGTCGAGAAGAACCCATCCACTACCACCCTCTGGGTGCGGCCCTCCAACCAGTTGGCGACCCATTTGACCGTGAAGTCTCTTTCTTCTGTAGTGCTATCCAACGTAGCACGCAAGACGCTTAGTGCACTGTACGCTGATTGACTGCACATTACTGCATCATGACAAAAGCCATGCTAATGCACACTAGTATTAGTTTACTGTGCTTTAACTGTTACGAAAAAAGTGTGTGATTGCTCTAATGCTCAGTAAGGCAGCCTACTGTGCATTTATTAAGTATTTCCTTTTGCAAGTACTAAATTTGATGTGCAGTAGGCACTGTGCATTCCTGAACATGTAGAGGCACCCAGTCAGTCCCTGCTATACTGCTACCTGTCCCATAAACCCTAAATACAGTCCCATAAAAGGTAGACAGTTCCATGGAATTGTCACTTGCCCATACTTAGAGTGCATGGGGAGGTGGTTGTGTGAAGGGTCTTCTCACCTGACAGAAGTAGAAGAGACATTCTGGGCTTAGGTATATCCAGATATAATCTTAGCTGGTACTGTCAGGGTCTCTGATCAAGCACGCCTGGCTGGACCAAGCACCTGAGCTGCCACATCTGCCCTGATCCCTAGCAAATGCAACTGTTACAGCTCTCTGCAACGAGATTGCCTGCCAAAAGTGCCACTCCCCCCTATAAGCACACCTGCAACCTTGTGCTACATGCACGCCTTCACACAGCCTCAGTCTGTTCTGGCAAGCCTCACATTCACTGCTTTCTGGTTCTCCTGGCTCCTGACTTTGTTTTTTTTCTGACCCTGATCTGGCATCTCCCCTGAAACTTGGCACTGGTTCTGCTCTCTCTGGTTTCCCTGGCATCCTGACTTGGCTTGACTTCCTTGACCCTGACCTCAGATCTTCCTTGGAACTTAGTACTGGTTCTCTGACTTGTGACCTTGCCTTATGTCTTGGACTACATCTCTTGGATCCCACCTTTTGGCTCTAGTAACCTGTGCCCCCACCTTCATAGTTTCATAGTTTCTAGGGTCGGGAGGGACCTGAGCAGATCATCTAGTCCAACCCCCTGCCATGGCAGGAAAGAATACTGGGGTCAAACGACCCCAGCAAGATGTGCATCTAACCTCCTCTGAAACACCCCCAGGGTAGAAGCCTGCACCACTTCTCTTGGAAGTTGGTTCCAGACCCTAGCTGCCCTGACCGTGAAGTAGCGCCTCCTGATATCTAACCTAAACCTACCCTCTGCCAGCTAGTGACCGTTACTCCTGGTCACTCCTGGCAGTGCTCGGGGGAACAATGACTCCCCCAATGCCTGCTGATCCCCCCTGACTAGTTTATAACAGGCCACAAGATCCCCCCTCAGCCTTCTCTTGTGGAGGCTGAACAGGTTCAGGTCCTGTAGCCTCTCCTCATAGGGCCTGCCCTGTTGTCCCCTGATCATATGAGTGGCCCTCCTCTGGACCCTCTCCATGCTGTCGACATCCCTCTTGAAGTGCGGCGCCCAGAACTGGATGCAGTACTCCAGCTGCGGCCTGACCAGTGCCGCATAGAGGGGGAGGATCACCTCTTTGGACCTGCTCGGGATGCATATGCATGCCAAGGTGCGGTTGGCCTTCCTTACTGCCTCTTCACACTGCCGGCCCATGTTCATCTTGGAGTCAATGATGACCCACAGATCCTTTTCCGCCTCCGTGGTGACAAGAGGGGAGTTCCCTAACCTGTAGGTATGGTGCCGGTTGTTCCTCCGGAGGTGCATCACCTTGCACTTGTCTGTGTTGAAACCCATCCTATTCTCATCCGCCCACCCTTGTAACCTGTTGAGGTCTGATTGTAGCCTGTTGCATCCTTCCAGTGTGCCCACGTCCGCCCACATCTCAGTGTCATCAGCAAATTTGAACAGGGTGCTTTTTACCCCGTCGTCCAAATCACTGATGAAGATGTTGAACAGTGCGGGCCCGAGGACCGAGCCCTGCGGAACCCCACTGCCCACGTCCTTCCAGGTTGAGAAGGACCCATCCACGACCACCCTCTGGGTGCCGCCCTCCTGCCAGTTGGCAACCCGTTTGACTGTGTGGGTGACTACGCCACAGCCCCCCAGTTTCTTAATGAGAACAGGGTGAGAGACAGTGTCGAAAGCCTTCCGGAAGTCCAGGAAGACTATATACACTGCTACCCCTGCATCTAATGATCTGGTGATCTGATCGTAAAAGGCCACCAGGTTGGTCTGACAGGACCTGCCACTGATGAACCCGTGTTGGTTGCCCCTAAGCATGCAGTCCCCTGCTGGCCCCTCCTGGATGTATGCCAGCATAATTTTCTCAAACAGCTTGCCTAGGATCGAGGTAAGACTAACTGGCCTATAGTTTCCTGGGTCCTCCTTCCTGTCTTTTTTGAAGATGGGGACCACGTTGGCCCTCTTCCAGTCCTCTGGTACCTCACCAGAGCACCCCAAGTGCTCGGAAAGTTGTGCCAGGGGACTTGCAATGACCTCGGCCAGTTCCTTTAGAACTCTAGGGTGGAGATCATCTGGACCGGCTGACTTGAATACGCCCAACCCCTTCAGAAGCTCCCTAACTAAATCCTCGCTAACCCATGGCCCAGGTGTGCCTTGATGACCCCCAGGTCACCCCTAGTGGCCTACTGCAGGTCTGGCCACCTATGTCCCAGTCCACAGCAAGGTATGCCTCCATTACCCACAGCCAAGTCAGATTTTCGGGGGTGAGCCACTGTCTGCTTTGGAGGAGTTTCATGCCCAGATTGTGGCCCTGCAAAAGCAATGCATCCTGCTTCCAGGTCCGTCAGGGCAGCTAGGCCTACCCCAAACCTTGTATTCTACTACCTGACAAATTTGATGGGGGTCCCTTCTATTCCCAAGGGTTCATTAATCATTGTTGCCTCACTTTTTGTCTCTACCCTGAAACTAACCCTTCAGATATGGCCAAGATGGGACTGGCAACCAGCCTTTTGAGTGGTGATGCCCTGGCCTGGGCTTCCCCACTTCTGAAATTAGCAGACCCTCTCTTTGACAAAGTCAAAGATTTATCCAGGTCATGGCTAAGATCTTCAGAGGCCTGTATCAGGTCCATGCTATGGAGCAAGCCAATCAGACCCTCAGGCTGAGGCACCGTCCAGTATCGAGTTATGCTGCCAAGTTTAAGTGGTTGGTCACTGACACTGAGTGGAATGTGGTTGCCCAAATTTCTACTTCCATCAGGGACTGCAGGGTCTCATTAAAGATGAGCTGGACTGGGTGAAGCTTCCAACTACCTTGGACAGATTTATTGACCTTAGTATCTGTATCAATGTTCTGCTGTCTGAGCAGCAACAGGAGTACGAAGCTGTACTTCAGCTGCCAAGGCCAGCTAGGGTTGCAGAAGAGCTGACACAACATCAGGTGGAGGCCATGCAGATTGATGCAATGAGAAAGAGACTTCCCCTGGAGGAAGGCAAGGCAATCTGACTGCAGAGAACTGAGGCACATGCATTTGCCAAGGATCAGGGCAGGTGTGGTAGCTCAGGTGCTTGGCCCAGCCAGGCATGCTTGATCAGAGGCCCTGACAGACCCACCTCTCCCTAACAGGACATCTCCTAGGTGGCCTGGGCCCTGGCTTTTATGGGTACTTCTGGTGGAAGTCCTGTACTAGTTCAGGTCCATGAATGTGGTCAGCCAGTTCCCAAGATCGTTCTTCAGGCCCATAGCCCTCCTAGTTTATCTGGTAGTAGAGCTTGCCTCAGACATGCTTAGAATCTAAAACCTGCTTGAGAATATACTTTTGTGACCTTCCAGTATCACAGGTGGCAGGGGGCAGGTTCAGTCAGTCAGGAGAGGGGTTTTTGATTAAAGGTTTAAGTAGAGTGACTTAGCTTGGCTTTCTTGATCCTGACCTCCTTGGACCTCAGCACTGGTTCTCTGCCTCCTGGCACCTGACTTTGGTTTATGTCTCAGACTGTCTTTTGGATTCCCCCTCTTGGTTCCGGTAACCTGTGTTTCCTAATGGCCTACCCCAGCCATCATCGTCCTGGCCTAAGCCTCACAGGTACAGACTGGTACAGTTCATCTGTCCCTTTATGTTCATGTTAGCCTAATTCTAGTCCACCTCTTAGACATGTAAGTGGTCTTAGGTATTGTGGCAGGACACTGTTGGTGCCTGCCACTTTAAGGACTCAGCCAAGCAGCCAGCAGGTGCTTGATTGTGGCAGCCATTTTAGACCCCTGGCTGCCTATATAAACATAGCAGTTTGCTGCTGGCAGGGCAGGCAGTAGCATTGCCTGGATGCAAGCCTGCATGGAACATCCTGGAGGTAAGGGATGAGCTGTAGGGGATGGCTAGGAGGCTCCTGGTCATTGGCATGACCTAAAATTGCACCCTGCCAGGAGTGGGTGGCTTGGTGGGACTCCCAGTGGTGCAGGAGCCCCCAGGAAATGCCAGGCCAGTTATCACTGGCAGGTTGAGGTACCTTAATAACCCCAACTCCCACAACTGGGTGGGTCACCCACTAGTAGGGTCAAGAGGGCAAACCCAAGAGACAGAGTGGGACTAGAGGCTCAGAGGCCTGATGTAGAGTACCCTCAACTGATCAATGATGGCGCCAGGACCAGAACAGCCAGGGGCCCACTGTGAGGGATGCCCAGAGCTGAGGGCCTGGGGTTCCTGACTGGTCTTGGAGGTGAGGCCAGGGCCTGTGTGGCCAAAGGTCCCAGGGGGACCATGCCAGAGAGGGGAAATAGTTTCAGGGAGCTAGGCAGCCTGAATGAAGGCAGCATAGGCTGCCTGAATGGAGGGATCTTAGAGGGATCCTGATAGGAGGATTCTGGGGGCCAGTGTGGGGCTGGTGACACTAACATATGTAGATGCCATCTGTGACACTTGGGTTGTGGTGTAGGGGAGGAACAGAGCCATAGATAGTGCCCCCTGGCATCGGGGCAAGAAATGGGCAGCCTCCTGCCTAATTAAGATCATTAATTAGATAACAACAAAGCATGGCAGGGAAGAAGGCAGGCGGTTGGCCCAGAAACAGGTGGGCAGGCCAAAGGCAAGTCAGCCCTGAGAAGGCCCCCTGTTACAGGTATGTTAGTGTGATTCTGTTCTCACCTGCTTGAGTCCCTAACAAACTGTTAATACAACAGGTGGGTGGATCCTTCTCCTCCTTGCTACTTGCCTTTTACTCTTCAGTAAAAAAAAAAAAAAGGGGGGCGGGGTCTGATTATGGCATGTTATACAAGTAGATTTACTATGGATTTTCAGGGATTCCAGGAAGGTGGAATAGAATCTCACTTGGGCACCTACATCTGCTTAGATGACCAATGGGTCAAACAGAATCTAGTCCAGGGATGTCAAACATGTCCTGTGACTGGATACAGCCCATGGAACCATGTGATCCAGCCACAGGTCATTGGATTGACTCCACCTGCTTGCTCCAGCCTTCTGTGCTGCATGTGGCCCAGGCACTGGTCCCAGGGGCCACATGCACACTGAGCGCCAAAGCTGGCACATGCTGCACACAGCACTGGGGGCTGTCACAAAGCATGTGCTGCATGCAGCACCCGACCAGACCTGGACCCAGAGCACAGGGCCAGTCATTAGGGCACCCCATGGAGCACGCATCCCATGCCAGCCCGTCACCATGTGTAGTAAAAGACAGCTGCAATGCTAGCTATGCACATGGTGCCAGGCTTGGCACAGGGCACATGCTGCCTGCAGCATGTGGACCAGACCCAGCGCTGCATGCAGCACATGAGTCCAGGGCATAGGTTACATGCTACTCCCAGGACTAACCCCCTGTGCAGTTTGCAGTGCAGTGCTGAGTCCAGCTTGTGTGCTGTGGGCAGTGCATGCCCTGTGCCATCCCTGTGGGCTGGTAGGTGCTGTGTGTGGCAATCGAGCTGGATCTGGTGCCATGGCTGCTCCACAGGGGTTAGTCATGGTCCAGCCTGCTGACTGGCTCAGAGATGCTTATGTGGCCTGTGGGACTGGATGAGTTTGATATCTGTGATCTAACCCATTATGTTCAGTTTGGGGCAAATTGAAGGTATTTTGAAAAAGCAGCAGCCAAACGATCAAGGGGTTGAGGGACTGACTTATGACGAAAAAGGAAAAGAGATAAACTTTAATTGCTTGGTTTAAGAGGGCTAAGTAACAGCCTGCAAGTATTCAATGCCACCAGATAAGCTGGTAACAATCTAGCAATATTTGAAGGATGTAAAAATGAAGAGGGAGATGATCAGTAGGGTCTGAGTAGAAAGGAAAACTTCCCTTCCCATAATAATTATGAGGGGAAAAATTTGTGGAACTATTAACCCAGTTTCTGTTAAACTGTTAATTATCCCATGAGGGTCTCTTCCTGAGAAGTGGTATGAGCCCCTTGTTTTGGTGCAAGCAAACTAGAGATGCAATAAAGAAAAACCCTGCAATTCCAGGGTTTTGGACTCTGTCAGCTAGATCCATCAGATTCTGTGATACTGTGAATCTTCTATTTTAAGGCAAGAGATGCTCAAAATTTGCTTTAGAATACAGAATGTTTTCAGATTATCTATGTAAAGCCAGAGCGCATGTAGCTGAAGTATTGTGGAACTAATCACTCTTTGAACAAACAATTAAAAAGAAGTAATTTCAGATTTTTCCGCTCAATATTATTCATCTCTACCAGATAATATTTGTTTTGTTTGTTAGGGTCTGAGTCACTTGTGCAAAGCTTTACATCTGTTGTTTACCACACAATTATGTGTCACTGAATTTGCTTTCTTTGGGCCTGACTCATCACTGTGCTACCCTCATATAAATGTATTCTTTGGAATGGAGTAACAGGACAGTGAACCAGGCCTTCTGACTGGTATAACATCCTCCCATGAGGGTTTTTTACATAGTTAATCAGAACAGTGGCGATTTAGATAGAGGAAGAAGTGGGGGTTTTTTAATTAAAATACAAAAATCATCTTGCTTTGGGGCATGAGCTGATCTCTTTCTGACATAGGAAAAAATATTTTTAGAGACGGGGTGCTCTATAACAGACTTTTTTCTCTGATGCTTCCAATACTATGATCTAGTCTTGTAGACATACCCAGGGGTTGATGTGACATGGCTATGCCCATGTTCATGTAGCATGGGGTGGTGGAGCAGATGTAATGATTGAAAATCATCTCCTGCTTTTGTGGAATAACACTGACATGTTATCAGCAGTGACACAGAGCAGGTTCTTGAAAGAGCCATGCTGCCTTATACTGCATAGCTGACAATTTGTTTGGAATATCATAGATACCAAGTAGGGGTAACCTATAAAAATGGGAAACTCACATTTCCACTCTGGAAAACAGTTTTATTTAAGCAATAGTAAAACTGGGAACAACATATTAGGTGGGTTGGGTTTTTGGCGGGGAGGGGGTTGTTTGTTTGGTTGGTTGGGTTTTTTTGCCCTAATTTGAGCAAAACACACGCTATCTTAACTGGATAGCAGTGCCTAGATCAGTGGCTCCCAACCTCAGGGTGTGACCCAAATCAGGGTTGCAGGGGATCAGCCCCTCCTGCCTGCAGGACTCTCCCGGTGCACAGTCTGCGTGGCTCTTGCCACTGCTGCCCCCCACGATCCCAGCCCAGCCTGGGCTCTGCTGGTGCTGCCGTGCATGTGTGAGTTGGCAGTGGGGTCAGGGGTTGTGATTTAGGGCCACAGCAAAAAAGGTTGGGAGCCACTGGCCTATATACTATCTCAAAGAGCAAATGAGAAGTTCAAATAGATTACACAGATTTGAAATTGTGTGTCAAGGGCTCACTGCTGGTGGTGGGTGCACCTATGCCTTGGGGCAGATGACAGGAAAGGAGCTGTGGCTGCACTGCCACAAGGATTAGGCCCCTCACGGTTTCCCCGGCTGTCCACCCTGGCATGCCAGCATCTTACAAGTTGAAGTTGCAGGTATGTTTTCAGGATTCTACCCAAAAATGTTGCTGACCCTTGGTGTATGTGATTGGTTACCATTCTTGGCTCTGGTACAGTTCAACCTGATCTGACTTGCAGCATTGTTTTGCTGCACATTTACAATTGGGTCATCTGGCCTGCTGTCTTTTTCAGGTGCTTTGCACTACATCTGCACCATGGCTTCTGCCTGTGCTCTTACAGTACTGCTATAGCTGTTGTGTTGGCATAGGCAGCACCCAATAGGTTAACACAGAAGCAACTGCAGGCCCTTTTACACCCCACCCTCTTACCATCCTAGAGTCCTTTTCTTTCTGCTGAATTTTCTGTTTCCAGTTACCACGAGTGACTTGGTAATGGGAGCAAGTGGCAGTGGGGGTGATATGGGCGTCACTGACCTTCCTAAGATGGATGCAGTATCTGCACATCACTCCACCAGGCATTTTCAGGTTATATTTTGAAATTTTCTCCTGACAAAACAAGAGGGGTTACTTCTGGAACAAGTCTGCTGAGGACATGCTTAGACAACCCTTAAGTGATGCACAATGTGGATTTAAGTTACATGGCCAAAAAGGAAAGTCCTATCCCTTAGGCAAGTTGCAACAAACTTTTACGAAGGAAAATCCTTGCAATTGGTGACAAGTTTCAAGTATCTAGGCTATGAAATAGCCAGTGCTATGGGCCTTCAGTGTCAAGACACCCTGGGCTCTGTGCCATAACTGCATGCACAAAATTTGG
The DNA here is from genome assembly GCF_052110815.1 of Crocodylus siamensis. Taxonomy (NCBI): domain Eukaryota; kingdom Metazoa; phylum Chordata; order Crocodylia; family Crocodylidae; genus Crocodylus; species Crocodylus siamensis. The sequence continues at coordinate 265,130,817 of NC_143396.1, forward strand.
CAAAACAAAGATGTTGTGACCAGAAGACAGTTGTTCAGCACCTCCAACCAGGCTATCTTATTGCAGGTGAAGAAGCTGGCTGCGATCAATATTTTGTTCCCAAGTCTTCATAAGAATATAAGAACTGCCATGAACTGCGTCACACTGTAAGTCCATCTTGCTCAGTATCCTGTGTCACACTGGGCGTGTCTACATGAGACACTACATTTCCATAGCAATGAGCTACAGCGACGTAGTGTCAGTGGGCACAAACCACGCTGCTGCTACTATGCAGTAGCAACAAGCTACTGCTCAGTAGTTCATTGCTACTGTGCAGTAGGGTCAGAAACAACCCGCGCGGTGCCTGGACTGAACAGTACCAGCGGTTTCTGCGCAGTCATTTAGTACTTGCTAAGCTCTCTAAAAGAAAGTAAATAGGGATTTATTATTCATTCTCTCTCCCAGTACAAGAACTAGGGGTCATAAAATGAAACTAATAGGTAGTAAGTTTAAAGGGAAGTTTTTTCACGCAGCCTGTAATTAAAGGATATCGCAGCATAAACATCCTTATCAAAAGATGTTGTGGAAGCTGACAATTTAGTTCTTGCTAAGCAAGTACTAAATGACTGCGCAGTAATAATAAGCTACTGTGTAGTAGCAGCAGCATTATGTCTGCTGATGCTACATCGCCATTAAAGCAAGTACTAAATGACTGAGCAGTAACAACTCCGCAGTTGGGTGCACATGTACATGCGCCCACTGTGGCATGGAGTGCATGCTGAAAGGGAGAGTGAACAAAATGTGACCCTGTTTCTCTCCCACTTGCGTCCAGCATTTAAGGCCCAGGAAGTTCTGATTCAGAGGCTGTGCTCAATAACTACTGATGTCTCTCTCCTCCAAAAACTTGTCTACTCCCTTTTTTGAATCTGGAGAAATTGTCAGCTTCCACAACATCTTTTGACAAGGATGTCATGCCATAACATCCTTTAATTACAGGCTGTGTGAAAAACTTCCTTTTAAACTTACTACCTACTAGTTTCACATTATGACCCCTAGTTCTTGTATTGTGTGACACAGTGAATGAATCCCTATTTACTTTCTCTCCATCTAGTATTTTGTAAATTCTTTATTATGTCCCCCCAAGTATCTCTTTTCTTCACCTGCAATAAGAACAGATGAGCTGGTAAGACCACCAGTTTCAGCAACAAGATCTTGCTGTGTGTGCTCCAGGAGCTGGGAAAAGTAAAAAACGGACAGCCTGGAGGTCAGTTCTGTCAATATCTGGCCACCCTCTTAAATCCAGACTGACCTCTCCTTCTGGCAGAAATTATCCATCTTACAGAAAATTGTGACCATTGGTAAAGGGATCATTGCTCAGACACAAGCATCTGTCTCCTAAGCAGATAATGATGATAATGATGATGGATAACCTGAAAAAAAACAAAATAGCCTCTGATAAACTTAGCAGATGACACAAACATCTGGACAAAGGAACAAATTACAGCAAGTTAAAAGGTGATGGAGACTCCCCCTACTTCAGGTGCCCCATGCTAAGTACCAGCGTACATGATCATAGCCCTTGCACCCGCCATTGTTATGCTACTGCCAGTTAGAGCCCTTACTTCATTGAGTGTCACCAGAGCACAAATATAGCTGAGCCCCAGTGAAAAAGCAAGTTAATGTAAATGAGCAGTTATATGTAATTTGTTTGCATATCCACATTCAAAGACTGTGGGGATGGTCAATACTGAAGTGGGCAGGCCATTGATAACGAGTAAGGGGGGGTCCCTAGGTGCAATAGGCACAAACAAACTGTAGGCTTTTCAATCAAGCCAAATTTAAGTTTATATATTTAGGAATAAATAATGAGGGCCATAATGATGGGGACATGTTGGCCAGCAGTTATGGAGTGTTGGGGAGCAGTGGCTACAAAAAAGACTTTGGGGTCATCATGGATAATCAGCTGAATGTGAATTCCTGGTGTGCTGCAGTGACTAATAGAGCTAATATGATGAGTTTTGACTGTATAAAATTGAAAAGGAGTAGGGAGGTGATATCATCTATGCGTTAGGCACTTGTTCAAGTATAAGTGAACTACTGGGTCAGCTCACACGTCAGGAAGGATGTGGAAGAATTGGAAAAGTCAAAGAGCCATAAAGACAATTGAAGGATCGAAAAATATGCCTGATACTGAAAGACCCAGGGAGCTAAAATGATTTAGCTTATTAAAGAAACAGGATGAATGTGTGACTGCAGTCAAAAAGTCACTACACAGGCAACAGGATTTCTGTATTAGAGGGCTCATCAATCTAGTAGAAAAAGATAAAAAAGATTGAATGGCTGAAAGCTAAATGTAGATACATGTAGACCAGTAGTGTCCAATTTTTTTCCCCCTTGGGTTGAATGGATGGTACTTAGATTTATGTGGGTCTGGTCTGGCAGGGAGGAGGGGGTGGCACAGAGAAGGGGTATGGTTTGGCCTGGCCCAAACCAGCCACATGGGGGGGAAGGAGGTATGATCTAGCCCTGATCTGGCCCCATGGGGACAGAAAGGGGTGTCACTGAGCCCAGAGCCTGCCAGGCCGAGGGGAGGGGGCAGGAAAGCGGCTTGGCCCAGCTGAGCAGGGCTTTGGAATTCGGCAGCAGGGGAGGGTGGCAGTATCGATTGCCACCACTCCCACGCCACCAAATTTCCCAATCTCTGGGGAGCCCCGCAGGCTGAATGCCACAGCTCCTTGAGCTGCATCTGGCCCATGGGCCAAAGGTTAAGTACCCCTGATTTTTAGACTGCAACTAAGGGTTTTAACAGGGAGGGTAATTAACCCCTGATGCATCTTACTAAGGTTGTAGTGGATTCTTCGCCACTGGAAACTGTTAATCAAGATGGCATGCTTTTCTAAAAGATGTGCTCTAGTTCAAATGCAGCATTTGGACTTGGGGCAGGAATTCCTTCAGGGAAGCTCTGTGTCTGACTTTTGCAGGTGGTCAGAGTAGATGATCATGTTGGTCCTTTCTGGACCTAAAGTGTATGGGTGCTGTAAGTACAGCACATCAGAACAGGCTTGATTAATTGAGTCTGAAGAAATGTGGTAATGACTGTGCTCCAGATAGTCCCCATATCTCATGCATTAGTGTCCCTGCACTTCAAAATGGCAGCGGGGGTTCATTCAACAACGTTTAGATAAAGTGCCCCTGCCGCCATTTTGAAGCACAGGGACACTGATACACAAGATGCTCCAAGTGCTTTAATTAAAGTGACTCTCAGAACCATTCTAATTAAAGCGCCCTACCCCCACCCCCCAGAGCTCATGTAAAAATGCCCTTGGAGTCTGTGCACCCTGGGCAGTGGCAGCACACAATGCAGGAGCAGGAGTGGAGGTTGGCTGGTACAAGGGTAGATGTCACCTCCTTTTTGCTGCTGGCACCTGTCTGGACCAGTTACAGGGGGAGGAGGTTCCCTTTAAACACCCATTTTCAGCAAGACTTCTAATAGAAGCTCTTTGAAAACTTTCTCCTTCGCCACCTTTATGCAGTTAATCAGCATGCAACTGCTTTACAAAGTACCCAGTGGGTCTGAAAGAGGCTATGGACATAACCAATGCTTGTGACTAATGATAAGTTATGTGATTAAGTGAATTAAGCATGTGTCCAATATACGTAAGTGGAGCACACAGTAGTTATTGTGGCTTGAGAGCTCAAAAGGCCTGCACCAAGCCAGAGAAATTGTGCTTTGGCTAGCTGGACTCATGTTTCTTTTGTGCTGTTGGAATGGGAGCCAGAATTTGGCCACCAGCATATATAATTGAATATGCTTTCATTTCGAGTTTGTTTTTTAACAAACTAGCTCTTCTGGAAGGTTTAAGTGAACCACCTGTATAGGTTACAGTGCTGTTCTTTGGAACGATAGAGGTATTAACTCTGTTTACTAGCTATGTCCAAGGAAGTACAAAGAGATAGTCAAGGGAAGCAACTATGAATATCTTTCTTCTTGCTTTAGACAAGGTCTCCTACCCTGAGTAATGTCTTCTTTTTACAACACATGGGATCACATTTAAAGAGAAAACAGCTTTTTCCTCCAGTGGTTTGTTTACCATATCTTAGTGCATTACACAGATGCATTTGATGTAATGGAGAGAAGAGTTACTCTTCCTTACATTTCTCTGACTTTAAATATGAGTGTGTGGGAGAACGTGCTCTAGAGAAGGTATTCCTCTCAAAGGACAGCATAAATTCCCAAATGAAGCCAAGATAATGCTTCCCTCAGGGTCCTTTGAGTCAAGTTCCACATGCTGATGAATACATTATTATGGAGGTAATGGTGATCATAAAAGCAGTTGTTTAAACAAATGAACATTTCTCTGCAATGTTTGCCATCAAAATATTGTAGCATCATATTGATACCTGAGAACAAGTCTATAAATAAAAGTCAAACCAATGCCTGTTTGTGCTGCCACTTCAAGAATCAAAAGCCACTTTGTGCATTTGTTGATGCACCTGGTGGTACAGGAAAAACATTCTGCTTCAACACGATTCTTTCAGCAATGCGCGGGGAAGGGAAGGTTGCATTGGCTGTGGCATCCAGTGGAATTGCTCCTGCCATGCTTATGGGAGGCGGGACTGTGCACTCAAGGTTCAAGATACCTCTGAATGTGTTTGAAACCCAGCACCTGCAGCATATTAGTAGTCTGACCTTGCTAAACTGATCTGAGAAGCAGCTATCATCATCTGGGATGAAGCACCCATAGCTAACTGGTACATGCTGGAGGCTGTAGAACGGATGCTGCGAGATTTATTGCAGAGCAATTTACCTTTTGGTGGCAAGGTGATAGTTCTTGGGAGTGATTTTTGGCAAATCCTGCCCATTGTGAAAAATGCCTCACGGCCACAAATGCTGGAGGTATGCTTGAAGTGGTTCCACAACTCAGATCACTTCCAGATTTTCCAACTTTGTGAGAACATGTGAATACGTAAGGAAGGTTTTGAGCCACAAAGTGCAAAATACGCTCAACGGCTTTTGGATCTGGGAAATGGCCAAGTTCCAAATATTGACGAAATCATTACCCTGCCTCCTTAGTTCTGCATGCCTCTGGCTCTCTCAGCAATGATAGAATGGACATTTCCAAATCTATTGGGTAATTATCAAAATCCAGGATGGAAATCTGAAAGAGCTGTTTTGGCTCCAAATTACTCCAGTGTACAGGTCAACAACACTATTGTGGCAAAATTTCCAGGCCAAGCACATTTGTATATATGGCTATGCCAACTGAGTACCTGAATTCCATGGAGGTGTCAGACTTGCCTCCACATCAGCTCGACTTTAAGCCTGCGATGCTTATCATGCTTCTGCGAAACCTTGCTCCTAAGGATGGTCTGTGCAGTGGAACGTGGCTATTGATGACAGATTGCACCAACAGCAGGTTACTTGAGGCAAAAATTGCTGGATCAGAAAGAACAGTATTAATTCCTTGGATAGCACTGAAGCAGTCTGACGACACACTTCCATTCACATGGACACGTTGACAGTTCCCTGGGCTGGTATTCAGCATGACCATCAATAAAGCCTAGGGGCAAACATTAAAAAGAGTAGGAGTGTTCTTTGGGATCCTGTCTTCACCCATGGACAACTGTATGTAGCTGCTTCCAGAATCTCCCACCCAGAAAACATCTGATTTGCAGTGACTGCTGGCTTAAATAACAAACCCAGAAATGTTGTGTATACGGATGTATTGTAAAGCGCTTACAGTAAGAAAGTGTCTTATGTCTCAGGATTTTATGTATGTAGAAGTGTTGTGGAGCTGTTGAAGTGCAATAAAGTGTGATCTCAAGCAAAAATTGGCTCATTGGATTTTCATGGAAGCAACACTGCATGGGGCATCTAGTGTGTATATGACATTAGTGGAATTGTACTCTCTGTTTTTAAAAAAAACTGTAAAATTGCTTTACCATGACAAGAAAAAGATCTTTTGTGTGATTAGCAATAGTGAATAGCTGTTTACCACTGAGGACCCACATGGCATGTGTAACTGTGATATGACCTGAAGTCAGTAGAACTATTCATTGGAATAAAATTATGTAAATGGGTAATTCTTTGCAGGATCAGGATCCACTTATGTTATACTTGTTTTGGTGTCTTAATGTGAAGGACTCATACCGCTAAGCAACCTAAAAGTAGTGCTACAATCAATTATTGTAGTGGGAGCTACCAAGTGACTGGAATAGTGAAAGTTTCATTTCTCTACCCCTGTTTTCAATGAAAGCCATTCACCTTTCAGGCTTGCACTCAAGGGGAGGTTGTGCCTGTGAATCTGAGGAACCACTTGATTTACCTAGAGCGCATATCTCGCAGTCTGAATGCACAATCAACAACTGTTTTCTCTTCCTTTTTTTAAGTTGGTCTTCCTGTTTTTCCATGCATTGTTATTACATGGAAATCGCGGCCTGTATTCCACAGTGTGCATGTGCCTCTCATAGAAAAGTCTAAAATTTTACCCGCCCTACTGAAAACATGTCTTTTACAGTATTAGTCAATAGGATTCACCCTCCACATGAGCAAAATCAAAATTGTTTCCATCTTAATTATTTTTCCCAGAGATTGCATTATATCAGGTATACCACAGTCAAATGTAACTCTTTTAAGAATATGTAACACAGGAAAAATTAATCTATAGGTTTGTTGTGTTTTAATAGTGTATTATGATGCCATGCAACAGCACTCCCATGTTGTTACGCATATAAATACTATTATTATTCTTGTTATTACTAGAGGTGCACCAATACATCAGTCCAATATTGGCTCAGTACCAATATAAAGAAAATTGACTGTATTGGATATCGGCCCAATGAGACTGATAATTTGGCCGATAGATGCCCGTGCTGCATGCAGCACTCAGGCAGTGAGGAGCACAGCCGGCAGCATGGAGAGCTGCCTTCAGCTGGTAAGTCCAGTGTGGTGGAAGGGGAGGAGGGAGGGAAGAGGCGTGGGGGCACAGATCAACACCCACCATGGTGAGGGAGGAGGCAGGCACTGCCCAGGTGGGTGTGGGGGCCAGAGACACAGCTTGTGAGGGTGGGGGGCGGAAGCAACTCCCACCACTGCTTGCAACCCAGGAGGGCACGGAGGGGTTGTGCCCCCTGGATCTTTGTGGGGTGGAGTGGGGTGGGCTGCAGCTGGGTCTGCGCTGGGCTCAAAGCAAGCACCAGCAGCACTGGGAGGATGCTGTAGCCACCCCAAATTCTGCTGCCGCTGTGCTTCCAGCACCACCGCCTCCAGCTGGCTAGCACAGCCCAGGCTCTTCCCAGCACATGGGTGGAGACAGGGCATTGAGCTGGAGTAGCATCAGGTGGTGGTAGTGCTGGGAGCAGAGTGGCGTTGAAATTTGGGGTTGATACAGCATCCTCCCAACACCACTGGCACCTGCTTAGAGCCTAGCCCCTGCTAAGAAGAGCCCCAGCTGCAGCCTGCCCTGTGCAGATTCCCAGACACCACCCCCCAATACCCTCCTGGGGTGCAAGCAGTGGCGGGAGCTGCCTCCCACCCACAGTTCTGCCCCCCCCCCACCTGGGCTGTACCTACCCCTGCCCTCTCCTTCCCCATGGGGGGTGTTGATCTGCACCCCCATGCCCCTTCCCTTCCCTCCCCTCTTCCCTTCCACCACACTGGACTTACCAGCTGGAGGCAGCTGTATCGGAAATTGGATCAGTATCAGCTGATATGCCCCCTTACATATCGGCCCCAAAAATCTCTATCGGTGCACACCTAATTATTATTGTTTCCTTAGGTGTTTCAAGTGCTTCTTAATTCCCATGTAAAGGCATGCTTTTCTGCGTGCAACATCAGAGTTAGTCGCCATGTACATGAATGTGATGCCATGATGTGATATAACACTAACAAATTCTGGTGAGGGATAAACATGAGGAACAGAAGAACCCTTAAGAAACACAGAGCCTGTTTTCAAACAAATATGCTTATATTTGAAGCCAGTGGAGAGAGAAATAAAGAAACTGAATATTGTCTCTAGGCAGAATCACACTTAACTGGAACTTTTCTCAGAGTTTTTCACAAGGCATCAGCAAACTTTTAATGTCCCCACTTAATAATACAAGAGAATAAGAGGAGGCTAGAAGATGTGGAAATTGTTGGTGTGATTGACTTGAATTCATGGAAGTTGAACATAGATAAAATCATCCTTCATTGAATTTATGCCTCAATTTGAGGCATAAATTGGGGAAGAATACTTGTCTACAATTTCTGAGAGAGAGCTTGTCTATCTGCCCTGGGAAAGGGAAGAAAGAAATAGTGGGTGGGAATTAAAAAGCTGCTTGGAAATCATCTGATAAATTCTTGCATTTTTTGCGGTCAATTTCTTGCCCTCTAGGGGCAAGTATTATAAAACCTGAATCCCAAAGCTATGAATGCAGAGACTGTCTAAATGAGGTCCCTGTAGATTTCAGCCTGAAGTGAATGAATGTTTAAAAAATTGCTGAAAGTCTAATTCAAGAAAATTGTTGCAGTATACGTGAGAGAAAGGTGGAGTCCCATGTATGTGCTTCTATGCTCTAAAGCAGGGGTTCCCAAAGTTTTTATGCTGTGGCCCAGAAGTTGCCATGGCCTGGCAAACGGTGACCCAGCAGTCATACCGCGGCCTGAATTTCCATCTGGAAGACACGTGAGGATACCCGCGCCCCCTGGCTGGGGGGACCCAAAACCTGCACTGCCCTGGGCCCTGCAAAAAGAGCCATAGCCTCTCTGCCCAGCATGGGGGTGGGGTGCGGTTCACCAGTCTGCAGCCACTTCCAGTCTGGCAGCCAACCATGGTGCGAACCGGCAGCTGACCTGCCGTGGCGCCCACCGGGCCGCAGCCCGGGGGTTGAAAACCCCTGCTCTAGAGCAGAACTGTCCAACTGGCAGCCTGTGAGCTACACATGGCCCACAAGGGTTTAATGTCTAGTCCATGGGCTCCTACTAGAGCCAGCCCTAGAGGTGGGTGGTGTGGGTGACTGCTCGGGGCACTATGGTCAGAGGTTGCCCTTCTGTGCCCCGCTGCTTGTGCCAGGTGAGAGCCATCGGGGGCTGGACAGCAGAACCTGTCCCTCCTGGCTGCACTTAGAGCTGATTGGCGCTGGCCAGCCAGGGCAGCAGGATTAAAAGCCCCCGAGTGGCAGTGGTGGTCACTGCCAGGCAGCATGACAGGCGAGGGGGAAGGTGCTGAGGGCTGGGCCAAGGGCAGGGTGGCAGTGGCCAGTGAGAAGGCTGCACAGCTGGGCAAGCTGGTTTGCAGGCCAAAGGCTTCACCATCACCAACCTGCTGGGATTGGAGGCTGAGCTGGAGCCTCAGCCAGACACTGCCGAGGGCGAGGGTGCAGGTGGCTGGGTAGCACCTGGCGGTGGTACCTTGCTGCTAGGTTTCCTGTTTGGGCAGCCATGCTTGCTGCCTGCCCAGCTGTCCTTCTGGCCACCCTGCACTGATCCCCTGCCGCAGGCCAGCCTCTTGGGTGAGCAGATACGCACCGCCCCATGATGTCCCACAGGGTCCCCTGCCACCCGCAGTCACTGAGGCACATGTGCACCTCACGCACACGCACAGCCCTCCCATACAAACACACCCCTACCCTCCCACATGCACACCCCATACAAACACCCCCACACAACACCAGTGACTGGGGGGGATGGGACTGTTAGGGCGGGCACCAAAATACAAGTTCACCCAGGGCACCATTTTCCTTAAATGCCAGCACTAGCTCCTACCCAGTCACCACTCCCCTTATTGTTCTAGCTGCTGCTGCAGCTGGGGTCCCTAGGCTCCCCCTCTCTCCCTTACCTTTCACTTCCTGCTCCCACCCCAGGGCCTGAGGCTGCTCAGCCAAGGGGGCCTGGGGGCCTGTGGCTTTCAATCGCCTGGCCTCTGGGGTGCACAGCCACTGCTGATTGTGCCTGTGACACCCAACCCCTGGCCATGTAGAAGATGGGCAGCCCAACTCTCGAGCAAGGGTTGGCAACTTAACACCCACAGGCTGGATCCAGCCCACAAAATGATTTTATCCAGCCTGTCAAGCATACCAAAAAATTATATTATGGTGGTGTATCTATCTGGCCATTAGTAAGTGTTACATATGAATGTATCATTTAGTGACAGGATGTCTAACAACTACCACCTCCAGCTTGCCTTAAAATTGAGCTGTGTTAATTCAGTCCACTGTCAGTGAAAGGACCCACTGTATAGTGAACCATTTATTTCTGATTGTGGAGGACTGGGAGATGTGAATCAGACTTGAGCAACACATCAACCCATCCATGACTGTAAGGATATTTGTTCCACCCACCTGGCAATTGGCTTTTTGAACTCTATGCAAGAGGAAGGCCACCTGAGCTGAGAAATACCTGTAAATGCAGCTAGACAGTGTGTGGGAAGGAGGAAGGTTGAGCAATGTTTTCACAGCAGTGCTTCATGCAGCCTTCACTTCCACATGACTCCTCACTGAAATCAGTTGTGAGGTGGTGTGGGTGTAGTCTGCAAAATGTGTTGAGCTTACTCCTGCCCTATATAGTTGACAGATCATCTGAGGAGAAATAGAATAGACAAACAAAGTAATATTTTCCTGGTCAGAGGAGTAGCAAGATAGCAGGCTCAGCTCTCTCAGGTGTGCAAAATGATCAAAATGGACATGTCTGTTTGGCCGTTTGGGATTCTGTCAGGCTTATGCACCAAGTCAGACATAGCTTTCCCCACCTCCCTGCAGCGTTCCAGCCTCCCCTGGGTGAGGTGGGTGGAACAAAGATGTTAGCGACGTGCAAGTGGAAAGGACATGAGAAAGAAAAGCAGATTCTTTACATTGTCTCTGACAGCCCACAGAAAGCGAAAGGCATCTTAGTGACATAATGAATTCATTGCTGTTTTGGGGCCAGAGGCTCACAGTGTAACTCTTAGCATGGAGAGAGAGATGTATTGAGTTGTCACCTGTTTGTTTCTCAGGCCCCTAGATACAAAAGTGAAATGACCAAAGGTGAGAGACAGGGCCACACACAGGTGAGGTTAGCTCAGTTTGATAGTGTCTCAGTGGTGATATAGAGAAAGAAAGATATTCTTCCCTGTACTTCTAGCCTTTCTCCTGGCAGATGAAATGCTAACATTAATCTGCCTTGTGTCACCATCTGTATACCCTTTGGATGCTCTGCAATTGCCTTTGGAGAAATAGAAACTGAATCTCCCTGATGGCACAAAATGAAACATTTAACTGTGTGCAGTTAGCGAGCGAGGAAATAGTCATTTCATCACCATGGACAGCCCTGCCTCCGCAGAACGTGGCTCAGCTGGCTTCCGCAGCAGGGAAGAAGGCAGAGTGGAAACATGCTGAGCCAGCTGATTTGTTCACTTGCTCCGTGCACCTTCCATTGCAACAGGTCATCTGCTCTCCAGCCTCAGAGATCTAGCTGGCTTCATTCCCTCAGACAAGCAAGAAGTGCTTGTGCCCCAAAGTGCTGCCAGAGTTGACCTCAAGACCATGATGTGCCAGCTGTAATTCACTTGAACAGCTGCTAATCTGAAATGACACTAGATCAGCTAGTGATTATACCAGTCTTGAGAGAGCTGCTCCTGCTGGGCTGTCTTTTTCACTTTATCTCTCTGGCTTTTTCTGCCTGCATAGTGTTGCCCATAGCAACACCCAGTCAAGGGAGCTTCTAGTGATACAACAGCTCTGCAGTGGAGCTTGGCCAGTGCCAGCAGTGACTGCAGAGTGAACTCAGCTGTCTGCACCTTCCCTGGTGCTCAGGGACTTACGGGAAATGTATCATCAGAACACAACTGTGTTAAACCCAGAGAGCACAATGTGTTTGAAAAGCAAAACCACTGAGAAGAGGCACTAAGACACCAAGGGCCTGTCTATACTATGGTCTCTGCCATTATAGTTCTGCCAGTCTAGGTATCCCGACAGAGGGCATGTCTACATGTGCTTTTATGTGCGCCTAAACTCAATATGCATTAGGCAAATGCATGTTAAGGCGATTTAGACACGTATCTACAGATGCATGCATTAAGGTGCATTAACGCGGTATGTGGACTGAGTTGGTACTAAAGTTAGTCCTAGGTCAGTTGACGTGCACAATGTTAATGTGCCTTAGCATGTCTACACGTGCATCAAGGCACCTTAGCTATTTGCACCTAAATTTGATACCTGCAAATTTGATACTTGCAGAGCCAGAGCCAGGGCCAGGGTTGGGGGTGAGTTATGATCCACTGCCTGCAAACCCGTGTGACGGGCACAAGTTTTGCAGGCAGGGGCATGGGGGAAGTGGATCACAACTCTTGCCCACGCCGACCCTGTGCTGTCACTGCCCTGCAATCCCAGGCTTTCCATGGAGATTGGCTGGAACCTGCAGAGGCAGAGTGTGCCTGTGGGCGGACAGGATGGGGCCGCAGGCAGGTTGTCTTTTTCAAAATGTGGAGCCCAGAACTGCTAACAGTACTCCAGAGGAGGTCTAACCAGTACTGATTAGGGGAGCACTATTACCTCCTGTGTCTTGCACCTAAAACTTCTGTATGATGCAGCCGAAAACCTCATTGGCCTTTTGTGTAGTTGCATCACACTGCAGACTTATACTGAGCCTGTGGTCTATCAAGACTCCCAAGTCCTTTTCCATAGAGTTACCAGCCAGCCAGGTGCCCACTATTTTGTATTTTTGTTTGTTATTATTCCTCTCAAAATGCAGCACCTTGCATTTGTCTGCACTGAACTTCATCCTGGTAGCTCTAGCCCAACTTTCCAATCTATTGAGATCCTTCTGAATTGTGCTCACATCCTCCAAAGTGTTCATCATCCTTTCCAGTTTTATGTCATCTGCAAATTTGTTCAAGCTTTCTATGCCAGAATCCAAATGGTTAATAAGCAACCTTGAGCAGCACGGAGCTCAAGACAGACCCCTGTGGCACCCCTCAAAACCTCCTGTCAGTCTGATATGGACCCATTAATAATTACCCTTTGCTTATGGCTATCAAGCCAGTTATCTGTCCACCTAGTAGTAGTTTTATCCAGCACACATTTCTCCAATTTGTTTATGAGAAGCTCATGTAGGACCTTGTCAGAAGCTTTGCTGAAGTCCACAGCATTCCTTTCATCCACCTAAGTAGTTACTTTGTCAAAGAAGGAAATCAGGTTTCTTTGACATGATTTGTTTTTCATAAATGCATGCTGGCTACTTGCAGTCAATGCTTGCAAATGATCTTCTTTAGGATATGCTCCAGTAACTTCCCAGGTAACCTGTCTGTAGTTCCCTGGGTCTTCCTTGCCTTTTTGAAGAGGGGCACTAAACTGGCCATTTTCCAGTCTTCTGGTATGTGGCCCATCTTCCACCACTTCATGAAGTTAATTGGCCAAGGGCTCTGAGAGCTCCTCTGCCAGTTCCTTCAGGACCCTGGGAAGGGGTTCATCTGGCCCTGCTGACTTAAATGCATTCAGACCCAACAAAAGCTCTCTGATGTCTCTTTTGTTATCTTCTCTCTTAGTTTGCCCCCTTCCTTATCCAGATAATCCCTATTAGATGTCTGACAGCTTAAGTTTTTTGTGAAGACTAAGGAAAAGTAGCTGTTGAGTAGCTCTGCCTTCTTTGTATCGTCAGTTAAGAGTTTCCCCTGGCTTGTTAACAGAGGACCCACAGCTTTCTTATTCCCCCTGGCTAACGTATTTAGAGAGAGAACTCTGTCCCAGCCTCCTCTCTTAGGTCTTTTATCCCTTCCCTTTTTCTTTGTCCTTTCACATGTCTGTCAACCTGGTTGTCCTGGGTTACTGCATATGTGACCTGGCTCAGGTAAGAGGGGGTGGATCTGACCTCTCCGTTGTTCTGCATTCTGACCTCATGACATGGGGGCTAGGCTTAAGCCAATGTCCCTCTAATAGGTAATGCTGATGCTTTTGATTGGTCAGCATCAAATCCCGACTCTACCTTGGGGGGAAAAAAGCTCTGCATCACACTTATAGGCTTGGCAGCGCTACGCTTGCTAGCACCATGGCCAAAAGGGACTTAGGGGTCATGATTGACCACAAGATGAACATGAGCCATTGATGTGATGTTGCAGCTGATAAAGCCAGAAAAACTCTGGCTTGCATCCATAGATGCTTCTCAAGTAAATCTCAGGATGTCATTCTCCTGCTGTACTATGCCTTGGTGAGGCCACAGTTAGAACACTACATCCAATTCTGGGCTCCACAATTTAAAAAGAATGGAAAAGCTTGGGAGTCCAGAGGAGAGCCATGTGTATGATCAGAGGGCAGAAGAACAGGCCTTATGATGAGGGGCTGAGAGCCATGCAACTCTTCAGTTTGGAAGAGTGCAGGCTCAGAGGTGACTTACTGGCTCCCTATAAGTATATAAGGGGTGTGCATCAGGATCTGGGGGAACACCTATTCACCAGAGCGTTCCAAGGTATGACAAGATCCAATGGTCATGAACTCCTCCAAGACTGTTTTAGGCTGGACATAAGAAAAAACTTCTTTACTGTCTGAGCCCCCAAGGCCTGGAATAGACTGCCTCAAGAGGTGGTGCAAGCACCTACTCTGGACTCTTTTAAGAAACATTTGGACACCTATCTTGCTGGAACCCTTTAATCCTAGCTGATTTCCTGCCCCTGGGGCAGGGGGCTGGATTCGATTATCTTCCAAGGTCCCTTCTGTCATGCCCCATAATGCCGGTGCACCCTTGACCTGCGAGCCTGGGTCGGCAATGACCGGCTTGGCGCAAGGAGGGGGATTTATGACCGGGCAGGTGGGTGATAACGGTGAACAGGAGTCAGGATGATTTAAACACAGCGTGATGTTTTCACAAAAGATTTATTTTACTTACGCTTCTGATGGCTAGAGCGCAGGCAGTGGGGTTGATTTATTCATTCAGTTACAGCATGCAGATATCACGTTACCCAGCATTTACAGGGTGGGTAAGACAGTTGCTTCTGAGCGATTCATATAAGTCGTTGCAGTCTGCAGATTAACGGGAGCTCTTGATAAGAAAGATAACGTCGGAGATAGAGAGATAAACGGGGGTACGCCAAAAAGATAACGTAGGCGGAGAGAAATATTCGTGCACGATCTGTTCTTCTTAAGTGTATACACAGTTCTCTGTTCTCTGTTCTCTGCTTTGGGCTGAAGTTCTTCCAAAGTTTTATCTGACACAGGTGACCAATACGCCACCATACGCCAATTATAAATAATTAATGAGTTGGCACTTGTGCTTGCTTTGTTTGCTCAGGTTTCATAAAAAAGGGGGGTTATTTTTACTTGGGTGGTACTCGTTCTGTTTGGTCACAGGATGGTGTGCGTAGCATATTTAATTAATTTTACAACTTCACTAAAGTTAGCTAATTTCGTTACTATAGATACTTTATCTTTTGTGCTGGGCCGTCAAGGTCAGATTCTTTCTCTCTCTCGTATGGAAAACTCAAGTAATTTGAAATGAGGCACAGACAGGGGTGTGTATATGCAACACTGTCAATAC
Source organism: Crocodylus siamensis (assembly GCF_052110815.1). Lineage (NCBI taxonomy): Eukaryota > Metazoa > Chordata > Crocodylia > Crocodylidae > Crocodylus > Crocodylus siamensis. The sequence continues at coordinate 265,146,277 of NC_143396.1, forward strand.
AGAGGGATAAATTACAACCACAGAGTTTGCTGTGTTAGCCTCTGACCCTTTTGTCATCTGACCTTTTGCCATTGGCATCTGAAATCAAAGACTTTAATCTTTGACACCTTCCGGCCCTAATGTCTATGAAATCTATGAAATAACACCTGTCCCTGACTGAGTCCAGGTTGTGAGGTCAGGAGGGCTATTTAAAAGGGTCCCTCCAGGAAGAAGACAGGCAGACATTTTAAAACACACAGAAGCTTGGACCTCCACAATACTCTCTTATTCTCTGGATGTAGAAGTGAGTAACTTACCAGAAACTTAGCTAGGAACTTAGTTGACTGTAATTTAATCACGTATCAAAAAGCTGACAAGCCAAACAGATTTGCTCAAGGTTGGTTTTCTTTCTGTATTTTGCTATTGGTATTCCTTCCCCTCCCTATCCCTCCTTGATCAATAAATCTATCTGTTTTAGCACACCTCACTGTGTGTGCTTAAGAGGGAAGGGACCTGCTAAGGTGCTCTTGGCTATTTTACTTTCTTCCTGCACAGCAGGCTACTGGTGAATGCTTCAGGCTAATAGAAACCCCAAAATCCCTAGGTCTACAGGGCCTGTGTATTCCAGGGCCCAGACAAAGACCTGAGTCCGGGTGGTGACAGTATTACGCCAGGCTTGTGGGTGTGCTTCAGGAAGGGTTGTCGGCCAGATGTAGGTGCCCTAGAGGAGGCACTCAAGTCTTGGTTTTTGGCCAGGCACAAGTGAGACAGGTGGCTCAGCACAAGAGTGCCCCCTACTAGTCTGCCACATCCTTAACCTCCTTTGCCAGGTGCAGCTTATTCTTTGTCTTTGCCTTCCTGATTTTGATCCTGTAATTTTTGCCAGAAGAGTTGCATTTCCTCCCAGAAAGACATGCTATGCCAAAAAAGCACTCTTCTGTCAGTGTACATGAGTCTATACCGGGGGGGGGGGTTTGCCAACACGGCTGTGTCAGCAAGAAATGTCTGAGCAGCACTCTCGAGGGCATTATAGAAGCCATATAGACAAACCCATATGGACCTGCTTTAGGAATCTAGGCTCTAATGCAGGCCATGTGTGCATGGGACCTGGTTGTCATGGGTGACTTCAACTACCCAGACATCTCCTGGGAGGAGTGCTCAGCCAGCTTGGATTGATCACGGTCCTTCCTGACCAGCACTGAAGAGCTTTTTTTGACTCAGAAGTTGTACAGGCCAACTAGAGGCAATGCAGTTCTTGACCTGGTCCTGGCCAAAGGGGATGACCTGGTGACCATCTTAAACATAGAGGGCAGCCTAGGTGATAGTAACCATAAAATCATTATGTTCACAGTCCATCACAAGGCTGACAAAACAGATATCAAGCTCGAAGTCTTAGACTTCAAAAACACAAATTTTAATAAGCTTGGGTCACTAGTAGAGAATGCCCTGAGAGACCAAGGACCACAGGTATAGAGAGCATGAGAAGAATGGTCATTCCTTAAGGATACAATCCTTAAGGCTCAGAGAAAATCCATTCCCTTATGGAGAAAAAGTAGCAGAAGGGTCAAAAAAACCTCTTGGCTAAACAGGGAAGTTGCAGCCCTCCTACAGAAAAAGAGGCGTACAAATAATGGAAGCTTGGGACAGCCTCTAAGAAGGACTACATGATAATGGCCCACACTTGTAGAAAACAGATTAGGCAAACTAAGGCAAAAACTGAACTAAAACTAGCTACAAGAGTCAAGGACAACAAGAAGTCCTTCTTTAGCTACATAGGAAGTAAAAGGAAAACTAATGGGAGTGTGGGGCCACTGCTCAACGCCTCAAGATAGCTGGTCACTACCACTCAGGAAAAAATGGAACTCCTAAATGACTACCATGCCTCAGTCTTTCACAAAACCAAGGGGAACAACAGAACGAGCAGGGGGGGATTGACACCGTTCCCACCATTGCCATAGAACTGGTGTACAATCAATTAAAGAAATGAGGCATATATAAATCAGCAGGACCAGATGAACTCCACCCAAGAGTGCTGCAAGAGTTGGCCGAAGTAATCACAGAGCCCCTGGCAAAGGTCTTTCAAAAATCATGGGCCTCTGGAGAAATCCCAGAGAACTGGAAGTGAGCCAGTGTTGTGCCCATCTGCAAGAAGGGGAAGCGTGAAGACCTGGGAAACTACAGGCCAATTAGCTTAACTTCTGTTCCGGGGAAAATCCTAGAAACTTTCATCAAAGAGGCTATATGTGATAAACTTGCAGAAGGCAAGATACTAAATGACAGCCAGCGTGGCTTCATCGTGGGCAGGTCTTGTCTGACCAAACTCATTTCTTTCTATGATCAGGTGACTCATCACCTGGACAAGAGAAAAGCAGTTGACATCATATACCTTGACTTCCAGCAAGCCTTTGACCTGGTATTCCACAAGGTACTGATCAGAAAACTGGAAGATATTGGGCTCAACTGGAGGACTGCCAAGTGGGTGTGAAACTGGTTGTGGGGTAGGCCAAAGAGAGTCCAAATGAATGGATCGATGTTGTCCTGGCTAGATGTGGGCAGCGGCATACCCCAGGGGTTGGTACTTGGCCCAGTGCAAGGTTCCCTCTAAGCTCTACACAAGCACTGCCATGCACGAGTAAAAAAATTTTTAAGGCCACACATCTACTTGGAGAGGAGCTGGAGGTGGAGTGCGGCAGAGGCACCGGGGCTGGCATGGGACACTTACCAAAGGTAAACTCCTCATTCCTCATGCAGGGCAGGCAGCGGCTCCTCCCTGAGATGAGGGGAGGAGAGGTGGGAATGGAGGCTGGGGCTGGGGGCTGGCATGGGCTCCGCCAGCTCCAGAGAACTGCTCCACAGGCTCCGCTGGCTTTGGGGAACTGCTGCACACCCCTGCATCACCTTGGGGAGTGAGGAGGCACATGGCGTCAGGGCTGGGGAGAAGTGCAGTTCCCCAGAGCTGGCAGAGCCCTCGCCAGCCCCCAGCCCCAGCCCCCAGCCCTGTCTTACTTCACCTTGAAGAGGAGCTGCTGCCTGCCCCGCATGAGGAGTGAGGAGCTTACCAGAGCTTACCTTCGGTAAATGTCATATGCTGGCCCCGGTGCCTCCCTTTCAGTTCTATCAATTGATTGTGTCCAGCCCATGGCTAGACCACATCAATTTTACCTTACTGTGGGACACTTACTGGCGGACTGTGCCGAAAGGAGGAGGCGGTACTGAAGCAGTGCTTTCATGGACCAAAGTGGCACACTCACAGACCGCTACTTGTTAGAGGGAACATTGGCCCAGTGCTGTTCAATATCTTCATCAACGACCTGGATGAGGGGGTGAAAACCCCATTGGCCAAGTTCGTGGATGACACCGAAATATGGGGTTGTATGGACACACCCACAGATAGGCTGCAGATAAAGCAGATCTAGACAGGCTGGCATGTTGGGCAGAGTGGAGCCAGATGAGGTTCAACGTAGAGAAATGCAAAGTGCTGCATCTGGGAAGGAAGAACCCCCAGGAAACCTACAGGCTGGGCACCGCTAACCTGACCAGCACTTCAAATGAAGGGGGTCTGGGGGATAACAATAGACCCATGCATGAATATGAGCCGGCAGTGTGATGCAGTAGCCACTAGGGCTAATAAAACTCTGGCATGCATCTCCAGTAAATCAATGCATCTCCAGTAAACCCAAAGAAGTGATTCTCCTGCTTTACTCAACATTGGTGTGGCCACAGCTGGAGCATTGCATCCAGTTCTGGGCACTGCACTTCAACAAGGACATGCTAAAGCTCAAGAAGGTCCAAAGAAGGGCCATCTGCATGATCAGGGATTTGCATGGCAAGCCATGTGAGGAGAGGCTGAGGGATGTCGGACTCTTCAGCCTAAAGAAAAGAAGGCTGAGAGGGGACCTGATTGTTGCTTACCGCTGGCGTACACCAGGGGCTCGGTGAACAACTGTTCACCAGGGCACCCTGGGGGAAAACTAGAAACAACATCCACAAACTCCCGGAAGATAGTTTCAGCCTGAACATTAGGAAAATCTTCTTTACACTTAGGGTGTCCCAACTATTGAACAAGCTCCCCCCAGAAGTGGTACAATCATCTACCCTAGAGGTCTTCAAGAGAAGACTGGACGGTCATCTGGCTAGGGTCGTCTGACCCCAGATGTCTTTTCTGCTCATGCAGGGGACATATTTCATATATTTCAAAGGAGGTTGGAGTCCATCAGCTTTCAACTTACAATCTCATGGTCAAAACAGAAATACATTGTGGTATTGCTCACAAACTGGCCAGTGTGGTCACTCTTCCAAGGCTGCATCCTACAAATGCTCAAGGATGTAGTCAGGAGAGGACATTATTCAGATAAACCCAAGGTTAGGTCCTTTGCCAGTGACCTAAAGCTATAAACTAGTATTCTCACCTTCTTGTCTGGTGTACTCTTTAACCGTGGCCAGAGAATTTCACTCAGTCCTAACTCAGGCAAAATCTTGAGCTAAACGGACAGAAAATTTGCCTGTGCACAGCCAGAACAAATTACTTCAGGAGTGAGGTCTTTTACAGTTATATTAATTTTATACACTCCATTATACCCAAAAAGCTAATACTGTGTAGTGTTACATTTCAAAACCTATTCACTCTGATCATCCTGCTCTGTGACGTTCTAGCAAGTATGGCAATTAGCAGGAAAGCTTGGGGAGGAGATAATGCCAAGTGCCTTTGGAAGAATATTTGTGGGATGTGTTGTGAGTTCATAATCACAAGTACAGTGCACAGAAAACTGTATTCTAGAAGTTACACATACCAGTCAGGAAAGATAAATCCTACTGTGCGATACATGTTTCCAGTCAAGATCAAGTATCACTATTTGAATTTTGAATATCAAGTACCAGCACTGGGTTGTTCAGGAAGTATATATAGATCAAAGTTTGTTTACAGTAACAAACCTAAATATGAAGAAGGACTATTGGTCCTGAGACTATTCGCAGATACAGTGGGTGAGTTTACATGTACAATTAGCACATAGCAATAAACTCCTGTGCAGTTTGCACAGGAGTATACTGCTCCCAGGTGCAGCATATACACACACGCCCAGGACCACAGCATGTTGAGCCAGGGCACAGTAGCCCCAGCTGGCAGTGGGTTCTGGGGGTCAGCCTGCCAGCCCAGAGTTGTTCTGCTCTGGCTCGCTGTGCTGCAGAGGGGCTGGCTTGGGCACGAGAGTGCTACAGTGCAGGGCTAGGCAGCAGGCAGACCCTGCGCTGAAGCAGCCTTGCGTCCTAGCCAGCCCCATCACCTTCTAAATGTGCATTTTCCCACACACACGTACTATTCTGCAGTGACATAGTTGTGTCAATTAGTACTATCCTACAGTGGAGTTAATTGGTTTACTGCAGCCTAATAGTACTGCATGTGTAGATAGTGACACTTTACTGCAGAGCTAATTAGTCAGCTCTGTAGTAAAGTGTCTTTTACACACAGTCCTTGGACTTACGACACAACTGGTTCCTGAAAACCGTGTCTTAAGTTGAAATGTTGTAACTTGGAACCAATTTTCTCATAAGAAACAATTTTATAAATGGGGGATTGGTTCCTGAACCAAGGCCTGATACCCTGTTTTCACCAAAAATACCACAGAATTTTGTACTTGATCAATTATAGATGAGTAATGTAGCTACATTAGTGTATTTATATCGTAAATAGTAATCATATTGATTTGGAAGGACTTCTTTGAGGTGACTTTGCTGGACTTTTTGAAGGGCTCTCGTTTGGACTTTTTGAAGGGCTTTTGGCTGGAGTCTTCTCAGGAGTCTTGGCTGCAGGTTTTTCTGGAGTCTTGTCTGCTTTCTTAAAGAAAGTGTCCAAGGAAGTTTGGACAGATGTTCTCCAGGGAGATGGGTGATGCAGCAAACTTGTTCGCTGGCGTGGCGTTGCATCAGATCAAGCATTGTAAGTCGAAACTGACATCATAAAGTTGAAACAGGGCGCCAATTTATAAACGTTGTAACTCAAAATGATGTAAGTTGAGCATTGCCTGTATAGATGTGCTCAGTAGTAGGCAGATTTAATTGTAGGCTTTTTTCTGCACCTGAAGTATTATATTGTAAGCTGTGATGACTGAGGAAGGGTTTTGGGAAGGGACCTGGCTTCAGAGGCCAAACATTCTAAGTTTTTTTATGTTCCCAGCACTGGGAAGGATTTTGCTACACTTTACAGAATATAGATTACAATATAGGCACTTTACAGAATATAGGTTATTCCAACCCCTCATGCCAGCTCATCTCCTGTGGCCCCTCCCTGCCTCTGTCTCTCCCCTTCCTGCCTTTTTATTTGGGGGCAATACCAAGTGGATCATTCCTGCTTCTTATTCCCCAACCCTGGGGATGCATCCTGACGAGTACACACATACATTTCTCTGGTGACAAATAGCAGTGGCACATAGTTGTGTTGCTGCTACCTGTCCCTGGAGAATGCCCCTTCATGCACGCTCTAGTATATGGCAAATTGCTCTGGGTGGGGTAGGGGAGGCTAGCCATAGCAGCCTTACCTGGGGGCCTCACGGGGCTCCAGCAGCAGCAATCCAGGTACGTGTACGTGTAAATAGAGCCTGGCCAGCAGCCAGAGTGCGACTCTGGCTTGCCAGGCTCCAGTTTTTGGTGGCACATGCCACATACACCACCCCACTATTTTCTGGCATGGGTTTTTTGACACCAGCTTTTCTGGTGTCAGAAAAACCCACCACACTGCTAGTTAGCAGCATGGTGAATGCCTGCATGTGTGGCGAATGTGGTTTGCAACACTACAGACTCATCTGCGGTCCTGCAAACCACACATGCATGCTCATGGGGACTCGCCCTGCATGCCCTACTTCTGCTATCCAGTTGGATAGGGAAGATTTTGCTGTCTTCTGTGGGCATCTGCATTGAGCATACCATTGATAATGAATTACTCATTCAGGTCTAACAGTGTCTCCCAACAAAATATGTGGTAGATTCACCCTTGTGAGGCAGATGATATAATTAACCCCCTCTGTAGCCTCCATTAGAGGACAGTATTACATAGCCCACAGGGCAAGTAAGAAATTATTACTGATTGACACTCAAATCCTGTTTTATCCATCTCCTGCCTTCACTAGGAATTTTCCCTGGCTAAGGGCTTACCAATGGTTTCAGAATTTGCTCCACAATGGCTGCATCTACACAAGACACTACTGCGCAGTCGTTACTGCACATTTACTTAGTACTTGTATAAACAGTAACCTCAGTTACCGCACAGCAGTGCTGGGGAACACCTTTTTGGCGATGCTGTAGTGCAGTAGCCTAATACTACTGTACAGTAGTGTCACATCGTGGTTTCTGCCATGCGATGCTGGCAGTGTACTGTGTAGTGGTATCAGGCTACTGTGCAGTCAGCATCTCATGTAGATGTGCCTAGTGAATACCTGTTCCCATGTCTCATATGAATATTTCTTTGAAATGTAGCCTGTTTCCACGTGTTCTCCACAGTGCAGCAGTTGGTCCCTCAGGAAGTGATTTCTTGTCCCCTGTAAATGAAAGTATACTATTTCAGGGTGGTGCAGGTAGTTCTCAAGTTGTGTGGCTTTCTCATTCCTTCAGCAATGAAAGGTGCCAGACTGCCTAACATTCTGTCACAGCCCTGAATGAGCACCCACTTCTGTACACTGCTGTGATTGGACCTTAGCATGCTGGCTCTGTGTTTTTTAAGCTTTCTGAGTCTGAGTGGGTTCCAGGTACTGTCTCCAGTACAAATAATCAATCTCACAATGGCACCTAGGGTCAGAAAAATGATAACACCTACGCCTTTTCATACATAGATTTCAAAACACATACTGATATAACAGGTCAGTATTATTATACTCATCAAGAGCTGGGCAATGAGAGATGCAGGGAAGAGAAATAACTGGTCCCAGGTCACCCAGGAAGCCAGTGGCAGAGGTGGGAGTAAGAATGCAAATTTCATGGGTCCCAGGCCACCATTTTAGTCAACAAGCCATGCAGCCTTCCACTGAAGCCACATTGTGTTGGAAGCTGTCCAAAGGATAATCATGACACAGTCCTAGCTTTAAAGACAAGAGCTTTCTCTCAGTGAGCCCCAGAGGAGGCTAATTCTGATCTTGCCAACATCAGTGCAAAACCAATCTGACCTTAACAGAGTTGCTTTTAATTTGCTTTGCTAAAATATTCATATCTGGTCTAGAATCTTTCTGCTCAATGATTTTGTCTGATCGGTGATCATGGAAAACTGGTAGGAAAATCTGATTGCACTGAAAACAGCACTGTGTAATCACTTCTGGAACAACTAGGCTCTTCTGCATTAATATATGTGTATATGTGCTGTAAACACTGGAAATGAGCATAATTAGTTACGAAATTCAAGCACTTAACGTAATTTTAGGAATAATATCACGAACCTTGCCTAAGTAGCTGAACTGATTACAGTAGTCTCAGTTTCCTCCATCATGCTGAAAGAGGAATGCACATGTATAAATGGCCACTATGCTGTGAAACCGGGGAGAAGGTATCATTCTCTTTTAGCACCAGGTACTAAGGATTTTTTGGTTAATATCTAACTATTCCAGTAATTAAATGATTATATATTGAAAAGGAACAATTTGTAAGGATTCAGGATTCTCTTTCTTGTCCTGGTTAGATAGAATGGCATAAAGATTTGCTGTTGAATTTCTACAGACTTCTGGTTAGTCTGAAAAATTAACAGGATGTGGTCTTCTGCTTCATCCCAATGAGTTTGTAAGGATGGAAGTTTGCACATGAATATCATTGTATTGGACATACTGCATGTTTCTGCTCAGTTCTCAGGGCATTATGTATGTTTCTGTTAAAACCACATCTGAGAAACCTGTACCCATCATATATCTTTCTCAGGGCGTTTCTTTCTCTTAAAATGGTATCTAAGAGATATGTGCCTATCACATCCTTTCTTTTCTCTAGAACATAACTATTATTCAGCAGCAGCTTGACTGGGGCTGCGTTCAGAAGAATCCTACAGTACTAAATGGCAAAAACTCATGGAGGTCACTGTTGGTAGTTGTCCCTCAGCTCCAGATCTTCCTGCCCCTTGACACCTGCCAGAGTCCAAGCTGAGATATCTTCCATAAGTGCTGTAAGACCTTCCTATTTTGGCAGGCATTTAGCAAACAAGGCTAACCTGGGATATCATTTAGGAAGTTTGTATTTCACCTTTTATTTTAATCTCTAATTTGCTTTTATGTGTTATTCTATCTCTTTAAGCTGCCCTGAATCTTTACAAAGAAGGGCAGCATAAAAATCTAATAAATAAACAACATATCTTGTCTCTTGGCTATCCATGTTGCAAGCTTCAATAGGAGTGCTGGAAAAAGACCTTGATAATGCCCGCACCATAGTGTGGTGGTTAATACATTATGGTGGGAAATCAGAGGGAGGCTGGTGAAAACTTTTTGGGGTCAGAGGGGGGCATAGAACTAAGATCTCCTGCTTCCTGATTGTGTAGTCTGGCCACTCAGCTTTCAGGGCTAAAACATGGGAAGGCCTGTTTTTACCATCTAACACCTGGTAGTTGTGGATTTCCATCCAGCTATGTTTTCGTGACTTACATGTACTTAGGCATCCACAATAGGCATATGTAGGTAGCCATGTACCAGTTCAGCCTAACTCAGGGTTCTTGTTCCACTAGCCTTCTAAGAGTTGGATGCTGCAATACTCAGCATTGTGACATTTAAATTCCTCCAGTCAATACAGCTGTGACATGCCTGTTGCCACAGGGGCGGCCATGACACCCCCTAGTGGCCTTACTGATCCTGCCTGTCTCAAACGCTAATGCCACTCTCCCTAGATTACTTGCCTAAGGCTGCCATGCCTTGTTTGTAAATATTATATGTTGATTCGAGGAGGCTGCCAGCAGGCCATAAGGGAGCCCTAAGACTAGTAAGTTTCCACTGGGACTCTCCTGAGCCTCAGTCCAGCCCTCAGGTTTGGTAAGTCCTTCTCAGCCTGACTAGGCCCATGTAGAGCACCAAGAGCCTTAAGGGCAAATTCCATAGCTCCTTCACCTCCCCTATACTGTGCCCCATGGCTCCTGGGTCTTGTCTCTCATTAATGTAACTGTGTATACACTCAGCCTCCTTGGGTCTTTGGACCTCCTGGTCCTTTCCCCAGTCTCCCCTTGCACTCTTGGACCCCTAGCTCCCATACACAGCCCTTTCTCCAGGAACTTGGACCCTCTAATCCAGCTTGGCTCGCTCTGGAGTCATGGACCTTCTGGCCCAACTCAACCCTTTGCTGGGCTCTTGGACCCTCTGGTTTCAGTCTCAGCCTTTTTATAGGCTCTGGGACCCATGGCTGGGCCTACCTGGGTTGCCAGTTTTCTAATTAGACCTTGGACCTGCCCCAGCAGGGCTCAAGGCTAAACTACCAGCATAACTTAAAAACAAGAAACATCACTGCCCTCTGGCAGACACTTCAGTCCCTCCAGAGGTTTAACACAAACAAAGACCACATGCCTGTAAACCCCATCTTTCTCAGTCCAAGACACTTGCCTCTGTTTCCAGGCTTTCAGAGTTGTTCAGCCCAAACTCACCTCTTGGTTGCTAGGGAAAGGCTACCTGACCAGTGCCAGCTCTAGGCTTATCTAGTTCCAGCCTGAGCCGTCTTCCAGTCAGGTGAGTCCTTCATTAGCTCTTCCTTCTCACCTTAAAAGAGCAGGCACATCCCAGTGCCCTGCTACAGCAGCCCTACATTCAGCAGCAAGTACCTGTGGGCATGTCTACACATGACGTTTACTGTGCAGTTGACTTATTAGCTCTGCAGTAAAATGTCACTGTCTCCACATGTGGTGCTATTAGGACATTGTAAAATAATTAACTCTGCCATAGGATAGTACTGCCAGACACAAGTTCTATCCTACAGCAAAGTGATTTACTCTGCCACAATGCATGTGTAGATACTAACAGGATGGCTGCAGCATGAGGGTGTTTCAGTGCAGGGACTGTCTGCCAGCTAGCCCCACACTGAAGCACCCTTGTGCCCCAGTCAGCCCCTCTACAGCATGATAAGCTGGGTCTAAGCAGCCCTGGGCTGGCAGGCTTACCTCTGGGGCCTCCTGCTAGGCAGGGCTGCTCTGCCCCAGCTCATCATGCTGCAGTCCCAGCTGCAGCCACATGCAAATACGGCACCTGGGAACAATAAACTCCAGTGCAAACTGCACCAGTTTATTCAGGTGCATGAATTGCATGTTTAGACATATCATGCCAGAATAGGTGCTTAGCTTTAATTGTTCAGGTTACTCAGAACATGTTATGTAGCCAGAAGTAGCCCAAATCTTGCCTGCTTTGCATATTCAGAAATTCCACTGGGGCCATTAAGCAGTGGCTCAAGTGCAAAATGGCTGTTATTGTTAATTTGTAGTGTTGTAGTAGCCAAAATCCTGATGTGAATCAGGACTCTATTAGGACCAGCCATTGTATTAGCATATTGTAAGAGTATTTTTACCAAAACACATTGTTGTCAAAAAATGACTTCTCCTTACCATAACTATCCAGATCTATTCTTGTAGTTCCTAGTCATGTGACCTCAGTAGGATTACTTGTTTGATTCAGGATGATTTGCATAAGTATGAACTTGTGTGATTAGATTGTAAACCCTTTGGGACTAGGACTACCCAGCTGCATCTACACAAGACACTTACTGCGCAGTAGCTCATTACTACTGCAAGTAGCATCACACGGCATGAACCACAATGTGATGCTACTGCATAGTAGTAATGAGCTACTGCACAGTCAGCATCACCAGGAAACTGTATGGGGATGCTACTGTGCGGTAATGCTGGTTACTACACAGTCAGCATCTCATGCAGCGGCCCATCTTAATCATTTTTTAAAGCACTATCTGTAGCAATATATTTCCGGCTGGTCTCAGATCCCACCTTCTAGTTCACCTTCCAAAGGTACAGGTGCTTAGATCTGCACACACACATTCAATTTGTGTGTAAATAATGAGTGCAGAATTAATGGCCCTCAGACAGATGTTGCATTTTACTAATTTCTCTACAATTTATTGTTTCTTTTCTCAGAGACAAAAGCAAATGGTACCACTGTTAGTACAGTAGATGGAATACATCCATTTGTAAAGTAAATTCTAGCCTTAGAAACTTTATTTTCAATAGAGAAGCATGAGCCAGAAAGAAGTCAGCTTCACTGTCAGATCCCAGACTGATTTTTGCAGTTAGGAAAAGAGATCTCTTGATCTGAATATAGAAGCCAGAGTGATAGAATAAGTATGAGATTTCACAGTTTCATTATGCAAATAAGGCTGTTGTTCTCATCTCTCTTGCAACCTGCGTGATAGGTGTAAATGAAAGCAGAATGAAGTTGACAGTTCTTATCCTATCATTTTAAATTGACATTCAAAATTATCCATGATTAGAAGAAAGGAGATGGGGTGATTAAAAATTTGACCCTTGATTCTTGCAAGTGATAATGTTACTGTAGCATAAACTCTTGATTTTGTTGTAATAATAAGAGAGCTAATCATAAGAATGTAGCTAATCATAGTAAAATATTGAAATATTATGGAAATCATTTAGCTATTTCCCAGTATATTTAATTTACATAAAGTATATTTTAGAACACTTAGCATGCTTGTGGGAACTAGGTATTATCATATTTACCTGGGGGGGTCTCTTAAGTTAAGAGACCCCCCCAGTAATTAGATTCTGTACATGGAAAATGTATACATTTGTTATACTTTTCCATGTTTAGAATCTAATTATTGTAGGATTATCTTAAATTCATTTCCCTCACTACTGCAAGCAGTTGTAGGACAGACAGTGAGGGAGCAGTAATGGGACGGGTGGTGGAGGGACTGGCAGTGGGGGAAACAGTGACAGAGCACATGGTAGGGGCAGGTGGAGGGAGCAGTGGCAGGCAGCTGGTAGAGGGCAGACAGTGTGGAGATGATGGGGGAAGCAAGCAGCTTGCCATCTGCTTCCCCCACACTTAAATCTCATTGTGCCTGCCCCTCCCTCCTCAGCCTCAGGTCGTCCCCACCTCTCTCCTCTCTGTGCCACTTCTGCCCTCATCCCTCACCAGCTTCAGGTCTCTGCCCCTCTTTCCCACATCTCTCCTCCCCACAACCATACAGCTCCTGCCTGCTCCTCCCTTTCCTCCTTACCTTTGCTCTGGCACCATCAGGGTCACAGGAGCATGGCCCTAGTCTGGCCCTGTAGCAGTGGTGTGGAGATGGCCATGCTGTGGCTGTGCTCTGTGGTCCAGGCTGCTGCAGGGACAGAGCTGGCTGTTGCCAAGGTGGGGTGCGGCAGGAGGGCAGAAGTGGCATGGGGAGAGGTGCCAGAGGGTGGCAAGGGCTTGAGGCTGCATGGGAGGAGTGGTAGGGGATGCAGAGGTGGCAGGAGGTAGGTAGCAGCTGCAGCTACATCCCGACCTATGGTTGGAGCTGGAGCCAGAGGTACAGCAGCTGCCTGGCCCCTGTCACCCCTTACTTGAGTCCAAGATGAGGGGCTTTTTCCCCCCATCTTAAATGGGGGCAGGGGCTCATCTTGGAATCAAGTAAATTTGATAGAGTTGCTTAAGAACTGAATAGATCTGTTAAAAACATAAAACCAACTTTGCTTCAGGGTGACCTGTTCCAAGCAACTATGTGACAATGACAGAGACTCAAGTGTTGATTTCTTGTTCCACATTTTTAGACTAAGAGCTTATCTAAACAGGGCAGTAGACTTGAGTGAAAGCTCTATAGTTATCTCAGTATAACTCTCTGTCTGAATACTCTTAGTCTAAAACAAGGGTCAGTAACATTTTTTTGGCCAGAGTGCCAAAAACGGCCCAACCTCAACCCATGCTTTGATTTGGCATGCCGGGGCAGATGGGTTGTGGTCCAATCTGTGAGGTGTCCAATCTTCATTGCTGGTGGCAAGTGCATGAACGCGTCCAGGTGGACAGTGGGAAAGGGGAAGTTGTGCTGCTCTGGGCCCTTCCCCGCCACGCGCCCTGAGTTGTGCATGCAGCCATCACCATCCATGGAGCCTGGGCTACTTGCAGCAGGTGGTGGACAGGCTGCAAACAGTTATACCAGTGTCCAGAGCCCTGGTCTAGCTCCATGGCCAGTGGCGGCTGCACACGCGTCTCAATGCAAATGGCACCAGGGCAGTGCTACCCCAGTCCGTTCCCTGCCAGCAGGAGCTCTGCAGACCCCAGTGCAGTGGCTTGCAGCCTCCCAGCCACCTGCCACAGCTCGCCCAAGCTCTTGGCAAGCCCCTGCTGCCCTCCATGTTACTTGGGCGGTTCTCAGCAGCTGGCAGGGAGGCTGAAACAGTTGCACCAAGGCCTGTGGAGCACTGACCTGACTCATTGCTGGCAGCAGCTGCACACGCGCCTCTGGGTGAACCATGGGGGAGGGGCCAGGGTTGCACTGCCTCAGCCCCTTCCCTGCCTTGCACCTTCAGGCATGTGTGCAGCTGCTGCTGGTGCCAGAGCTCCAGAGCCTGGTGCAGCTGTTTGCAACTTCTCAGCTGCTGCCACATCCAGCCAGAGGTCTGGGCAGTTGCTGCTTGCCATGGAGTCCAGACTGCTTGCTGCAGGGCTTTCACCCTGCTGTGAGTAGCCCTGGACTTGGTGCCCAACAGCAGCTGCCCAGAGCCTGGGCCAGCTGTGGCATGCCAAGCAAGATGCCTTTGTGTGCCATGCTCTGGCACATGTGCCAGGGGTTTCCAACCCCTGGTTTAGAATCAGAGTACCCTATTACAGTTTAGGTTACAAGGTTTTGGTAATGGTTTAAGTGGGGTGTATACGAAATATGACTTTAAGCAAATATAGAGTTTAGCAGAGTTTAAGCAAATATAAAACATTTCCAGGCTGTAAGACAAAGGTGACCTCCAGGGATGAATACAGGGGGTGCATACTCATATCAGCAAATAATGATCCAGCTACTAGTTGTGTCTACAAAGGAGGATCTGTTAAAATAAAATGCATTACCCTGTTATGGAAGTGGAGAAATTTACAGGGATGGACACTTCTGAAGCAGAGTAAGAACATAGTTGAGGTTTGAATAGAAGACAGGTATCAACCTTAGGCCAGGAGACTTAAACCTTATAAAAGCTGGCACAGATTTGCGTTAAAGGAAACATGACAGATATTTAAAAAGTAGATGTGGAACCGCAGGTGGATTTAGTAGATACTCAGCAGGTCTCCAAATACGACTGGCATTTGAAATGCCTCTTAACAGCAATAGACATTTTTTTATGGCCTGGCCATAAGTCTGCACAACAGTCGGTGTCAAATGTTCTATAGAATCATAAAAAGCTAGGATTGGAAGGGACCACAGGAGGTCACCTAGTCCAACTCCCTGCTCAGAGCAGGATCATCCCCAATTAGATCACCCCAGCCAAAGCTTTGTCTAGCCAGGTTTTGAAAACCTCCAAGAATGGAGCTTCCACAACCTCTCTGGGTAACCTGTTCCAGTGTTTTACTACCCACCTGATGCTTCAAGGTTGTTAACCTTATTGGCAACAAGTGGCACACTTCTACCTATTATCGAATAATTGAATCATAGAAAATTTGGGTTGGAAGAGACCATAGGAGTTCATCTACTCCAACGCCCTGCTCAAAGCAGGGGTATCTCCAACTGTCTCATCCCAGCCAAGGCTTTGTCTACCCAGGTCTTAAAAACATCAGGGATGGAGATTCCACACCCTTTCTGGGTAACCCGTTCCACCCTCCCCATGAGAGAGTTTTTCCTAATATCTAACCAAAATTTCCCTTGCTGCAATTTGAAACCATTGCTCCTTGTTTTTTTATCTGCCACCACTGAGAACAGCCCAGCTTCATCCTCTTTGGAACTACCCTTCATGTAGTTGAAGGCTGCTATAAATCCCCCTCAGTCTTCTCTTCTCCAGATTAAATAAGCTCACTTGCCTCAGCCTCTCCTTATAAGTCATGTGCCTCAGTCCTCTATCCATTTTTGTTGCCTTCCACTGGACTCCAATTTGTCCACATCCTTTCTGTAGTGGTGGGCACAAAACGGGGCACAGTAGTCCAGATATGGCCTCACCAGTCCCAAATACAAGGGAAGAATCACTTCCCTCAATCTCCTGGCAATGCTCCTACTAATGCAGCCCAGTATGCCATTAGCCTTCTTGGCAACAAGAGCACGTTTTTCACTCATATTCAGCCTACTGTCTACCTTAATCCCCAGGTCCTTTCTGCAGAGCTGCTGTCCCCAGTCTGTACAAGTGCATGGGATTGTTCTGTCCTAAGTGCAGGACTTCACACTTGTCCTTATTGAATTGCATGAGATTTCTTTTGGTCCAATTCTCCAATATGTCTAGGTCCTTCTGAACCTTAGCCCTACTTATGAAAGTTCTCACAAACTATCTCTAGCACTTTTGATATTACCCTAGCAAACTGCTGTGTGGAAAATGGTTTGTGGGGACAGTTTTAAAATAAAGCAATCCATGGTACATTTTAGAAAGGAAAGACATATGGGACAATCAGAAACAAAAGGAGCATTTGGCAAAGGTTACAAACAGATGTTTACTATGAAATATTCATAATGGAACCAAGGAGCAAAGACCTGTATACCGATGTAGGTGTATAGGTCTGAGTCTATTGTTGGTTCTTTTTAACCTGAAGAATTACACAAAGTTAACTCTTAGCAGGGCATGGTATATATCACTAAAACAAGTTGTAGCAGAGAAAAGAAATGAAATTTGAAGAGGTGATTTCTAATGCAATGGTTGGAGTGTGCTAATAAATTCAGTAGTTGAGTGGAAGTCTCTCAACTCTGCATCATTTAAATATAAAAGAAAATCATTATCTTTTTTGGCAGGAAAACTGAGCGATAGGGATTTTATATCACTTTACCCAGAAAGCCCGGCACTGGGGTTTTCACGGAACTTTACAACGGTGTTTGTTAAAATCTTGGATTTTCAAAGTATCTAGAACATAGGATTAATGGAAGTTCAGTGCCCACATATTTGGAGTGGCATCAACAAGGACATCCCTTTCAAAATGTTCTTTGTAGGTAAGAAATGTAGCTATGTCCACATAAAGTTATAGTGAGTCAACCTGAACCATGGAAAGTGATCACAAGCTACAGTTCCATGGGTAGAAAGTTTGTCTTAAATCTCTATTAGCTCTCCCACCTTTTCTAATGGTGAGGAATTAGCCAATGTTTTGTGGTTGTTCTCTGATCACAGTATTGAAGAATCTCTTCCTTTAAATGCCATCTGTATACAGACACCAAAACAAACAGTATGTGGGGGCTCTTGTGTTCGTGTTACATTGTGTCTTTATTTGCCAAAGGAACAAGAAGATGATCATGATCACATATGATAAGCTGTATTATGTCCCTCTGAATAAATATCACATGGATACTGTCACTACCGAAACAGAGACGGAATGGAACAGACATACTTCATTTTAATTTGGCAACACAGTCACCAACCTGCATCTGTGTTCCCAGAATGCACTGGAATTCCAAAAATCAAAGCAGAGTGAAAACCCCTCAAATTGCAGTGAATGGGCTGTTTTAGAAATTAATACAAAGAGCAGGTTGGACGTGCCTTCCTCAGATATCCTGGAACATCTATGAAATTTAACACTAGCGCATGAAAGGACTATTCTGTTGCCCCTTTCAGGAAAGCTGTATCTCTTTTGGGAAGAGGGCTAGATATTACTCAATTCCATGTAAAAACAGAAATCCAAAATGTAGCCAAAAACATGGAAGACCTAACCCTAACGGTAAACCCCTCTCTCTTGAGATAATCAGTCTTGTGCAATGCCTGATAATTCAGAAACCCAAAGGTGGTCCCCATCAACAGGTTCTTGTCTTTCTCATTGTAGCAAGTGACACAACTGTGGAAAAAGCATCCGTTAAATTCAAACGCCTTAGGTTTGTCATCAATGTTGGCATAGCCGTCTAAACAATAGGGGCCTACCTGAAATTCCCTACCCTGTAAAGCATGTTGAATTTGAATATTTTCTTTCTCCAAAATGTACATTAGCCGCTGAATAGATGGGGTTGAAAACTTCTTTTTCTGTCTCTGATAGTTGTCCCAGGGGGAGAAGCACTATGATCTGCGGTTCCAAAAACATAAACCTGTACATGGCTATGCAGACGTAGGCCATCGTGATGTACTGGAAATGATCTATGCAGCGTCCTACATTTTGGAGTTCACCATCTACTTTCACTTGGTCTACCCGCCATGTCATTTTCATAATCTCATCCCTGTAGAGGCAGCAGGCCTCTTTCAAAATTTTTATGTGCTTCTGGCAATAATAGACCAGCTCCTTTTGCAGGTCAAAGGTCTTATCATGGTTATTCTGATACCATTCTAAAAACTGTCCTTTCTCACCGGACATTATATTTTCAATGCAATAATACTCCCTCTTTGGGAGAGGCCCCACGTAATTTTGGTTTTCTGCTGTGTTAAAAAAATGTGGGAAATAACCTTTTCATCCTTCAAACCCCATCACTTGTGGAAGCTTGCTAAGTTTCATTGGCAAAAAGTTTAAAGAATCTATGAAACAGATCACTTGGTCTGGTCACTTCTATGCACATGAGTTTACCACCCTGAGTGATTAGTTTCACACCCATTTTTTCCTTCAATAACTGGCTGACAACGAAGTAACCATCATAGCCTTTGGCGTTGTGAGCTATGAAGGTATAGTCCTTGAACTTTTTATCCATAGAGACCTTAATAAACTCAGACTGACACTCTTCGCCCTTAAACTCCCAAGTTTGATCAGAGGTCAGGAAAACAGATCTTACGATGATAGGCTGAGAGCCATGGGACTCTTTAGCCTGGAAAAGCGCAGGCTCAGGGGTGATCTGATGGCCACCTATAAGTTTATCAGGCGTGACCACCAGGATCTGGGGGAACGTCTGTTCACCAGAGCACCCCAAGGGATGACTAGGTTGAACGGTCACAAACTCCTGCAAGACCGTTTCAGGCTGGACATAAGGAAGAATTTCTTTACTGTCCGAGCCCCCAAGGTCTGGAACAGTCTGCCATCGGAGGTGGTTCAAGCACCTACACTGAACACCTTCAAGAGTAAATTGGATGCTTATCTTGCTGGGATCCTATGACCCCAGCTGACTTCCTGCCCTTTGGGCAGGGGGCTGGACTCGATGATCTCCCGAGGTCCCTTCCAGCCCTAATGTCTATGAAATCTATGAAAGTGCTTTCTGGCTTTTTGGGCTTAGCTTTACAAGACTCTAGGGGGGGGTTGCCGGCGGCGTTCTGAGGTTTTTTTCCCCCTATCTTTAGCTCTATTGCAAAAATGTAGTTGGGCACATGCATCGGCATCTCCTGCACAAAATCATAAAAAATGCACCCCTCGCCTTCTTCAGGCTCTTTAATCTGATGCATAAAGCACCAATGTTTGTTTACAGCTGTGATTTTCCTATAACACTGTTTGCACTGCCGCCCTTTGCACTCGTGCTTTTTGTCCACGTAAGATTTACACTCATCGCACAGTTTTAGTCCGACTTTCAATCTGTTTTTCAGAGGCCAGGGCCACGTGCCTTTGTAAGCGCTCTTTGGAACGACAGAACAGCTTACAATTAGGGCACCTCTGTGTCCTGCCCACGTTTTCAGAGGAGTTTGTGCTCAGGCAAAGACGACATCAGAACCTGCACGTGTGGCTATGGCTGTACAATGTCTGACAAAGATTGCAATAATTTCTCGTGCCAAACACCTTTTTCACATCCAAAATACCATAATAATGTTTACCATGTAGCAGAAGAAAACAGGTGTCGGGGTATCTGGGTGTGTCCTGTGTTTTAAATAAACTCCACACAATTTTTTCCTTATGCATCACTGTGTGAATGTTAACCTGTTCAAGGTCTTCAAACAAAGGTACTTGATGGAGCATAGCCTATTGATACATAGACATGCCTAATTCCCTATGCAGTTCTTTGGCACCATCTAGCTGCTTGACATCTCTGGCCCCTCAATGTTTTGTAACAACCAATAGACTGCCTGCAAAGCACAGGATAGATCATAGGTATTCAAGTCAATTAAATACTTCCTCTTTTTAGTAATGATCTGGGAATAGGGGATAGAGCTTATAACTCTATGGCTTCCACCTCCCCAGCCTCTCACAATGACACAACCAGGCAAAATGTGCAATATTTCTCTTTGGCTTTGGAACAGGTTACTGAACCACTCTAAAAACAGCTCGGGGTCATCTTGTTTAAATTAATAGCTAGAGAGTATAAACAGTTTGCCATGTTATCTGCCTGAATACGTAACTGTGCGTAGTCATTGCCTGTGAATCTCTGTCGGAGCTCTGCTACAATTTTGTCCACCCCTCGGGTTATGGCTTCGTATGCCACGTGTAACGGCACATGCTCCAGATTCACAAAACAGAACTCCTCAGTGTACCTCATGCATCCAAACCTGGTACAGACCACTCTTGCCTTCTCACGCACACCATATGTACATCCGGTAAAGCATCCTGTGATGACTCAGGAGACCAGGGGGCACTTGAGGGGTCCTCTAAACTGTCTTCTATACCAGATTCATTATCCCAACCCTCTGACCCTCCAGGTCTTGGTGGTGGGGAAGGCCTAGGTAGTCTGGGAACATTTGAAGGACCCTCTAATGGTCTTCCTAAATCATAGTCACCATCTCCCCTCCCTGGCTCTGTGGGTCCTGGTAAAAGGTCAGGTCTGGGAGGCTGGGGTACATTTGAGGGACCCTGTAATGGGCTTCCTAAACCATATTCTCCACCCTCTATCTCTGGCTCTGGGGGTCCTGGTGAAGGGTCAGGGCTGGAAGGAGGAGAAGTGTTTGAGGGATCCCTAGGGGATCTCTTTTTTTTTCTTTCCTCAATCAGTGTTTAACCTTCCCCATGCTCCTCTTTAACCAGGCCCTTGATTTTCGCCCCGTGAGCTACTTGCTGGTTTTCCACCCATTCTTACCCCCACTTTTACCATGACTCCCCCTCTTATGATACAGATCATGCCTGCTGTCCGAGTTACACAGACTACCTCCTCTCGGAGTAAAATTTACCCTTTTGCTCTGGTGGTAATCATGATCTTTCAAGGCGCTCTGCACACTCGTTCTGAGATGTATACGTCTGCCAGTATCACCCCAAATCCCCCCTTTGTTTGACAGTAATCATGATCTTTTCAGACAAGTTGTTTATACCCACCCTGAAAATCCACTCTCTATTTTTCACAATAATCATGATCTTTCCAAAAAGGAGAAAGACTCTCCTCTTTCTCTAAATTGTGTGAGCAATCAGTCCTGGGTTTCTTATTCAAAGGGTCCAGATCACCTGTTTTGGGGGTATGAATTACATATGGCTCTCTCAGAGGTATGTGGCTTGTTTTCCTCCGAGGAATCATACCCTTCTGTTCTGTCCTGGTGGTCTTCTGATCCTTGGGTGGTATGATCTGCAGGCTGAGCATTTCTGGGGTTTTTTGCTTGTGCTTTTAGAGTTATCTGCCCATGCCCCCACTCTTTTTCGGGAGTGGTGTGTGTGATCACTTAGAAAATATAAAATTTACATCTCAGCATTGAGAATTCACTTTCCTCACACACTACAAATTTAAAATTTGCTTAACCCCTTTGTAACAGGTCTAGCGCACTGAAGCCTTTCTGTTGGTGACTCCGCCTTCCCGTCTTGGGCTAACCGCCTGCTTACTTGCCCGCCATGCCTTGATCTTAATTGATTGAGTGATGTAATTAGCAGGAGGCTGCCCACTTTATATGCCCGGTGTCAGGGGGCGCTACCTGCAGCTCCTTTTCCTCCCCTACACCACAGCCCAAGCCTCGCAGATGGTACTTGACATGGTTTGCCCTATGCCTTGGCCCTCTTCTTTACTTCTGGGGCTCCCTGCTGCCTCCTCTGGCTCCGGGGCTCCCTGCTGCCACCTCTCGCTCTGGCTCCTCCCACTCTGGGGCTCCCTGCTGCCCCCCCTCGCTCTGGAACTCCCTGCTGCCTCCTCTCGCTCTGGGGCTTCTCGCTGCCCACTCTTGCTCTGGGGCTTCAGGGCCGGGGCCAATGCGCCCCCAAACAATGCTGCACCCTCTCCGGCGCCAGGAGACCCCACGCTACCGTGGCATCCCTATGAGGCCTCCTCCACCCCTAATAGCCTCACCCGGTCCTCCGGTTAAATAGTAAACACAAAACATAAAGTCCCTGGGCTACAACATAAACTAAAACACCCGGTCAAAAATCCATGTTCTGTCCCTACCGGAAAAATACTTCCACTCAGCCGCAACCAGGGGATGCTCCTGTAGTCTATTTTCCCCTTTCCCTGCGTACTGGCCAAGCTCCCCACTCCTTACCCGCCGGAGGGGAACTCCTCTCCTGGCCTTATGCTTGGGCTTAAGAAGGGGCCAAGCCCTGCCCCTTCCTGTCAGCTGACCCCCTTGGTTTCCCTGGCAACCAGCACCTGTGCTGTCCTGGTGACTGGCAGTTGAGCCTCCCCCTTCTCACCACTAGGGGTCTTTCCTGCCATTTATGCTTTTAGGCATAGGGCACCCGCGTGCACTGCAACACCCCTACACACCACTTCTCCTCCCACAAGAAACACAAAGTTTCAGAAGCTGATTTCAGAAAAATTACCCTTTACTACTGGATAAAAATGTGACTGTATGTGCTTGTTCTGCTTTTCTGTTTTAGAAGAACAGGTTCTGTTGGAAAACAAAGAGTTACAAACAGTTGTTATAACTTAGTGTGATTATAGTAACACAGCCACAAATAACACACCATTTTAAAATAATTTTTACCTTGCTGTGGTAAAATTGCATGGGGCTTCCCCACCTGATAAGCTCTCTGTAATATAAATGAAATGATACAATAAGTAAGTCCTCTGTATTAAAAAATTAAATAAGAGATTAAGGAAAATAGCGTAAGTATAAAGTAAAATATAACCATATTAAAATAGTTACCACTAAAAGACAACATCTCTTTAGTCTTAAAATATGTGGAGTTCTGGACACACTGGTCAGCTTTTATTTATTTATTTTGATCTGGTGTATCTTTATGACACACACCCGCCGTTCCATACCATACACAATCTATGAGAATATATGTTTTTAAAATTCAGTCATTATTTCCATCAAAAACATTTATAATATTTACTGATTTCTTTTGTTAAACCTTCTTGTAAGAAGTGTTTTTTATCATTTCCTGTGACCATTAAGCCTTGTCAGCCTTATCTTTACAGCTGGTCTTTTGGTAAAAGATAACTCCTTTAGTTCTTAAAACAAGAAGAGCTCTGAACGCAATAGTCTTTTTTTGTGGTCTGGTTTATCTTTATAACACCCACCCTCACCACACCCCTCCCATACAAAAGCTGTGAGAATATATATTTTTAAATTCAGTCTTTATTTCCATCAAAACTTTTACAATATTTACTAGTTTATTTTGTTACGCCTCCTCCTTAGAAGGGTTTTTTTTAATCATTTCTAGTGACCATTAAGTCTCATTGGTTTTAGCTTTACAAAAAATCCTATCTGTATGTGATTAGAGATCCAAGACACTAAAGCAAATGCTAATGTACATTAGCTGTAGAAAACTGTTGATGTGCTTTACAACCTCACATCCCCCACCCTCCCACCAAGATCAGCAAAAGATATAACCCCACCCCACCCCATTTTAAGCAGTTTTTGCTAAGCCCTTCTCTTAAGCAGGGTTTTATAATCTCTAGTACCAATTAAGCATTCGATATGGGGTATGAGTGTTTTATGTTCCTCAGTGATCAAATCATGAAGGGCAGCATTAGGATCTTCTGCAGAATACACAGTGTTTAGAAGCTCTCTAACCTGAATTAAATGTTTCTCAGTAATTCTGAGAATGTTCCTGGCAAACCCAATGGTTATAACGGCATTGAAAATGCTATCAACACATTTCTTGGCAAAGTTCCCGAATTATTTGGTTTATGTCTTCATCTAACCAAGTAATACATTCGTGGGCTTCTTGACCCCCTAGGTCAAATGTGTACCCTCAGCATAGGTCAAAAAGTCTCTTCCTCAAGCAGTATTTCATAGAATCATAGAATCAATGAGTCAGAAGGGACCTAGACAGATCATTGAGTCCGACCCCCTGCCATAGGCAGGAAGCAGCACTGGGGGTGGCAGGGGTCATAAGACCCCAGCCAGGTGCCTATCCAATCTCCTCTAGAAGATTTCCAGGGAAGGTGAGAGCACCACCTTGCTGGGAAGCCTATTCCAGGCTCTGGCCACCCTTACAGTGAAGTAGTTCTTCCTAATATCTACCTAAACCTTTCCTCCCTCAGCTTGTGGCCATTGTTCCTGGTGACTCCAGGGGGGTCCCTGGTGAACAGACTTTCCCCAAGTCCCTGCTGCTGGCCTCTGATAAGGTTGTAGGCAGCCACAAGATCCCCCCTCAGTCTCCTCTTGCGGAGACTGAAGAGATTTAGGTCCCTCAGCCTCTCCTCATAGGACCGGCCATGGAGGCCCTCAACCATATGAGTGGCCCTTCTCTGGACCCTCTCCAGGTTCTCCACATCCCTCTTGAAGTGCAGCGCCCAGAACTGGACACAGTACTCCAGCCGTGGCCTGACCAGCACCACATGGAGGGGGAGCAAGACCTATCTGGACCTGTTAGCGATGCCCCTGTTGATGTATGAAAGGGTGCGGTTGGCTCTGCCTATTGCTTCATCGCATTGGCAACTTCTGTTCATCCTGGAGTCAATCCTGACTCCAAGATCCCTCTCTGCCTGTGTGCTGCTGAGAGGGCCAGCCCCTAACCTATAACCATAATGCTGGTTCCCTCTCCCCAGGTGCAGCACTCTGCACTTGTCCTTGTTGAACAAGGACAAGTTTCATTATGCCATAAAAGAAAACGCGAACAAGAGACTTCATAAAAACTTTACGTTCGTGTGATGTAATAGCTTATGTTGATTCAATTCCTAGCTGTCTTCTAAACTCTTCAGGCTCATCTGGTCTTTGTTCTCTGCAAAAGCATACACCTCCTTCTTGTGTACTGGTGATTAGGTTTTCTGGAGTCATTAAACAGGCTTCATCTAACTGCAAAGGAGTTCAAATAAACAACTTAGTTAGTTAGCTGCTGTTTAATCAGTCCTTCCAAACACACGTGCCATGGAGTGAACCCATACCAATATCCTGAAAACCCAAGTGCCCCCACAAACATGCTCCAAGGCTCTTACCGGTCTCTCACCGGTCTCTCCTCTGCGATGACCTCTACTTCACATACAGGCTCTGGCACAAAGGTACCCTCTTCCAAATTCTCAATGTCTGCTTCAAGGGTCTGGGCCTCCTCCGTTTGACTGTTCATTGGATCTTCCCGAACAGGGTCAGTCATGTCAAAGAGTCTCTGGGCAAGGGGCCATGTCTTCTCCTCAAAACTAATTCTACGGTAACGCTTTCTATAAAGCCATCTTGGGGTTGTAGTGAGTGGGCCTACAGGCATTGTGAAAGACTCCATATCTGCCCCTGCTTGCCTTAGCACAGTCTCAGATAAACAGAGGGGTCGTTTGGGAAAGCAGATAGACATGGTGGGGTTGCCACCCAAATCCTACCCCCTCTACTCATTCCAATTGGTTCAGCATCGTTCTTGGGAGGTCTGAGGCCTCTGAAACCTCTGCCACTTGGTTGGGAGTGGTGAGGCAGGTTGTGAGAGGAGTCATACCACCACCCTGCCACCCCATAGACCACACCTGTGCTCTGGCGGGCGAACTAGATTAGTGTGGGACCTGATAGGCCATAACTGCACCACGTGATCTAGGGTGGTTCTTGCAGCATGAGTGGTTGGGCTTTGGGGGTCTGCATGGGCTGTCCTTCTGATGTCATGGACCATTTGGTGCTGGTGTCACACACCATGTGACTGGGGGTCAGGGGCAGGGCTGGTGGTGCCACACACCATACAGGGGGAAAGGGGGTGGGACTAAGGGGTGGGCCTTCCGGTCCAGCCCACCTGTCATATTTGCAGTGAAGGGCGGTGAACCTATATACTACTGACAGAAGATGGCACCTTCATAAAAATGTCCCAGCCTTTAGGTGCAAGTTTGTGAAGAATGGAAGTGGAATGAGTGCACGTTAGGCCCCCTCTATACATTATATCTATTGGAAAATTAACTTGTTAATTGCGCAATAAGTTTAGACCAGCTACATGTGGAGATTAACTATTGCACCTTTAAAAGGTTCAACCAGCTATAAAGTTATCGCCTGAAAATGTGTTATAACTTTATTGGTGGTTTCTATCCAGCTTTAATTTACATGTTTAGGCAGTCCCCTGGAGCCAGGAGACTATTGCTGGTGTGATCTCCTGGTGCTGGGAGACACAATGCACCCTCCACACTCATGGACACCCACCCCTAGTGACTGATATGGTAGAAACAGACTTTTCTTTTATCTGCCTGGCCCTGCCTCACACACACAAAGTATTTTTAAACAGCATGAAGCTTAGCTTTTCTATGTTTAGTTAAATCTGTCTTTTGGAAAATGTCCTTGTTTTCAGCATCCAGAAGGAAAGTTGCTGTAGGACACTGGGTATGCTTTTTCTACATCACTCCTTAACATTATGAAAAACACTGTTTTGACAGAAATAACAAAATTTACTAGCCAGGTAACTACCCCACCCTCATAGGGAGTGTGTTTCTCATACTATCTGACAACGTAGCTCTTGCCAATGAAAGCTCTCTGAACCAGGTACGGTAGTTTCCAAGATGCCACCCTGCCTTGCCTTCTGCCAGATCTGTTTATGTGATGGCCACTGCTAAATATTCAGAGGCTGGACACAGTGTAGCTTTCCTCTGCTGTTAGGGAGGTGGTGAGATTTGATAAATAGCTTTAATATTGTCCAGTTTCAGTCCATGCAATTAGACATACTTTTGGCCAGTTAAAGCAAGGGCGGAGCTACTCATTAATCATCCTTTCTTACATACATGAGCTGTTATTTCTTCCAAAAGATAAACCATTAGCTAGCCTGGAGAGACAAGCCCAGTTCTTTATTTGCAAGCCTCTTGTTTGAAGCATTTAAACTACTGGGGATTTGCTTTAGGCAGCTTCTGGAAAGAATTGAACCTCGCCACCTTAGATTTGCCACACAAGGGTTGTATCTGCTAACTTACCTCTGGGCATTTAAAAAAAAGCCATATAGTAAGTATTTAGGTAACTATAAACCTTTCTTCTTTTCCTAGCTCAGTGCATTCTGAACACATGATGTTTGGGTTTCTATTGTGAGCATACCTGGCAAAATCTACCTCGGTTTTGCAAACTTACATTAATCATATTTAAGTTGTTAATCATAAATAACTGGTCAGTATTAAGAGCATCAGGCAAACCCCGCACAAATACAGGGAAAAGCTATAAAGTATTTTTTACTGAAAAGACTGAAAAATTCTGTGACCCCGCCCATTGTTCTCTGGCATAACAGACAACATGTGATTATCATTTCCCAATAGTTTGCTTTATAGAGAAACTCTGCTCACCATTACTTCCCCACCCTCCAAAAATAAGTGATAAAGAGTGTTTTCAGCAGGTATCCATTTTTTAAACCTGCAGGGTATTATTTTAAGATCTTCATATCTTGTGTGGTGTGTATGGTTCCTGTTGCAAGTGACTTCTGTGCTTTTTAAAGTGGTTATTTTCGGTATCACTCACCTGTTTTTGTTCATGAAGATAGATGCTTGTTACAAACCGGCTCTTTAGGGGTCTTGTAGGATCCCCCATTGACACTCACAGACTAGATCAATGGTGACCAACATTTTCACCCCATGGGCAGGATGACTGGTGCTGGGTTGGTCCGTGGACTGGATCCAGTCTGTGGGCCCAATCCAGCATGCCCAATCTGACATCCACCATTTTGTGCCCATGGCCCTAGCCCTGTGCATAACAGATCAGGCCCCAACCCTAAACATGGCTGTGCTTCTCAAGCTTACAAAGCTGATCTTTGAACTGCTCTCCCTTGTTCAGTGCAGGCCCTTTAATTTCCATGCAGGCCTTTCTCCCTGACAGTTTATACCTGTAGGGTTTTGCTCTTGGTGACACAAACTCCGTGACAGGCTGACCTGGCTGTCTGACTCTGTCAAGAAAGGGCTCTGGTCTCTTGTGACTTACAAATATTACATGACTTATGTTGTGGTACAGACAGTCACTTGTCTAGTAGATCATAAAGCTCTAGTGGGATGTATGCTTGGGTAAAAGCAGCTATGAGAGAATTAGCATTTGCAGAGGCTGCATAGTGCTCTTTTACACTTTTACACATTCCCAATACACACAAACTATTTCGTTGTTGATACAGTCACAGGAGGTAACCTCATAAGAGGGAAAAAAATTATACTTAGAAAGTTTGTTAGGATCTCTCAGAAGCTTCGCGATTTTGTTTTGTGTTTGAATTTTCCCCAAAAGAAGCTTAGAGACAATTTAGAAACATGCCTTTTAGCAGAGTTTACCCCAATTTGATTTTGCCATAAACACGTAATTTCTTATAGAAATCGCTAATGTATTGATTTTGTTTTTCTACATTCAGAAAAAAACAGGTTGGAAATGCTTGACACCATTTATTTCTGTCAAAGTACTCGGCAAAAAAAACTGCTTTTAGCTCTCAGGAAAATGCCTGACTTGGAATTTGGGACATTTTTTTTCTTTTCTCTTTTCTTTTAGTCCTATTCTACCTTGCACCAGGTGAGGGGCCTTGTCTGGATAAAGCAGCTACAAGTCACACTCCTTATATGCCACGCTTAATACTTCTGGCCTTTGTCCACAAAGAGGTTCTAGGAAAGAGGAACAATGAGTTGCCATAATCTTCATAGGGAGCAAGGTAAAAAAGTCCTTGCAGTGGGTATTTTTAACACTGGCAATTACAAAGTACTTCGGGAGCAAGTCAAATTTGCCATAAAGAACGTTGTGGTATCTCAGAAGCTACCTTGGTCTTGCTTACACACAGCTCCTGACTACTGCTCACCGTAGCAGAGCCACCCACTGCTCTTGAGTTTCTAATATAGACTTAGGCTGCCATCAAAGAGCGTCTCTGGGCATGAGAGGTTGAGCCAATTGTCTTT
Source organism: Crocodylus siamensis (assembly GCF_052110815.1). NCBI lineage: Eukaryota > Metazoa > Chordata > Crocodylia > Crocodylidae > Crocodylus > Crocodylus siamensis. The sequence continues at coordinate 265,175,281 of NC_143396.1, forward strand.
TGGTCAGGGAATCAGCCAGGTTCCCAGCTGATTGTGCTGTGCCTTCCACCCATTGTCCCAAAAGGTTCTGACCACAAGCCTCTGTCTTTGGAAAATATTGGCCCTAAACTTCACCTGGTCATAGAAAATGTAAGGCTGTATATAACCATGCAGAGGAACATCAGGGTGAGGTACTAGAAAGGAGCCATACTAGTTCTTTCCTTCTCCCAATGGAAGATTAATCTTCTGTCAGAGTCATTTCTTTGATTTCTTTTCTGTGGAGGATGCAAGCTTTTCTCAAAATGTGTACTTCCTGCTGGCAATGTAGTGCCAGCTGTTTCTGTTGTTCAACTGTGTTGTTTTGATTAACTGTTTTGATTACCTGTGTGGAAACTTCACTCTCTCCAGTTATCATACGGTCAATGCTGCAGTCAATTCACCCTGGGCATTTTGTTTTATTGGTGTTAGAACTATGTGGGGGGGAAAGCCCAAACAGAACCCATGGCCTGTGGTCTCTTACTGAGTTTCAGGGGTAAGACATTTAAAAAGTCAATAAAATGATGTTTAAGGCCTTCCATTTACCTCCCTAAGCTATCAGTGCTACATGGCTTTTCCATCACCTATTTTCTAAAGATAAAATATGTGTCATCATAGCCTTTGGTGTTGTGAGCTACAACATTATATATAAAGCCTAAACCATCTAGTGGTCTTGACAACATCCTGAACACAGTTTCTTCCTTAAATTCCCATGAGGTCTCCCCGGTGCACAAATACACTGCACAGAGGTACTTAGCCGTAGCATCATAAGGTTATCTAAGCCAAACCTCTGCACAAATTCAAGATGCACCATTTCTACATTAGCCCAGAAAAAAAGGCTTCCCAGCCTCTTTTTGAAACCTCCATTCTTTGTGGTAAGGGTGGCCAAAATTTGGAATGGGCTTGCAAGGGAGGTGGTGCTCTCCCCAACCTTGGGGGTCTTTAAGAGAAGCCTGGATAGGCATCTGGCTGGGGTCTTCTGACCCCAGCACTCTTTCCTGCCTCGGCTGGGAGTCGGACTCGATGATCTGTTGAGGTCCCTTCCAACCCTAGCATCTGTGAACCTATAAGATTTCACAACTTTCCTTGACAGGCTGTTCCATTGCCCTTCTGTTCGGATAGTAAGGAAGCCTTTTCTGAAATTTAATCTAAATCTCTTTGCTGCAGTTGAAGCCCATGTCTTCATGTCTTACACTTTGTGGCAAGGGAGGACAGTTGATCTCCCTCTCCTGTATGTCTCAAGCCTTTCAGGTATTTGAAAACTGCTGTCACGTCACTCCTTAATCTCCTTTTTGCCTTGTTCGCTCAACCTTTTCATATGTGGCTTGTGTTCCAACCCCTTTACTATCTCTGTTGCTCACCTCTGGACCCTCTCCAGTTTCTTTGTACCCTGCTTAAAATGGAGAGCCCAGAACCAAACACAATAGTCTAGCTGAGGCATAACCACTGAGCAAGTGTATCAGTTCCCAGGTCTCACATACAATACTTAGTTATGCAGATCAAAAGTTCATTGTCTTTTTTTCAAATGTGTTACATGGCTGACTCATGCTGAGTCTGTGATCTACCAAAACCCCTGGATCCTTCTTAGCAGTGCTACTGCCCAGCTAGTTATCTCCCAAGCTGTATTTGTGCATATTTCTTTCAGAGGTGGAACTCTTAACGTTTCTCTTTCTTGAATTTCTTTTTTTTCCTTTTTATCTGTAGCCCAGTTGACATCCTTCTGAATTAATACTGTCTCCGCTTACCCTACCACCAGATTCCCACCCTGGGAGCAGCCCCACAGGCCAGATGGCCTGGATCCATTCTCTGGATCTGGCCTGTGGGTTGGATCCACATTACTCGTCAAACCTACAGGGACATACTGTGCTACTCATCCAGCCTGCAAGACCAGTTGAGATTAACACTCCTGATCTAGTCTCTTGGGAGGGGGACAGTAAGGGAGTGAAGGAGATCCCCTGGGTGTGAGCCAGGATAGTGGAGGTCACTAGGGATGGGAGGCAATATGGGTAGAGGGATGTGTTGGTTTCCTTTCATGGATGTAGTGAATATGGGTTAGGAAGTAAAGTTGGGTTGGGCGAGTGGCACACTCTCCTTGGTCAGAGGCAGGGGAGTGAAAGAGGGTGGGATGGATTGCTTTGAATTTTGGAGTTTGGGGGGTGGTTTTGTTGAACCTTCTTATGTTAATGTTTTTCTGTTTCTATATTGTTTGTCTTTTCCTGTTAGCTGCCCTGAGGCTTGTTGGAAAGGGGTTGTGTATAAATCAAATAAATAACTAATGTTGCCACCCCCACTCTGGCCCTGGGATCCTTCGGCTCAGGCGGTGTATCACCAGACTCTGGTACATCAGTTGTTTGTGAGTTACCACTTTCTGAAACCTCTTATTTTCCTCAAAAACTGGGGGAGGTTGTTTTTTTCTCATTCTTACTGTGAACCAGATCATTAATGTTTTACCCAGAAGCCAACATACTCTCCAACCTCCAGTCTTAACCCTGAGTTATCCAATCCATCCAGCATCCAAACCATATCTGCATCTGTTTGGGCCCCTTTGCCCCCTGCTCTCTGTACAGGTTTGATTTTGACCTCTTATTGCTTTTTCTGGGAGCTGTAGGTGTCTTTAAAAAGACAATGATTTTTCCTAAAACAGCTTGCATATCCTTTCTATCTGGTTATGTGCCTCAGTCCTTTTCAGAGCATCTTTACTTGGGCACCTGTGTTTCTTAAGCTATGTTAAACTATCAGCTTTGTCTTCTACTTTTCATAATCTTACTGTGACTATGTGCCTTATTATCCTTCATGGCAGAAATAAGTTTAAGCCACATCAAATGGTTTTTGTATAGTGGGTTACATTTTAGATCTTGGTTTTTATTTGCAATCCCTAAAGCTGAAGAAATGTGGACATTTAGCCCTTGGAAGGGTCCCCAAACATCCATTTATTTTAATGTCAACATGGGCCTTGTGACAGAGACAGGTAGACCCACCAGCCAGTTACTGCTCTATAGCTATTATCATTTCAACCCTCTAAATATTTTACATCTACATTTTTGCTGCCTTCTGTGAACTTTCTAGATGTGTTAGCCTTGGAGATTTTAACCCGAAGTTTTATACAGTGCTCCTGAATAATTCCCTTTTCATGATGGTGCATTTTCTGTGTATTACGGGATCTGACCAGGATTTAATCTGAAAAATAAATTCTTTTAAATGAGTTGTGACATATTTAATCATCAGAGACATTTTGACCAATGGTGCTCTACATATGCATGAGGAATTTTACTCAATTTAATATGAAAAGGGTACTCGGGTCTTGTATGTAGATACGATACCTTGATTGCTCAAGTCTGAACTTTCATCAAATGCATTTATCGCCAGTTCTGCAGATTTCTGTGTAATATCTTGAACTCTAATGGTAAAGGTGCTTGACCCCCATTTCACAAGCTGGACCAATACTTGTAGGCTTGTTGAAAGACAATAGCATATTCCAGTTCAGCTCAATTGGGCTGGTGAAGCCAGAGTGTCCCCAGTTGATTCAAAGGGAGCTCAGTCAGTACTTTTGTTGCCAGAAAAAGACCATCTATGTATTTATTTTTAAAACTCAGAAGGCCCCTGTCCCCCAGGCTTTATGTCGTTTTATAAAGCATGATACCCTGGCTTTATAAAGCCATACTCCAACAGTTTGCTTTATTTTAAACATACAACTCTTTTATTTTCACCATTTTTATTCTTCTACAAATATGTAAGCTTTGTTTGATGTAAAATAGACTATTTCTTCTTCCAAGCATGTTTCCCACTAGGTGGGGTCCATTTTTTGAGTTTTCATTTTCCACAAGCTACTGTCAATTGTCACCTCTTCTGAAACACCACATGCTCTTATGTCTTGTATATACAGGTACAAGATCTCTTTTGGTCTTCCCTTTCTCTTTCTTCCCCTTTCTCTTGCCTCTGTCTCAGCTTACTTTCCCATATACTCTTCAACCCTTCAGGCTGCAAGCCCAAACCCTGTTAGTTTGCGGTCTCTCAGCTTTTTCTTGTCTGATGTCAACCTTTGCCTCTTGCTGCACCTCTGTTGCTTGCACAATCTTTTTTACTGAGTCCATAGATCCATCCCAGCATCCTCATTTCTGTCACAGTCTTGGCAAACTGTTATTTCTTCATTACCCCACTCTCTTAATTCATATTACAACACTGGCCTCTTGTAGCGTGATCTCCTCAGGTGACTTTGCTGTGCTGGCTTTTCCTGGTCGGACCTGATAAAGAATGTTTTGCATTGGAAAGCTTGCCTAACTTTATCCCACCTGGGCAGTTGGTCCAATAATGGATATCACACCAAGAAATCCTTGCCTTTCAAATGAACCAGCATTTTCCCATCACAAACCTCTCCTTTCACCTCCCTCCATTTCACCCATGCCTTATTTAAAATAAAAATGATTTTAATAGTGAAACAATTGTTTTCTGAAAAAAGTTTCACACTAATTATTTTATTTAAAAGATATACAATCCTTGAAAGTACAAAGTCTTTCCCCAGAACATTTCATTTTCATACACTTTTAACAGAAATACAGACCAGCTCACAAATGTACTGTCCATTTACAGCTACCATGGCTTTATTATATTTTACATTGTATGTTGTCCCCACACAACACCCCAACTTAAGAGTTCCAGATATCTTACAAACAAATCTTTTAAGCAGGCTTGTAACTCCTTGTGAACAGTGTTTTGTCTATATGAGCTATTCATCCATTGGTTATCACGCTTCGCAGCATTTTGCGTTGTTTTGTGCCAGGTTCAGCTCGGGGCTATATTCCAAGCTAAGTTTTCTTGAGAGTGGTAGAAGCTTCGTTTTAAAAGCTATCTAAGGATCCCATGAACAAAAACACATGGGAGTCCACCAGACTCTCTTACCTTACAACCTAACACTGTCTCAACTAAATGCTTAACAATTTCCTTAAAACCTTACACTCTTTCTCAGATGAACAAATTGTACTGAATTAACAGTAGGGGAGCAGAAGTACCTGCATCAGCTGATCCATGGCAATTGCTTTGTGTGCCTGCTCTATCCCAGGGCAAATGGAAACTAAAACATGAAATTTAGCATTTCATTTAGAGGTAAACTGCCCTGCTTCAGCTTCAGTGATTTGCCACACTAGGTCAGCAGCAAAGCTGAGCCCAGGATTCCTGACTTCTTGTTCCCATACAAACAGCCCTCACCATGGAAACACGAGCACTAAAGTAGCGATTTCTACCATTTGAGCAAAAAAAAAAGGAACTCCATTACCTGCTAGCAGTTGTGTACTGTTTGAATCTACTAGACCAGACACTATATGGAGCATATCACACACTTTGCTATCATGTTACATCCATTATATCTGTCTCTCATTTGGGTTTTGTGTTATGCAGTGTTTGGACTGTGCAGTTCTATATTTCCCTTCTTTACTTTTTGAAATCCGGAAGCCATAGAAATTAGTGGAAAAACTCCCAATGATTTAATAGGACCAAAATATCACCTTTTACCTAAGGAGAACCAATGCTTCAACAGAAGTACATAGGTGAGAGCAGAAGAATAGATTCCACTCCAAGTCACTCAGTCTTCTGGCCACATTGACAGAACGGGGGAGCCCCTTTTGTTTTGCACTTTCGAGTGCCCCATTTCTATAGAATGCTGCCCAGTCTGTGTATCGTTACAGAACACCAAATTTGAAGAATTAAGCTATATGGCTATATGTTGTGAAAAATGAGGAAGGCTAGGGCAGAGAGAAAAGATAACTGAATGGTGAAGGCACCAGCCTAAAATTTGAAACTTTTGTTCAAATCCTTGCTCTGTCATAGACTCCCTGTGTCAGTTAGCTTTCAGTGCCTAATGTCCTTCTTCTTTAATTGGCGATAACAGTATGTCTTAGAATTTAGAGCATGTATCACTGGGGATCCTGTTTCAATACTAGATCCTGAAGTGCACAAGCTCCAAGACTTTTCTGAATGCAGTGTTTATTGAACCCACACAGGCCCCATGTGTCTCCTCCCTTTCTACAAAGGCATGAAGGGAGGAGCAACCACAAACCTGGTAGCAAGACAGAACCCAGCAAATGACTCATTGTGCATTGTCCTTGAGCTTCAGACTCTCAGATGAGGCTGAGAGAAATGCTGCTCATCTCTGCCAAATTTGGAAAAGCAGTGCCCCAAACTCTATTCAACGGTTATATCGGGGTCTCTGGCGGTTATACTGGGGTCTGTCGCGCGCCAGCTGGAGGAGCTCCAGGCCACAGTCCAGAGACTGCGTGCCATCAGGGACTGCGAGCAGGAGATAGACTCCTACTGCCAGGCCCTTCTCCCCCGGGAGCCGCAGGGGAGAGCTCCGTCTCCCTCCGTGACTAAGGAGGACTCTGGGACCTCCCACTCTGCCCAGTCAGGGGCATGGACCAAGGTGATCAAGGGCCCCAAGGCCCGCCGCACCAAGGGCCCTCCCTCGCCGGAGCTTAGCAACAGGTTCACACCTCTTGCAGCCCCAGCAGAGCCTGCTCAGTTGCCGGCTCCCGCAGGCAACCCAGGCTCAACCGCAGCTACTGCCCCCGCTCTCCCCAAGACAAAACGAAAGGTGTTTGTTGTGGGAGACTCCATCCTGCGGGGCACCGAGGGGGCAATCTGCCGCCCCGACCCCTTAGCCTGGGAAGTCTGCTGCTTCCCGGGGGCCCGCATCCGAGACATTGCGGAGAGGATCCCGCAGCTCCTCCGGCCCACAGACCACTACCCCATGCTCCTGATTCATGTGGGCACCAATGACATGGCTCGGAGCACCCCCAGCCAGGTCATGAGGCGCTACAGGGATTTGGGAGCAGGGCTTAGGGGTCTGGGAGCTCAGGTGGTGTTTTCGTCGATCCTCCCAGTCTCGGGCTATGGGCTGAGGATGGAGAGGAGGATTCACACAGTGAACCAAAGACTGCAGCGCTGGTGTCATCGGGAAGGCTTTGGCTTCCATGACCATAGCCTGCTCTTTGGCGAGAGAGGCAGCGAGCTGCTGGGAAGAGATGGCCTCCACCTCTCCCCCCTGGGGAGGAGGCTCTTCTCAGCCAGGCTGGCTGACCTGCTCCACCGGGATTTAAACTAAGCCCGCTGGGGGATGGGGGACTACTGCCACTGCTGGCCTGCTGAGCAACCCTTGCAAAGCCAGCAGACCAAGGCACTTAAGGGAGCCCACCCCTGCCCCAGCCCTGGCACAATCTGTGGGCAAGGCAAGAGCCCCCAAGGGGACACTTGCCTGCCTGTACACTAATGCCAGGAGCCTGGGCAACAAGCAGGACGAGCTCGTCCTCCTGCTCAGTGCAAAGAACTATGATGTCATTGGGATAACGGAGACCTGGTGGGACTCCACCCAGGACTGGACCATGGGTATAGAGGGCTATACCCTGTACAGGAGGGATCATGTTGACAAAAGGGGCGGGGGTGTAGCTCTCTATGTGAAAGAAAGCTACATGTCCCTGCAAGCTGATGTTGGCGACCAGCATGGATAGCTAGAGACCCTCTGGGTAAAAATTCGTGGGGAATACAGCACAGGGGACACAACGGTGGGAGTCTACTACAGACCTCCCACTCAAAGTCCTGAGCTTGACCAGGAGTTCGCCCGGGAACTGACTGAGGCCGCTTGCTCCAGGACCTTGGTTGTCATGGGTGACTTCAATTACCCGGACATCTTGTGGGAGGATCACTCAGCAAAATCCGAACGGTCGCAAAGCTTTCTCTCGTGCGTGGATGACCTCTACCTGACTCAAGAAGTCTATGGGCCAATGAGAGGCAAAGCGCTGCTCAACCTGGTACTGGCTACGGGGGATGACCTAATCGGCGACCTAGTGATCGATGGGAAGCTGGGTGACAGCGACCATGAGCTGATCACCTTCACCATCCGCCGTAAAGCTGGCAAGTCAGTCAGCAACACAGAAGTCCTTGACTTCAGAAAAGCTGACTTTGACAAGCTCAAGAGGCTTGTCGGTCAGGCCTTTAGGGACCATGACCCCAGGGAGATGGGAGTTCAAGAAGAGTGGTTGCTTCTCAAGGAAGCGATCCTCAATGCACAAGCTAAATCTATTCCAACACGGAGGAAAGGCAGCAAGAAGGCACAGCAGCCCTCCTGGCTCTCCAGGAACCTAGCGGACCTCCTGTGGCTAAAAAGGAAAGCCTACAAAGGATGGAGGACGGGATTCACCTCCAAGGGGAATTATTCTGCACTGGTCTGGTCCTGCAGGGAGCAAACCAGGAAAGCCAAGGCTGCAACTGAACTCCAACTGGCTTCAAGCATCAAGGACAACAAAAAGTCCTTTTTCAGATATGTGGGGAGCCGGAGGAAAAGCAAGGGCAACGTTGGACCCCTGCTAAACCAGATGGGGCAACTGACGCCCAGGAAAAAGCCAACCTATTAGTCAGTCTTTCATCAGTCCCATGGGACGCCCATGCCTGCTATGGAACACGGAGATCCGGGTGATGGGGATCCCCTACCCTCCATAAATGCTGACCTCATGAAGAAACACCTTGAGAAGCTGGATACCTTCAAGTCAGCCGGCCCTGACAATCTGCACCCCAGGGTACTCAAGGAGCTGGCGAGCGTCATAGCCCAGCCCCTGGCACGGATCTTTGAAAACTCCTGGCGCTCTGGTGTAGTGCCCGAAGACTGGAAGAAGGCCAATGTGGTGCTGATCTTCAAGAAAGGGAGGAGAGTGGATCCGGCCCATTAGCCTGACTTCTATCCTGGGGAAGATCTTAGAAAAGTTTATTAAGGAGGCCATCCTTGATGGACTGGCCCAGGCTAACATCCTAAGGGATAGCCAGCACGGGTTTGTTGTGGGTAGGTCTTGTTTGACCAATCTCATTTCCTTCTATGACCAGGTGACCTATCATCTGGACGAGGGAGAAGAGATTGATGTCATATATCTTGACTTCAAAAAAGCTTTTGATCTGGTATCCCATGATCACCTCTTGGCCAAACTGGCCAGTTGTGGCCTTGGCTCCACCACGATCTGCTGGCTGGGAAATTGGCTCCGTGGTCGGACCCAGAGGGTTGTAATTGATGGCAGTCACTCATCGTGGTGCCCTGTGACCAGTGGGGTCCCTCAAGGCTCTGTCCTGGGACCCATACTGTTCAACATCTTCATTAGTGATGTGGACACTGGAGTCAGGAGTGGACTGGCCAAGTTCGCCGATAACACCAAACTTTGGGGCAAAGCATCCACGCCAGAAAAGAGGCGGGTGATCCAGGCTGACCTGGACAAGCTCAGCAAATGGTCAGATGAGAACCTCATGGTGTTTAACACCGAAAAATGCAAGATTCTCCACCGTGGGAGGAAAAACGTGCAGCATCCTTATAGGCTCGGCAGTGCTACGTTGGATAGCACTACAGAAGAAAGAGACTTGGGGGTCATCATTGATCACAAGCTGAACATGAGCCTGCAGTGTGATGCTGCAGCTAATAAAGCGACCAAAACGCTGACTTGCATCCATAGATGCTTCTCGAGCAAATCCCGGGATGTCATTCTCCCCTTATACTCGGCCTTGGTGAGGCCGCAGCTGGAGTACTGTGTCCAGTTTTGGGCTCCACAATTCAAAAAGGATGTGGAGAAGCTTGAGAGAGTCCAGAGGAGAGCCACACGCATGATCAGAGGTCAGGAAAACAGATCTTACGATGACAGGCTGAGAGCCATGGGACTCTTTAGCCTGGAAAAGCGTAGGCTCAGGGGTGATCTGATGGCCACCTATAAGTTTATCAGGGGTGACCAGCAGGATCTGGGGGAATGTTTGTTCACCAGAGCGCCCCAAGGGATCACGAGGTCGAATGGTCACAAACTCCTGCAAGACCGTTTCAGGCTGGACATAAGGAAGAATTTCTTTACTGTCCGAGCCCCCAAGGTCTGGAACAGTCTGCCAGCGGAGGTGGTTCAAGCACCTACATTGAACACCTTCAAGAGTAAATTGGATGCTTATCTTGCTGGGATCCTATGATCCCAGCTGACTTCCTGCCCTTTGGGCAGGGGGCTGGACTCGATGATCTCCCGAGGTCCCTTCCAGCCCTAATGTCTATGAAATCTATGAAATCTCACCGTCCTGTGAGTATACTTGAAGAAGAACAGTAACTTCAGCCAGAGTACCTCTAGTTCTTTGAAGTGGTGCAGCTGGAGAGGTACAGTGATCCACTCTCCATCCCACATTTTTTAATCCTCATGTGATGGGCTTCCATGTATGAGGAAACCAAGGGAGGGCCATGGCTGTTCTGCCCCTTGTGCCCTTGTAGAGCAGCACATTGAGACATGGACATGGGCCTGGCCTTGATGGTTGCTGCTGCTTGGGAGAGAGTCCAGTCTTTGCACATGGAGCACTGAAAGTAAGATTTACACAGACTACAACAACTTGTAAAACCACTATTGCTGATAGAAGTAACTGGTCCCCACCCTCCCACTTCCAGAGATACTATGTGAACAAATACATTAAAAACTGAGGTCCTCAGATAATACAGTAATCAGAGCCATATAAGGACTGTAAATAGAAGATATCAGTATTGTACTTCTCTCTGGTAGTAATTTTCCATTATTGTTTGCAACTGAAGATTTATGTGAAAATACTGTGCAAATAAGGTAGGAAACATTTAATTGTGAGAATGAGACAGACCTTTGCACTAATTAAACATTTGGTTACAAATAATTAAGAGGAAAATTGCTATGCAATTGTTTTGGTTCCTGCCTCCTTTAAGAATAATACAACATTATTAGAGGCAGTGGAAGGGTGCTGTCTGCCACTGATGTGATCGCTCCCCAGGAAGTATATGTTTGAGATGCAAATCAGGGGGAAGCCTCTGTGCGTCCAAGAAAATGTGGGGGTGGATCCAGAGGGCTGGGGTTTTATTGTTTTAACAGAATGTCTTGCAATATTAGCTTCAAATTCAATATTGCCTTCTACAAATAGATTTGACTTTATGGGAATTTTAAGGAAGGTTAAAATCATAAGTAAGAAGTTACAAATGTAGTATGTACAGAACAAAATGGCCACAGATCTCTGTCCAGCTCAGGATCACTGCCCACCCAACAGCCAGGTTGCTCAGTACAGGTACATATTTATGGCTGAAACACAAGTACAGAATCTGCAAAGGATTTCTCACTGTCTGCCAATCTACAGAGCACTACAGGGTCTCCTCCAAATCCCAGGGAGCGAAATTCCGAATCTACACAACAAAGCAGATGTACAGATGGATCAAAGTAAAGACATAGATGTACAGCTCTGAATGCCACCTCCTTTTGACAGCAGTCTGAACAACCTGGTTCTCTGCAGCATTTGGTAACGAAAGCAGTATGCATGAGAAGGTTGGGGGGACTGTCAATGAAGTAAATGCCAGTGCACATCAGGCTGTGCTCTTCTATTTAAAAATGTGTTTTGTCAAAGGTATGGTACAGTAAATGAGAGCTTCAGCAGCCAGCAAGTGAAAAGATGCTGGGCCAATTGGTTCTGAGAGGAGCTGTGAACGGGAAGAGTTTGCCCCAAACCACCACTGAGTTCAGCACTTAGGTCATTATCTATTTGAAATTGTGAATGTGTGGAGCCGGCAAAATTGCAAATGGTAACTTCTTCTGGTCAGAAATGGTGCAGATTCCATTCTACTCTTTTCAGGTGTTTGGGACAATGAACTGCAGTTGTTCCCAGGGACATCTCATCCTCAGCACTCTTCTTTCATCAAAAGACTTGTCCCTTCCTTCTGTTTTCAGGTAGGACTTTCTGAAACTAGAAACCCTCTTCCCTACTACACTACCCATGTTTATGCTACAAACTTTAGCTGACATGGCTCAATGCTAAGGGCTGCAATGATATGTGTAAAATGCAACTTTGCCCATATGGCTGATTCCTCACTAGGAACACTTTGCTAGTATGATATACAGAATAGCTACACCAGCCAAATCTGTCATATATAGAATGGAACTGAGTCTTCCTGCTCTTCCCCAGTGAGGACACAGCTGTTCTTTACTGATAGGTATGTCTGCAAGGATTGTACAGTTTTCTGCAATAAGGCTAGGGAGGGGGAAACAGGGTAAAAGTCAGTTCAGAAACTCAAAACCATAGATGCAACCACTGGGAGAGAAGGCGGCATCATGCTTCTCACAGCCATGTATTTTACTGATGACCCCTCCATGCAGTTGCAGGTTTTCAGTGTGTTTGTTCCTGGTTCTTCCCTTCTGCATTCCCCAACTCTTTTCATGTGCTTTTACTGGGGAAGGTGCAGATTTCCTAGTTATGACCTGTCTGCTGTCTAGTGGCTGATCTGGGGAAAAAAATCATTTTTTCCCCCAGTCCTGGTGGACCCAGCAATACCTGTATTATAGATGACACAGTTATACCAGTAAAGGCTCCATTGATGATCTCGCGTACACTTGCTTGAGCAATACAAGCAAAATAGCTCTTTATACCAACTGTAATCACGATAAACCAAGCCCATGCTGGCCAAGAAAGAGTTAGCTGCTGTAGGCTCAGTCAGCCCTACCTTGCTTCGCTCATAATAGGAACAATAAAGGGGAAGTTCTTTGTTGGGTTGGAGAGAGAGAGACTGTGTATGTGTGCAAGTAGGCTCTGTGAGAGAAAGCTTTGCTAAGGAGATGGGACCAGGCGAGGAGTTGATAAGGGGGAGCTGCCTGCCAGATGTTCCCTGAAAAGAGGTGGGCCTGACATAGGGATACAGTTCTGTTTTGTCTTGACTTATGTGTTAGGAAAGTGAAGATAGCCAAATAAAAACCTTTCTTCCTTTGCACTTGACTGGGAATTCACACTGAATATATGAAATGTTTATGCCAAAGTAATTGGTCTTTACAGTGATACCAAAAAGGACCAGAAACATGACTGGACACTTTTATTACTTACTTGGAACTGGTATAGAATTAGCCCAGAAAAAAGGGGTAACACCAAATGGTTCCAAATTAAAGTGGTATAGGTATGGTGTCTGCAGCTTACTGTTGGTTCAAGGCAAATAGGATGTTTGCTGCCACCTAGTGATGAGGTACTGCAGTAGCTGTTTAGTGGCTAGGGACAGACATTCAAAATCTGGAGCCTGAACTGATTCAATCTTTGCAGTTAATCTAACCTGCCTGGACTGAACCAATGCACAAGTGAATAGACATTCCCTCTTGACTCGGAAAATGCAGGCACTTGCCTGCAGTGGCTCAGGCCAGAAGCCGGGGGGCGCTAGAGCAAGCCCTTAGCTGCAGGGAAGCTGTGCTGGGTGGGGAGGGAGACATGGCCAGCTACAGTAGTGGCCTCAAATGACCTAGCCAGGGAGAGGGTTTAATTCCCTCCCTGTCCCACCAGCACGGACCTGAGCCAGCGTCTGCCTGACACTCCCCCTTGCTGCTGCAGTGGCAGGGACAGGGGCATGGCCAGGCGTCAGCCAGCATGGCACCCTAAGGCAGAGGGGGCAGCAAGGGGATTTATTCCCCACTCCACCCCCTTTGCCTCCAGGGGACCACAGCCAGAGTCTGCCAGCCCTAAACGCTGCCTCTGCCAATCACTCCCTGCCCAGGGCTAGTGATGGAATAAGTTCCCTCCCTGCCGCCTCATCTAAGGAAGCCAGGCCAGCCAGCCTCTGGCTGTGCCCCTACATCTGCTGCTGGAGTGGTGAGGGGAGAGCAACCTTGATAGGGGCAGTACCCCATCATGATTTCCCAGGAGCACAAGCCCCTTCCCACTGGAGGGGCTGCGCTGCAGGCAGGGGCAGGAGTGGGGTAGGAAGACCTGCCACAGACTACATGGAACAAGCAGTGGCAGTGCAGTAGATGGGACTTGGAGAGCTATGGCCGCCCCTCCGAGCCCCAGTGCCTCTGCTTGCTCTGCACAGTCTGTGGCAGCTCTGCCCACCCTGGTCCTGCCCACAGCACAGCCCCTCCACCGGGATGAGGCTTGCGCTCCCAGAAAGCCATGATAGGGTGTGCTGCCCCATCAGGGTCCCTTCCCCCTTGCCACTCCAGCAGCAGGGGCAGGAGCATGACCAGAGGCCAGCCAGCATGGCCTCCTTAGGTGATGGGGCATAGAGGGGAGTTATTTTCCCCTTCCCTCCAGCGTCTGGTGAAGGGGGCAGGGAAGGAGCTTATTCCACCACTCGCCCCAGACAGGGATCAATTGACAGAGGCAGCAGTCAGGGCTGGGAGACCCTGGCTTCGGTACCCCAGGGGCAGAGCAGGTAGAGGGGGGAATAAACTGCCTTCCTGCCCCCTTTGCCTCGGGGGGCCATGCTGGCCAGCATCTGGCCAAACCCCCAGCCCTGCTGCTGCACAAGTGAGGGAGAAGCACTGGGTAGACCCCGGCTCCTGTCTGTGTTCGTGGGATGGGGGGGCCTGGCCAGTTCATGTGAAGCTACTGCTGGGGCTGGCTACGCCCCCGCCACTGGAGCAGCGAGCAGAGAAATGCCTGGCAGGTCCGTGCTGGTGGGACAGGGGAGGGAGAGGGGAATAAATGTCATCCCTGCCCATTTCATTTTAGGTGGGCCAGCATCTGGCCATGCTTCCACCCATGCTCCGACTAAGGAGCAGACAGGTGGGGTCAGCCCTGCTCCATTGGAGCAGACAGCACAGCCCCTCCCAGGGCTGCAGAGCATGCTGGGATGCTGGGGGATTTTGGCTAAACTTAAACTAGGAACTGTGTGCAGTTGCCCTGGGATAATTCGTTATCCATTCTGGATCTAGACGTAATTTATCTTAGCATGTAAAATCTATACATATTATAGCAGAATAAGCATGTTGTGTGTCTAGGTGCTCAATAGTAGCTTATCACAAGACCAGGAGCAATCTGGTGACATTGCTAAACTGCATCTCCACTAAGTTAGTTTGATGCAATAGCTACTACCATGGTGTATCTTTTTTTTTTTCCAAAGGTAGACAGAGCTTTAGATGCTATACTGCTTCACAAGAGTAATGTAAAACAAAGCCATTTTTCACAGCTACAGAGAGACTGCAGAAGTGTGAACTGACTCATTCATCTCAATGGGATGTCCATGAATAAATAAGAACATTTCAGGGAGATGACCACAGCCTAACAAAATAGGTCTGAGACATGAACTCTTCTTTTCATCTCCGTAGTTGTTTTCTCCTGCTCCTTTCTTACAAAATTTACCCAAATCCCTGTTGTAGAATACCAGTTTTCAAGACAATCCCATTATGGTAGTGAGCTTTAGATCAATCTGAATATTGAAATCCATGCCTTATTAGCTGTGTCTAAGGGAACCCTGAACCTTATGACCCTAGATTTGCCATCTTTGCTCAAGGTCTTGTTGTAGCCTACTGGTTTACAAGACAATCTCCCTATACATGTGTCTAGTAGAGCACTTTGATTATTAGAATCAGCTTCTTGTAGCTAGGGAACTGTATCTGATGAACGCTCTGAACAAATTACTATAATTTGCACTACTAATTCTTTCCCAGCCATAATGCAGCACAGCAATATTATGATGGCATGATAGCACCATGATTATGATTTTATGAGGGTTTTAGAAAGGTCTATAAATATCCTGGGTTTTGTGTTACCATACCAGTTTTGAGTGCTTATTATAGTATGTATGCTGTATGCTTTTGTTATTTTATAGTGGTTGGAAAGGGATGTCATTTGAGCTCTGTAATAAGAGAGAGTTTCCTAGTGTCTAACATTTGTTTTCACAACAACAAAAAAACCCTGAGAGGAATTGATAGGCATGAAGGTTTGAGTTTTCAGATTTGATGAATAATGGTTGAAAATTGAAATTTTATTTTCTTTATTTTTCCTAAGTTTTTTTATAAACATAAGTTATTGTTTTGCCCAAGAACAGTATTTGGCTACCACTGGGCTCAGTGTTGCTAGTCCTTAGGAAAGGGTGTGTCTCAAGAGACGTATCAACCCTTTTGATGAAACTAAGGTTGATGACATGTACAGCTACCTGTTTTTCTTTTATCATAGTTTGATTTCCAGGAAAATGGTGAGGAATATGTGACATAATTACATTATACCAGTGGTTCCCAAACTTTTGGTACCTGGGGCACATTTTTTCCTGGATTAAAACTGACAACAGATTTCACTCTTATACCCAAAAGGGGGTGTGCTTATTTTTCAAAACATGTAACATATTCCATTCCCCTGCCAAAGGAAATCATACCAATGCTGAGATGTACTGTTAAAAAATAACTCCATATCTTTTCTAAATTTCACAGCATCCCAGTTTAAAATCACAGAGCTAGATCTAAATTCAGAAAAGCTCTGGAGGGGCACCTTGTGGCTTAAACAGCTGAACATCACTAATCTATCTGGGACCACTTAAGAGTGGTGAGGGCAGGACCTCACCCTGCTGTGCCCTGCTCTTTTCACTGTTTGTACCCTCCATATCCCTGGTCTCTACCTCTGGGCAAGGGCAGCCCCTGCAGGATTTCACATGCTAGCCCCTGCAGCCTCTCCTGGGAGCGTGGGAGCAGTGGAGGGGATGAGCCAGGCTGCAAAGTGTGGCTCTGTCTGTGCACCCACTTGCCTACCCACTTGCAGCAGATTGTGCTTCTGGGAGCATGGTGGGGGCTGGCACAGAGGCTGCCTGGAGACAGAACACGGTAGGGAAAGCATTATCCTGATGCCATGATTTACTAGACTATTTTGTCATCCCTCTCCATTGGTGGCGCTCAAATCTTTTGGCCCTCTTGGTCAGATAAGTGACAGGGCTGGTCTGTGGGCTGGATTGGGATCTCTGCTGCCCTGCTTGGCTCCCTGATGCTCACACTGCCCAGCTCAGGTCCCTGCCACCCCGCCCCACCTTAAACAGCTTCCCTGCTACCCTGTACCATCCTGCTTGGCTTTCTGCCACCCAGCTCTGCGCTCTGCTGCTTGCCTCAGCTCCTTGCCAGCCCACACCACCCATCTCTGTTCTCTGCCACTCCGTGCTGCCACGTTTAGCTTCACCTCACCTCAGCTGGCCCTATGCACTCAAACTTTCCAGGTCTGGAAAGTTGATGACAAGGGAGCGATAGTTAGCTGCCACCACTCCCTTGTGTCCAAATTTTCAGGCTCGTGGGCTGGATAACTTACCTTGCAAGCTGGATTTGGCCCCACAGGCCAGGAGTTTAGCACCCCTGCTCTATATAGTTAATGTTGTTTCTCTTGACAGTGCATCTGCAGGAGGCTCTGTCTGGCCATGGAATATATATGCCTACAGATTTTACACCATTTTGAAATACTAGCTCTTGAACTCTAATCTTTGCTGTCAGGGCAAAACTCCTGCAAAATGGGCTTTTGGAAGAGTGTGTGGTGGTCTAGAAAAATTCCTATTGACTTTCCTATGAGCTAAAACTTCTTACAACACCTTGAAAATTTAGCTCAACTGGAAAAAAAATCTTGATGTCAAATGTATGTTCAACAGCCCAAATTCAACTGTATGTCTACACATTACAACGGAAACAAAAAAACAAATTTGAATAAAGGAAAATATGCTATTAAGGACCAATTCTTCATAGCCCAATTGGCTGATATGAAGTGTAAAAAATATCATTACATGTTCAGTCAGTTGACTATGTGTATGATACAAAGCCCATCAAAGTGAGATGGGATCTTTCCATTGATTTCAGTGGATTTTGCAGTAGGTCTTGGACTTGATTGTATACAATGGGGTGTTTTTTTATTATTTGCCTTTCATGACCAGTTTTTACTTTCAGAAAAGTTTACATTTTTCTCTCAAAGTCAGTGGCAATGGCAAAGCTTCATGACAGAAGGATCTCTACATGCAGTTGCAGAAAGGATCCATACTACCAAGCTAACTACCAAGGCAGACAGATGACAGGATACTTTGTACGCATTTAGTTCATACCCAGCACAGAAATATTATATATAAATTAGGGCTGTATGAAGCTTCCGTAGCTGATTCAATTCAGATGAGATTTGGCACAATTCAGGTAACAAATCTCCGAATCCAAATTGAATTGGGAGACCAAGTAAAATCTCCAAATTGATTCAAAGCATCTGAATCAATTTGGAAAAGCTTCAGTAAAGATTTGGCTGATTTGGAGATGGACTGAACAGGAAGCTGACAGCTGTCTCCAGCTGGTAAGTCTGTTGGTGTTGGGGGAGGTCGGAGGTAAGGGGCATGGAGGAGGGAGGGATTGGGGCTGGGAGAAGCTGCCAAGCCGGGGCGGGGGGGCACATTACTTGGGGGGCGCGGGATGCAGGTGCAGCAGCACTGGGAGCGGGGACTCTGCCCTGCTGCTGCTTGCCCAGCCTTAGCCCCCATGCCCAGCACTGCCACATCTGAATCTTGCACTCCTCCATGCCAGCTGGCAAGTGGTGGCAGGGCACAGCCCCCACTCCCAGCACTGACACGGGTGTGGCACCGCTGGGCATTGGGGGGTTATGCCCTACTGCCACCTGGTGCAAGCCATGCCTAAATCGCACCACCCACTCTCCCCTGCACTGGCTGGGCAAGTGGCAGCAGGGTATAGTCCCTATGGCTCCCCCTGCTAGGGCAGAGGCAAGCACAGCCAGAGCAGCCACGGGAGAACCCTCCATGGTTGCTCTGCCTGACCCTAGACCCAGCACTTATAAAAACAAACAAACCCTGCACTCATCAGCTCTGGCAGTGGTGACTGGGGGCTCTAGGCACTCGTGGCAGCAGGAATCGCACCCCCCCCGCCTGGCTTCACCTGTCAGCTGGAACCCAGCACTGTTCAGCCCCAGTGACCCCAGCTCCTAAACAGGCTGGGGACGGGGGGGGAGAATGGGGCCGGGCAGGGCAGCCATGGGGGCTTGTCCCGCAGCTCCTCCCAAGCAGGGAGGGGCAGGCACAGCCAAAGGAGCCTCGGGAGAACCTGCAGCCACCCAGCTGTGCCTGCCTGTCCCCAGCCGATCCAAATCTCTCTGAATCAGTGCTGAATCTTCCAAACCTGATTCATCCAAATCGATTCAGGACAGTGATCTGAATCTCCGAATCCAATCATTATCCTCTAGATTGGCCTAATATGAATCGAATACTTCCTTAATTGCGCAGCCCTAATATATATTGGAAATAACTTTCTCCTGTCAGGAGGCTTAACTGATAACCTGTTTTATCCACATAGAAAGAAGAAATAACTGATCAATATACATAATTTGCTGTTAAATCTATGGAGGAAAAAATAGATCTGACCTAGTGCTGATTTTCTTTTCCTTTAGCTTTCAAACCCAGAACCAAAATCTCTTCTGTAGATTCATGATTCTGATACTTTATAATAATATTTATAATTACTTTCCAGTCATTCAAGCTGGCATTTAGTTTAATGGTCTTAACATTTAACCGGCTCCCACAGTCTTTGGTTGCTACTAATAAAGGTACCAATTCTTCAAGTGGTTTATATCTAGAATCAATAGGAGAGTTGTGTATTGATTTGCAAAATAAACTCTATCAATACCACCAGATGGCCTGAAGAACCACCAAAGGGACTAGAAACTTAATTTGTATCAAATTAAATTTCTGCGTCTAAAGTACAGAGCACGCTCTCCAGAAAGACAGCAGGCCTGTAGAAGACAGGTTTTCTCTGTTTGCAGAATGTTATTTCCCTACGACTATGGCCAATATTACTTTTTTTAGTTACCTGAAGTCTGGTCAGATAACAGATGCTTAATCTTTGTGAATGCTCAGCTTCCAATTACCATAGCATTTCTAAACCTTGTTCTTTCAAAAACAGAAATCGAAATAATATAAGGAAACTAGCTTTCTTCCTGCTCAGTGGAAACCTTTGTGTTCATACCATACAGAATTTGTCATGCATTCCTAGTAATATCAGTGGTACCTAACCATATCCAAGCGTATAGCTATCTAATGGGTTGAGGCAGGGGCGGGCAATTATTTTGAGCAGAGGGCCACTTACTGAGTTTTGGCAAACCATCAAGGGCCGCATGACAGACAGGCAGATAAATATACATTTTTAAATATTTTTTAGGGGCCCCGTGGGCCTGGCAGGCCGCATTTTGCCCACCTCTGTATCAGTGAAGAAATACCCTTCAGTAGCTTAAAAACATCATTTTTCTTCCAAAAAAAGTCTTGATTTCCACTTGATTAAACACAAGCCTGACTTCTGTAGCTTTTCTGTGTATTTTTGCCCATCCGTAACTGTTTCATGGTCTCTGTCACAAAACAACTTTAAAAGTAAAATGTGTTATTCACTGGGATTTCAGCAGCCTCCACTCATTGTATAAAAATCCTCACGCTTTAGACATAGCGCTGCTTTATTCTGTAGTAGTCTTCTGCCTTTAGGTCTTCTTCACATACCTAATCACTTGTCAGGTGTCACCCATTGGTTTTGTTTTTCCTTCATATAATTTCATTCTCTTCGTCTCTCCAGTGTGCAGCTGAGCTCCTTGCTCTTTCACTAATGGTCCATATTGACCTGCCTCCTCTTCTAATTACTCACCTAGTTTTTCCCAAGCTATATTTTGACCAGGCTCGGTAAAAATCAACAATAACCTTTCCCCCCCAAAATGGATTTTTTATTTAAATCAGTTTTTTTATTTAATCATATGTTTTGATTTTTTTAAGGTGATTTTTTTAAATAAACCTACATAAAGATAGTTTTAATTTAAGATATGCTAAAGATCAAAAATATCATCATGGAATTGGGCTTTTAACTTCTAATTATATACTATTTGAGATAATATATTCTTTAACCTTTTTAGAAAATGTTATAGATAGGTCATAACAG
Organism: Crocodylus siamensis; assembly: GCF_052110815.1. NCBI lineage: Eukaryota > Metazoa > Chordata > Crocodylia > Crocodylidae > Crocodylus > Crocodylus siamensis. The sequence continues at coordinate 265,195,968 of NC_143396.1, forward strand.
ACCATGGACTATATTAGGGGCCCAACCTTATGGGGTTCCCAGAAGCTTCTCTGTGGATTAGTAAAGATTAAAGAAAAGCATTCTACCCAGTAGGGTTCAGTGCTCAGTCTGGAAGATCCCATTAAGCATCTCTGTGATGCTTAGTTTCAGTTCTCAAACTGTGGATTTGTGTCTTCAGTGATAACATCCTTGTTAATAGCAGTATGTGGAGATGAGAGATAACAGACCTGATTACCCACCCATCACCCTACTGTCTATCTGCAAGTTCGTGTACACCAAGTCAAGCCCTTACCTTTGTCTAAAAGTGCAAATTTCAAGAAGTTAAATGAATAAAGGATATCAAACAACAATAATGCACTTTTTGTAGAAAAAATTATTAGATTGAGGCTTCCTGATTAATGTTTTAAATTGATTTGATTTTAAACAAATCCACTCTGTATTTGACTCTTTAGTTTCCTTCTTTCCAAGTGAATAAGATCCTAGTTCTGGTTACTCTTGCCTCAGCTGGCATTCTCAGTCACAGTGCAGCTAAAAGCTGTAACATTCATTTCTGTTTCCCGGCTTAAAATTAATTCAGGATGGGTGGAGAACAGGACAGTAGTAATTGTTTTTACTCATGTTACTTGTTGAAGTATTTTTTTGCTATGGGCAAAATGAAGCTAAAGTCTGTGTCCCCACAAGCAGGGGTGTGCAGTTGCCATGAGGAAAAAAAGCAGCACAAATTTGTGCTACTGCTTTTAGCCCTAGTGCACACCCCTGCACATGGGCTTAGCCCAGGGAAAAATGTTCCAGGTGGGGTCAGGGGGGCTGGGGCCAGTACCTGGGCTGGCTCTAGCAGCCTTACCTGGGGACCTTCTGGGGCTCCAGCAGCAGCAGTCCAGGTGTGGGGAGCTCTGGTCTGCCAGTCTCCTATTCTGTGTGGTACATGCTGCTGGCATGTGCACCACCTCGCTATTTTTCTGAGAGCTTTTTTCTGATACCAGGATTTCCTTCTGGTTGAACAAAAATACACCATGGAAAACCAAATCATGTGCACGGGGTGCATTTTGCAAATGCATGTGCACACTTGTGTGGACATGGCCAAAAGTCTATTCACAAAATAGGAGTACATATCTTTGCATCACACTTGACCCAAAACCACACTGAGAGAGACTTTTTCTGACATACATCCACTGGCCAAAAGGCTCATAGGTCAAATCTGTGAACGTAATGGCCATTATGTTTACAATGGATTAGTACTTGCAGTTTGAAATCTCTTGTGCACCCCAACACATTAGCAAAAGTGAATGGGCAGGCCTGTGTGTGTGACCATCAGTTTAAAGGTAGAAATGTACATTAAATTGAGTAATCAGCCTGTACTTGTATCAGATGAAGAGATTGGCATGTTGAAGAAAAGCCTTCAGACTACCAAAAAGAGATACTGCTGTCTTATTTTGATCATTTTAAAAAATGTCCTGTGTATTAAAGCAGGGCCACATGTGTCCCATAAGGGGCCAGCACATGCCTGGCAAACCCCTGAAACATCCTCTCCCATTGCCACGTGGGGCAGGAATGCCCATGCGGGGGCTGTGTGCTGCTGACACTGCCTGCATGGCAGGAGATAGGAAATTGCAAGAGCCTGCATTACAGCATATGGTAGTGCAGCATGTGGGCTTCAGTCCCACTGAAGCTGGATGACCGTGTTTTGAAGCATAGGCTCTCAAGTGCACATTTAGCGATCCATGCAGCTCCTTACCAATGTTCCCATGACTGATTGCAAGCATAGGGCTGGGAGGAATGTAGTATTAAAGCTGTTCAAAACATTATCATCAGATGTTTTTAAATAAAATACTCGTTTCTTTTTTAGAAGAATTTTTTTTTGCAAAAACAGTCTGCTTTCCACAGTTATTCCATTGTGCGCAGAAAACTGAACCAATGAAAACTGAAAACAATTACTTCAAAGCTGAAATACTTGGTCCACACACCGAAACATGTTGTTTTCAATATGATTCATAGGAGATGTAGATCAGATGTCTGACATCCTTCTTCTCATCTCTGATGTTCCCCAGCTAGACCACATCTGACATGATACACTTGGGACAGCCTCTGTCAGCAGTTGTCAAATCCAGGTATCATGGAAAATCCTTTTCCGATGCAGAATAATTCAGCAGTCTGGGTAAAAAATAAAAAGCCAGCATTTCAGTTTTAAAATACTGCCTTGGTGCCTTACACTTGCATTCTCCTCTGTAGGCTGGACTCCTTGCTTGGACTCCATCTCTTACCAGGCACAACAGTCTTCCTTACTGGTCAAGGAGGGCAATGGATTGAAGGGCTACTGTTCAACCAGGCTGAGTTCACTCTGCACAGGAGGAGGGTGAGAGAATGAGGCACCACAGCTGCATTACTGATTTAAAATACTATCAGGTTGGATATTTTGCCAAAAGTAGACATTTTCTGTGGAATTCAACCTGCATTTTTGGCCAGTTCTACCCAGGATATATGAAGCTGAAAGGTGATAATGGAGGATCTTTGCCAGTGTCTCAGTTAGCTTCCTTTAATGAAATTTTAGGCATTAGGCAGTCTGATTCCTTTCAAAGACCCTTTGAAGTTCCTGGAAAATTGTTATGAAAGCTCAATGCAGATGTCAATACCATCTTTTTTTCTACTCAAAAATGGAGTTTGGGGATTTTGAGCTGTTTTAGCTTAGCAGTTTCATTTCTGTCACAGGATTGCTCATTGGTGGTGCATAGGGGGTGCATGTGCACCACCTGAGATTGGCAGTGCATCTCCTGAGAGAAGTGCTGCTGGCAGCGCCTGCGGGTGGTCGTTGCTTGCCACCTCCCAGTGTCTATGGGCAGCCACATCTCTCAATGGGCTACCATCGATGAAGAAGTCCAGCACTGGGTCAACTGCACCAGTGCTGCCTTCTTGAAGCTGCGTCAACATATCTTTGAAAATAGAGATCTTTGGAAGTCTGTGAGAGTCCTGGTTTACAAAACTGTCATGCTGACCACCCTCCTATACTGCAGGGAAACCTGGACCATCTACCAATGCCACATTAAGACCCTTGAGCGCTTTCATCAGTAGTGCTTGCATCGAATCCTGGAGATCAAATGGAAAGCCTTCTGGACCAGTGCAAGCGTCCTCCATAAATCTGCGTCCACCAGTATAAAAGCCTTGCTCTTGAGAAATCAACTCTGATGGATGGACCACTGCGTCTGGATGTCCAAAAACCACCTCCCTCACCAGATTCTCTTTTCCCAGCTCTCTGTTGACCAACGCTCAAAGGGAAGCCAAAGGAAATGGTACAAAGACACACCCAAGGTCACCCTCAAGCACGGAGGCATCAACACCAATGGCTGGAAGGAGCAAGCTACTGATCGTTCGGTGTGGCACCACCTGGTTCACCAAGACGCACACACTTCAAGGCCCAACGACTTGATAATGAAGTGGAACAGCAGCAGTGGAGGAAGGAGAAGGAGACTAACCCAGGGCTGTGAATCCCACTCCCCCGTGCAACAACATGCCCCCATTGCCAAAGAATGTATGTATCCAGAATTGTGCTCCTCAGTCACCTGAGGACCCACCCAGCCTGGTGGATGTCATCCTTGACTCCGAGGGACTGCCAGCGATGATCCACATGATCCCTTATGCCCCAAAAAACCACAGAAAAGAAGAAAAAGAAACAGTTGACCACCAGATAGTGATTGCAGTAACTAGCTGTTCTGTCTGTATCATGGGCACTTTAAGATGGTCATTATCCTTGAACAGAACTGGGGAAATAATAGATTTTTTTATTTTGGTGGCCAAACTGAAAAAATCAGTTGAGGTTGATTGAAACGGGGGGAGGGGGAGTTTTTTAGTGAAACAAAAAACATATCCCCAAAAGTGTGTTTTCATTTAATATAAAAATGGTCATTTAACCTGGTATGAAATCTTCATCTTTGGTTTATTATTTTTGCCATTTTTTTCCTTTTAATTCAGGTACATTTTTATATGAAAAATGTTATTTTTAAATTGGAAGTCAAGATTTTGGAAACAAAATGTTGCAACATTTCCAAAATGAAGTGGATCATACTGATGTAAAATAGTTTGACTTTTTAAAAAAATACTCCCAGGATTTTTTTGCTCAAAACCAAAAAACCTGAATTTGTGATAAATGTAGCCCTCCTAAAAACTAAAATTTTAGCAAATTTATTATATATATCAAAATGAATTTAGATCTCTCTGTAATATAGCAAACCATATTGATTCCTAATGTAATTCTGAAAAGGTCAGTTATAGAAGTGGTCAGTTTGGCCCAAAGTATTGCTTCATGTATGAAACTACAGTGCATTTCCTGAACTGGTTTTTTGCTGTAACAAACAGTCTATAGTTTGTTTTTAAACAGAGACCCAAAAAGGAAAAATATGGTATGGCTGAATTCAAATTAATATCTTTACTGTGTGGGTTTTAAAGTTTTCCCTTCTAGTATACTACATGAAATTGTTTTAGTGTCAGTTGATACATTTTTTTAAAGTTTCAAAAGAAAATAAAATATGAGACCGTTTTTGCCAAAAGATAAGAATTGAGCTTCAGCTCAGGATGAAAAAGATGACATGAAACAGCTTCAGCAAAATATCTTTCTGGTTCAGTGGTCTGTGTTTTCCACTATTTACAATTCATAATGGATTTCCTGTCATACCTGTTTGAGTATCATTGTAGAGTCTTTGCTTCTAGGCATCCACCTCTCAAAATATGAGCTCAAATGGTAATTTTAATTGAGAAGAGATATTAAGCTGATGCACTCAGGCTCCAGCTATTAAATCTAAGGCAAAATTCAGTGAACACAGAGTGGAATCTTGAGAAGATATCACACCATGTTGCTACTGTTGCAAATGTAGTTTAGAGAAAAATATCGTAATTACCTATGGGCCATAAGTTTCACTCTGCTCAGTGAAAAATATGTGGAGGTCTCCATATCTTCTCCACCTGCTTGCCTTCTTCCACCTTTGTATGTCCCTACCTCCTTGCGGCCAACCTCCCCCATTTGTGAGGTTCCAGATCCTTGAGTACTGTCACCTTTTCTTATTCTCCTCAATATACAATCCAGGAAGTTACCTTATGCAGTCTGCATTCTGTCTACCCCACTGTTCTGCAGACCATCTGGGTACTGCTTCTCACTAGCTGTCAGCCCTTACATGCCCATAGTATGGAGATCCAGACTTGTACCTAAGGTGAAAGTTATACAGAGAACAAGTATCAAAACTAAGCTTTAGGGTATTTGACCAATCAAAGTTTGGTCAACTGACTGGTCAAATATCAGTCAAAAACTGTGAAAAAGTCCCAATAGGTCCAAATAATACACAGAAAAAATGCACATTTACCATTAAGAAATGTATCAAAAAGAAATAAAAAGTCATATTTCTGTCAAGAAAACGACATAAAAAATGTAGTTCCTTTGTAAAATTGCTATAATCTTTGAACAGTCAAAAATATACTGTTAATTAACCAGTCAGTTGACAATATTTGACCAGTCAATTGACCAGCTTACTGACCCTACTAAGATTAGAACACAAAAGATTCACATTTCCAAGCTTGCATATAAATTAGTTCTTAAAGATTTTAGGGAGTTACTGTGTGAAAGCAAATGTGTCCATGCTGGGAGTGGCAGTAGCAGAAAGTTAAAGGCTAAGTACATACAGTCAAAGCCCAAGGAAGAATTGATTCAATCTGCATAGGTTCCTCTAAACTACATAGATTGAACCAGTAACAAACAGAACAGATGTTTATTTCTGAGATGGAAAAAGGCAGGCGGAGGCCTGCACTGGCCCAGGCCAAAAGGAAGAGGGCACTAAAGCAGCCTCCCAGGCTGCTGGCCATCACCGGGCGATCCCTGATTGGCTGGCTGGTGCATGCCCCCAACGCCTTGTTGTCCTCCTGCAGGGGGGAATAGTCCCCCCGTTCCTAGCTGTTCCCAAGCTGGGTATCTGCACACATGTGGGAGCTCCAGGTTCCTCGGGGTTTCCCTCAGCAGGCCTGGTATTCCCCAAGCCCTGCTCTGCCCAGCTGTGGGGGTGGATGAAGGTAATTCCCTTTCCTCCTGTGCAGCCAGGCCAGGTCAGTAGAAGTCACTGACGCACTGGGTGAGGAGAGGGAAAGGAGTTCCCCTCCCAGGGCCAGCCCCTGAGTCCTTCTGGACTGGGATATGATTCCCACTTGGTATGGCTGAGCCAGTGAGCCACTGAGGCCCAGTGGGGAAGGAAACTCCCCACCCCAATCTCAGGCCTTAGAGCTGGGGGGAGGGGGTCCTATGTCCCTGCCCAGTGGGGCTGGCTCCATAGAAAGAAGTATTGGCCCTGCCACCCAGCACAAGTCCCTGAGGCTGCTCACTGCATTCTTCTGGCTATTGCTGGTGCTGGGCTCTGAAGGAGGCTTTTGCCAGGCAGCAGAGCCCTAATCGGAGCTCCCTGTATGGGATATGCCTGTCCCTGCTGCTGCCTGGCTTAAGCTCCCCAGGCTTAACCTGATTCATTCTGCTGGAGCCTGGCAGCAGCAGCAGCCAGTGAGATGCACTGGGAAGCTCAAAGGCTCGTGCCAGGTGGCAGGGACAGTTGTGCTCCTTAGAAGCCAGGGAGGAAGCCCCTCACCATGCAAACTCCCCATGCTGGCTTGGAGCCAGAGCCATGTGGCAACGGGACTCTGTTCCTGCCTCCCCTCAGCAGGTCAGAGGCAGAGACTTGCAGGGGGCAGAGCTGTGCAGGAGGCCCAGCCTGGAGGGTGAAGGGTAAGGACTCTTGTGGCATGACTCCTTCCCACCTCCACAGGCAGACCCCAGCTGGAGGGGAAGGGGAGCCCAGGTCAGGTAGAGGCCTCCTTTGACCTGCCTGCCCCTGCTTTGTGACAGCTCAGGGCACGGCCAGCCCAGCTGGCCAGAGCACAGAAGCACTGGCAGAGGATAGCCTGCCTGCCCACAAAGGTTCCTGGGATGCTGGGGGACTGTGACCTAACTCGAGTCAGGAGGGAATCTGGGACAGAAGTTACATAAACTGGTTTAACCTAAATCAGTTAAACCTGATACTGCATCTTAAACTGGGTTCAACCATTTTGAAACTGGCTTATGTGCACTGAAATTCTGTTCTGTTAGAGATTTAAACCATTTTCCAGTCACTTGAAGTGGTTTATATGTAATTTCTGTCCCTAGCCAAGATGAACATCTTGGCTAAGTACAGACAGTCATAAAGCCCAAGGCTGAATAGATGCAATCTTTGCAGGTTAGTCTAAGCTGTGTAGATTGAACCAATAATTAAGTGGACAGACATTCGCTTTTGATTCTGGAAATGCAGCCACATGCCTGCAGTGGCTGAGGCCAAAAGATGAGGGGTTCTAGAGCATGCCTCCCTGCTCAGCTTGGGCCAAGGCTAGCTTACCCACCCTATGACGGGGGGTTGGCATAGGAGGTGAAAAGCATCCTGGGCTGCTGAGAGACTGAGAGTTAAGTTGAATCTGGAGGGGATCTGGGACAGAAGTTCAATAACTCAATTTAACCTAAATCAGTTAAGTCTGATACTACATCCACCCATCTTAAACTGGGCTTAGACATTTTGAAACCAGTTTATATGCACTGAACTTCTGTTGTGTTACAAATTTGAACTCATTTCCAATCTCTTACACCGGTTTGTGTGCACCCTTGCTGTTGTAAGAGTGGTTCTCTTGGCCAAAGCTAGCTAGTTAGTTGATTTCTCTGAGCTTGAACTGCATTCACTGCAAACCCTCCAGGGCACTCAGTGATGCTCAAGAACACACCTGTCAGCTTCATTATTCTGACCTGCACAAAAAGGAGGAAGGTGGGGAATCATTATGCCAACCTGAGTTAGACTGTCAGCAAAGCCTGCATCAAGGAGCTGTGAAGCAATAAGAGGTGTTTGGGGGATATAAGGACTGACATTGGGAGGAAGATTTTTTTAATGAAGGGAAAAGGACTATAGCCCAGCACTGATGACGACATGGATATAAAATGTCTGGTGTTTTTTGCTCCTCGTATTGCATTTGTCTTCTCCAACATAGGGCATTGCCTTTGAGACTTTTAATGAATAAGTTTTCCTCATTTCCCATATCCCAGGCTCTTTATGCATTTAATATCCTGCACTTACTGAGAGGGGACAAATTAGATGCGCATCTTACTCAAAGTGCTATTTTTTGTTTCCTCAATATGTCTACTTCAGCTTCGTTGAACTGCAAATTAGTCACTTACTACACTTTTCTAGAGCCTATTCAAACTGCAGCAAACACATTCAAGGGACTTATTTCCTCTATTTAGGACTTGCTTATTCAGTGTTAATTCTTTATAAACAGCCTATTACAGCAACTTTGCCTTATCAATGTTGTCCTGTTAATCTAAATGAAATGGGATTTGCAGACTGGAAAGAAAAAGAGAACAAGGGTATATTTGTAAAGATACAACAGGGCAGGAGACAGGACTGCATGGTAACTTCTTTACTGCTCCAACATAGAACCAAGCTGTTGAGCAGAATGTGGAGAGATGAGAGGGAAAGAAAGAAAACTTAAGCAGTGCACCAGCATGTGCCTTAATCTGTTCCTCACTGAAGTTGGTGGGAGTCTTTCTATTGCCTTCATTGAGTTTTGGATCAGACCTACAAGGCAAAACAGAGAGGGTAAGTGAAATGAGTGTAGTGACTCTGAATATCAGACCTCATCCAAGGCACACAGAGAGGTAAAAAACGAGTAAGAGGAGACTGAAGCTTAGCTTCTCAAATAAACACCACTTCTCTTCACATTTCACCTCTCATTTCAGTTTTCCTCTAGTCAAAGACATGTTGATACTTCGCATTTGTAACCTCTTGATCCCTTTTAGCACTGGAGCAGTAGGGATTGTGAAAATCAAAAAGAAATCCCAGGTACTGTCTTGGAGCTGAGCTGCACCACAAGGATTCTGTGATAGTTCTGCCTTGCAGGTGACAAAACTCTGAGGCTGTAACTAATAGCTTATGTTACTTAACTGCTCTGTTTTGTTTCCTAGGGTTTGGCATGACCACCCCAGCCACCGTTGGAGGCAAAATTTTTCTGATATTTTATGGCCTTATAGGATGTGCAGGGACCATTTTGTTCTTTAACCTGTTCCTGGAACGCTTGATCACGGTCATAGCCTACGTCATGAAATCTTGCCATGAGAGACAGCTAAGGAGAAAAGGGGTCCTTCCTCACGATGGCCGACGAGGTTCAGGGAACTCTGAGGTGGACAGCTTGGCAGGCTGGAAACCTTCTGTGTACTATGTCATGCTCATTTTATGCATAGCGTCACTTATTATTTCCTGTTGTGCCTCTGCAATGTACACACCAATTGAAGGATGGAGTTATTTTGACTCACTCTACTTTTGCTTTGTGGCCTTCAGCACAATCGGTTTTGGTGACTTAGTCAGCAGCCAGAATGCACAGTATGAAAGTCAAGACCTCTACCGGTTTGGCAACTTTATCTTCATACTCATGGGGGTTTGCTGTATCTACTCTTTATTTAATGTGATCTCTATTGTCATCAAACAGTCTATAAATTGGATATTGAAAAAGATGGATTGCCGGTGCTGCCACAGATGCCAAAGAAAATTTTTTAGGTCACGGAGGAACGTGGTGATGCCAGGGAACGTTCGGAACCGGCGAAACATCTCCATTGAGACCGACGGCATCAATGAGAGCGACACAGATGGTCGTCGGCTGTCTGGCGAGATGATCTCTATGAAAGATTTTTTAGCTTCCAACAAAGTTTCACTGGCCATCATGCAAAAACAGCTGTCAGAAACTGCCAATGGGTATCCCAGGCAAATGAGCTCGAATTCTAGACAAAATGGATTCTCTGGTGGGATAGGAGCCCTGGCAATTATGAATAACAGGCTGGCAGAGACAAGTGTGGATAGGTAAAATGAAAAGCAATGAGAAATACTTTGAGATGTGTGGAAATCAGTAGGAAGTGAATGTCATCAGAGAGGCAGAGCAAACTGAGTAGGACACGTTCGGTCAGAGGATCTCTCATTCTTTTTAAAGTTTTTTTGGTGGAGGAGGGATTTCCATTGGTATTCTTTGCACTGCTCAGATTGCTACTCTCTGTTCTCCCATTCTTTCTGTTCCACAAACAGGGCACAGAAGACAATATGACCAATAAAACATAATGGAGCCCCAAAGAAATCTTCTGCAGCTGATTTCCTGCATTTATGCTAAATTAAGATTAAGGGATAAGGAATTTATGGCCTTGGGAGAAATTACCTTTCACTTCTCCAGAATTAAATTCTTTAATTCACAAATTGTAATTAATTCTATAATTCATTTTATTTTTTGTCCCATTTGCTTTGGACCTGACTTCTGAATGTACCACGTCTGGGACAGAAACAGGAACCGTTGTAAGCCTTATTCTGTGATGTCTATGCTATTGCACTCCTATTTTAAGTTAGTGAAAAACAAACACATCTCACTTCTCTAAATGGATTCCTGTTGTGAAACACTATAATTGTAAAGTCAACTTCTGCCATGAAATGTATTAGTGTAAATCAGAAATAGTTCCATCAAAGTCAATAGAGCTCCTCTGGAATTACACTGGTCTAATTGAGAACAGAATTTGACCCCAGAATGTCATTCAGTGTTCCCGTTAAAAGGACTCGTCAAAGGTAGTAAAATCAAGATTTGATCTACTTTTCCTTGCTGATGTCTGTTTCCAAAGGACGTGACCAACCTTTTCTAAGTTATTTTTTCTTCTATAATTGAATGAATATAGTTTCCTTTAAAGCAAGTAAATTAAATTGAAACTAGCCATATAGACAAGTCTCACAGGTAACCCTACAATAACAAAATAAGGACTTTTCAAACTCTGTTTGTACTGTGTCCAATCATTGAAAAACTGAGCATAACAAACAAGCAATAGTAATGCTTATATAGTGAATAGGTTGCATTATGAAAGTAAATTACAAAGGAAATAGATTACAATAGATTATTATAAGCAACTATGCGTACAGAAAAAGTAAAAAATGCTGAAAAACAGTTTGACAAAGTCCATTTTTAACATTCATGTAACTATCATTCTCTACGTATTTTCTGGCCCTTGGTGATGATAATGACAGGGTCTTGATTAGAGAAATGGAAAATGTATAACTCCTCATTTTGCTAAATAAAATGATCTGAGTGCTCATCATGAACAGGCAGAGGACGTCAATGAGAACTGCATTAATAGTGAGAAAAACATGGAAACAGAAAATTAGACAAGTTAATGGCTGTCATATGACATTTTGTATCATAAGCAGTCAAAATAAGGGATTTAATTAAATTACAGAGATATTAGAAGGTAAGAAATCTAGATCAAATTCTTGCTAGCTTTACCCCAGTCAATGCCATTAAAGTCAGTGAGGTTTCAAGGGAGTAAATGAGCAGATCAAATGGAGCCTGGCTCAGTGCCACTGAAGCTAATGGCAGTTGGATCACAGGACTCTCAAGTTAACAAATTATCATTGCTAATACCCGGAACCCCTTTTAGAACATTTCAGTGTTAAACATTTTAAATATCTGATTTACTTTTCACAATATCTGCCGTTCCTTTTCCCTTGCACTTCTGTGGAACAATACAGGTAAATGGATCAATTTAATTTGCAGTAGGAATCTATTTCATTCTCTGATTTTTATGTCTGTTTCAATGCTTTTGTGTTTAGGTTATTAAAACTGAAAGGTGATAGTAAAATACATTTTTAAAGTCCTTTTTATATTTGAAAATAAAAAATAACCGGAGAATTTCACTTGAGGTTTTATAATTAAACATTTTAAAAACAAAACCTACTGGCTGGACTAAACTGCGGCATATCTGAGCCACTTAACATGTCTATAGAAAAGAAGAAAAAGCTCTTCCTAAGATTCAGTGGCAAAGCAGTTTTGGTACAACGTACCCATACAGGTAGCATCATTTGAAAATATTGGCCTGATTTTGCTTTCACTCAGTTTTGCAGCAGCTGGAAATCTCTGTTGAGCACAGTGGGATCATTCCTCATCTCCATCAGCGTAAATGAGATCAGAATCATGTCCCATGTCCCTCGTTGTATGATTAAGGCACCGAGGATTTAACCTGTAGCTTCTTAAATGGCTGCAACATGTTGTCATTGGCACACTTCAGAAGATAATATAGTTACCAAGCTGCACTGAATCATCATATGCCATTTTAAGGGTTTCCTTTTCTTGTCTAAATGCAAATTAAATTAATACAAAAAAAAAAAAACAGTTGTGCTATAGAAGCTCCTTTTTCCTAGATTAATTCAGTGATGCATCCATTCAGTACCTATTATGCAGAATTGACCATCATGGAAGTAATTCTGAGGTTGCAATCAGACATCACTTATGGTTAGGCTGAACCTCTTGGGGCAACTCTCAGAACCGAGAATCTAGTAAACCCCTTGAAAGGCAGAGCATGCTTCTCTACTTGTGCCTGGCAATTTACTCTTACCAGCAACTGGAGTTGGGGAAGGAGCCCCTCAACACACATTGCTTAGGTGGGATCCTCTGGAGATCATGGGTTCACACACAAGCCAGCCCAAAGATCCATGTTTTTCTACCTAAACTGAGCAGAAGATGAGGAAGGAAGAACTTACTCTACTCTACTCTCCTTCTCATCTGAGTAAGAGGGAAACCATCTAGCTGTAAATAGATAGGCTAAGAACTGACTGTTTAGTGTGGTCATTAGTATATTTATCAATCAATCCTTTATAACCATGGAGAAAAGCAAGGTCCATGCCGCAAGAAGCTAAAGCCCAGTTCCTCCCATTGGGAGTTTGGTGCCAAACTACTTTTGAGGTCTAATGGTTTAAATGCAACAAGAAGAAACTAGTTTAGAGTAAATGAGTATAAAGTATACCTAGATTTAAAAAGAAGTATATAGACAGTTCTGGTAGAGAATAGTGTGGGAAAGTCAAGAAAAAGAGAGCAAAAGGCTTATACAGTGGAAGAAAATGATAAAGTGACATATTACATTTTGTAAGTTGGCTAAGAGTGTGGTGGTGAATATTTAGTTAGACAATATGAGGCACCTAAGTAGCAGATCACTAAGATAGCCACAGGGCTATTTCCAGTGTTCTCAAGACTGTGTGACAATTGCTGTTTTTCTTTAGCCAAGGAAACTTATTATTTGTGCTATCAATATCCAGTTATTCACTGTCAAAGACAAATATGTAATCTGTTAAAACCTTTTTTAAAAGATTGGAAAATATGATGGCTGTGAAAGCAGGGTGTTAACAGTGTAGCGTAATCTTGACCCAAGAATAGTGTAGATCAGTGTTGCATAAGCTTTTCCATACGTTATTGTTCTGCCATTGCATACAAATCCTGAAATATACTTCTGTCTGCTGTTATAAACATGGGATTCTAATGGGCAGAGACTAGTATTTGCAATGAAGTGTATAGTGTTGTTGTGATCCAGTCAGTTCTCTTCTAAGGGCTAAGATCGGACAATTACATTAATTTTATCTAATCATTTCTGTCCAGAGCTTATCTTGGCCTAGTACATTATTTGACTGTGTCAATTTGTACAGGGTATCACACAGCCCCCAAATACTCTACTGAGTCTGCACTATTTGTGCTGTGTTTAGAAACCATCCTGAACTATGAAGGTGGTATTGACTCCAAGAAGAGAAGGATTGTTAGAGAAATCACTTGTGGACAGTTGAAATTCTGGGATTTGCAAGGTAAAAACTGAATTCCCATTTCAGTGATACTGCGCCAGCTGTTATACTAATGACACTAACCAGAAAAACCCTCATTGCCAATAAAGCATATTCATAGCTTACCATGGTACTGGGAATGCCTTGGAATGGCTCGGGAACCTCCATCCATGTGCCAACATCTAGAACCTAGCACAGAGGTGCCAAATACCCATCCTGTGAACCAAATAATTTCTAGAGTTGTTTTGTTTGTTTGTTTGTTTGTTTGCAAATGTCAGATTATAATAGTCATGAGGAACTGAAGGGACATTCTCAATTTAAAACCATGATTTTCAACCCCTCTCCCCACCCTGATATGTGACTACCTAATATCTATTAGTTCTAATGGAAAATGGGCTTCTAAATCTTAAAGATGGCTTTTCAAATTGCAGGTAATAAAATAAAATTTTGTTTTTGGTAACATTGGGGCATTTCCATGCCTGCAATGGATTTGCATTGGGTATAAGAGGAGATGGATCATACATTGTTTAAATGGGTCATTAAAATAAACTTAAATGACTGAGACCCTGATCCTGCCAGCCATGGTCCTTGGGCCTGCTGGAGTACCACTAGAGTCAATGGATTGCACAAGTGGCTGCAGGATGGGAGCCTAAAACTAAGTTATAAAGCTCTAAGCTCAGTTATTAATACTGCTAGCTTATTTTTGTAGTTTGCTCATCTTGGAGAGTTCAAACAACACTAGCTAGCATGTAGCTACTTTCAACTGCTTTGCTCCCAAACTTTAGCACAAAGTACAGTGTTCAGGTTTCATGTGCTGCAGATTGCTGGGGAATATTTAATGCAAACTAAAGCCTTTATCAGTAAAATTAACAAAAAACACAGATCTTGAAATTCTTCAGATGGTCTCAGGGTGTGTGGAACTTTGTTGCCTGGATGCTCTGCTGGCAAAAGAGGTGTCAATAGAGTTACGCTGATTTCCACCAGCCAGGGATTTGGCCCTGCATTTACCAAAGGTGAGACTTGACTTTAGAAAGGCATCCAACTCCCAGTGAAAGTCAATTTGGTGCCCACCTCATCCTGACCTTCAGTGGGAGTTGAGTTTGCTTAGGAACCTTCAAAAATCCCAGCCAGAAATGTAAACATTATTAAGTCTAAATTGATGTGACCGGCTCCATGAAGTATTTAAACATGAGCATCAACATTTCAAGTGTTGCAATGCAACAGCTGGACTCATTTATTTAAAAGCTTTTTGTAGTGAAGGTTTCATATCAAACAAAATAGCACCAGCAATATTTACAGTTTCATTCATTTAATTTTGTTCTCCTTAAATTGTAATTACATTTGAGACATCTAGAAATTGAATAACAAGCAGGAATTTGGGCTGCCCAGGAAAAACAGGGCAGTTTCATTTCTCAGACTGAATTCAATGAGAGAAACAGATTATACTAAAGGGCAAGAATTTTTTTATTAGATTCCAGTTGAAGGTTCATTTCAAGGTAGAAGATGCTGGGTTGTTTGGATTTACTCACCTTCAGCATCTGTGCAAAGGGAATAAGCACTATCTGTAAATATCCCCATCTTTGTTGAGATAGCAGTATAGCAGCCCTTTGCTGAGACAGCAACTGGAGCTTAGCTCAATATGGTCTGTCTCTCTTGCTCATAGGAGATGCATAAAGGGGCACAGGGGGCACATGCCCCCCCCCGAGAGCACTGATCCCCCTTCCCCCCCACGAGTGAGTGTTTCGGCTTGTAGGGGGGTTAGTGCCCCCCATGAAATTGGCTCCGCCAGCAGCACGTTGGTGGCAGAATTGCTGGCATTTCCACCACTGCCATGCCATGCTGCTGGCACACTCCCCCCCACCTCCCGGTTGCTGGCTGGCCACTGGTGGACCCCACTGGTTATGCCCCACTGGCACCAGACTTGGGAGGCACCAATTGCCTGTGCTCTTGTTAATGCATCTACAGCTACTAAACCTGTGTTCAAACTGTGAATTCCCAGGCATGATTATTTTGTCCTGTTACATTTGAAGCTGAGGAGAATTGCTATGTAAAACTTTGCAGCTGGGCAGAAAATACAGTTGTGTCCCTGTGTGTGTACTCTCCGAGGGTCTCCACTATCATGGTTTGCCCAGTCCACAGAAGACCAAACTTTCCTCAGTCCCTTTCCAAGTGTTTCTGAGCTGCACTCTTTTCCTCGTCTGCTTCATGATTACTTCCAGAAAGCTCATGCTCCAGTTTCAAATCAAAGCTCCTTCCCCTGCAAAGGCATCACTATCCTAGGTAGACTGCTAGCTTCCGTCTCCCCTTGAACCTAATGAAAAAATCCCCACTGGCTTCAATGGAACAGGATCTGATTCAAGTAAGAGTTTGTAGGATAAAGTCTACAGATGTCTTATTTCCAGATAATCAGAAACTTTGTACTACAACAAAACAGGGAGTAATACTTATCAGACTATTTTACACTGCATAAATCAGAAAGAAGCCCCATAACTTCCAACATTTCAAATCAATCAAGAAAAAGCATTAGAAAATCTATCGTAAAGAAAAATTGTCTGGAATAGATAAGTCATTTTTAATTTGGTTTTCTATTATTCTATAATGCTTTCTACAAAGTGCTGGTGATCTCCACGGGAGTTAAAAGGGGTTTGAGTCATTATTTTCCAGTTCATGTAGTCTGTAGTTGCTGGACATGCTGTTATTAAGAACCACCAGTTCCTGCCTGCTGCACCACAGCCTACCCTGCATACACCTGTGCAGGATACTGCCCTACGGCTGGGAAGAAGTACTGTGTCAGGGTTAGGTCTCTTCTTTCTCTCCCAACCTAGCTATTCTACCAGATTACAGAGGAGATAAAAAATTTTCTTTAGCCTTTGTCTAGAACAGTTCTAAGTTCATAGGTATCAAAACATAAATGGAATCCAGATAGAGGGTGCTCTCAGTTTACCTTCTAGTCAACACCCATGTTGGCACATCAGTAGAGGATGAAAAGCATGGGCACATCTAGGATTTTGAAAAGGGGTGTGTAGGATGTGTGGTGTATCATCACATATAACAAAACACATATTTTTCTGCAGTTAGATTAACATGGTAGGGTCCCTGAACTATATTATTTAGTTTAAGATCAAGGAAAAAACAAATATAACTTTCTTGGAATGTGCGCTATATATTAAGTTTAAAAATCACAACAAACGGGGCAAAATAGTCCAAAATGTACTGTTTTGTTAGTCCAGTAGTCATTGTAGTTAAATGTATATCTCTTACTTAGATTTGTAAAACAAAATCTAGCCTTCTTGAGCAACCTGTCAGTGCATCAAGCACTTTACTGTCAATCATTTCTACACCTGAATTAATGTTTACCTGAGCTTATTTTTAGCTACTACTGAAAATAGTCTGCAGGGATATAAAGCAACAATGATATATTACCAGGAATAGCTAACAGATAGCAAAATTGCAAAAGAAAGAATAACTTGATTAATGGAACATCAAGGCCATTAAAAAGGAGAAAGGGTCATTAACACCTATGGAGTGAAGAGAGATTAGCAGAAATCAGGTACATTATAATAAGCTATCCATGAAGTCAACAGACTCCCTCAGCACTGTCTGAATAGAAATGCTGCTGTATCTCCCAGGCAATTGGCTTAGAAGTTTGGTGGAGCAGAACTCAAAGGGGGAGTGCAACTGCACCACTCAATGCACTCCCTGGATCCACCCCTGAGGAAAAGGATCAGTAAGGGAAACTGCCCACTCAACCCTAAAAATGCTTTCTCTAGAATGGGCCTCCATGGGCAGTCAGCAGCACCTCATGCTGAGCCAATCCATGGCTAACTGCATTTTGGTGGCAGTCCAAGCTGGGGGACTGATTCTGCTGCACTGACACCAACTGGCTTTTTGCCACTGAGCACCTTATCCAGCCCCTTTCACAAGAGGTAAATTAATGTTAAAGCATAATCTAGAGAAGCATGGAAGTATGCTAGCCCTTTTGGTTTACCATCACTGCCAGCTGTTCCAATGCTTTAGCTGATCCACTTCCAATTAACCTACCCTCTAGAAAACATGGCACTACCATGATGTTTGTTCCTACTGTATGGTTCACACTCAGTGTTCTACCCCCTCTCCCCAATGTGTCTCCTTCTTGTCTGTTTCTAAGCAGGGGCTCTCTGTTTCTTGGTGTATCCAGTGCTGAATACAAGGGGGGCCCATTCTTGGTTGCCCCTCAGGCATTGCCAAAATACACATGGGAAGTGTAGGTTAGATACTAGAAAAAACTTTATCTCTAGGAGGGTAGTTTCATAGTTTCTAGGGTCAGAAGGGACCTAACTATATCATCAAGTCTGACCCCCTGCCATGGCAGGAAAGAATGCTGAGGTCAAACAACCCTGGCGAGGTGATTATTTAGCCTCTTTTTGAAGACCCCCAAGGTAGGAGCGAGCACCACCTCCCTTGGAAGTTGGTTCCAGCTCCTAGCCACCCTAACTGTGAAGTAGTGCCTCTTGATGTCTAGCCTAAATCTACTCTCAGTTAACTTCTGGCCATTATTCCTTGTTATTCCGGGTAGGGCTTACAGGAACAGGGACTCTCACATAGCCTGCTGGTCCCCCTTGGCCAGTTTGTAGACAGCCACCAGATCCCCTCTCAGCCTTCTCTTGTGGAGGCTGAACAGGTTCAGGTCCCGTAGTCTCTCTACGTACGGCCTGCCTTGCTGCACCCTGATTATGGAAGTGGCCCTCCTATGGGGAGCATCTGCTTCGATGCTGTCCACATCCCTCCTGAAGTGCGGTGCCCAGAACTGGATGCAGTACTCCAACTGTGGTCTGACAAGTGTCACATAGAGGGGGAGGATCACCTCCTTGGACCTGCTCGTGATGAAGTAAAGCACTGGAACAGGTTACCCAGACAGGATGTGGAATCTCCATACTTCAAGGTTTTTAAGACCCAGTTAGACCTTGGCTGGGATGAAATAGTTAGGGATGGTCCTGCTTTGAAGAGGGGGTTGGACTAGATGACTAAGGTCCCTTCCCACCCTAATTTTCTATGATTAATACTAACAATAATATAAAATCTTATTGTAGGAAGAAATGAACTACATTTAGATAATACATGTATTGTTAAGAGAAGCAGAAAGCCCAGCTTTCCTTAGAATACTTGTTCAATTTGTATCATCAACGTGCAGTTGTAGTCAAAAGAGATTCATGTAAACTAGCACATTTTACTTAACTGCTCTGCTCCCAGATGGAGTCTGTCATCTACTATCTGTTCATATTCATGGCAAAAATAAGCTTTTACTGTTCTTTTATTCCTGGTAGCTCTGAAGAGGATAATAGTTATTAGTATGAAGGAGGTTTGGTTAAAGACAGTTTTTTAATTGACTGGGGCCTAGGCCCAATCATAAAACTAGGGACTACTAGATTTATCCTTGTTCTCCTGGCAGAAGCCAGGATCCACAGGCTCATACCACTGCTCTTACATCTCTCAAATGCAAATAGATTGTAAGAAGCTACACCTTTCTCCTCCTCCCTCCAGCACAGCTGTGCATGGCTGGTGCTGCTGTAATCATCTGGGGAGAAGGGAGAGCACCAGGGTGGTCTATTTCCACTCTGTACAGCCCTTGGGAAAACAGATTATGACCAGAGTGTATAATGATTCCCCAGCAACCCAGGAGCTAGTTTTTTATAGATAGGAGCAGTTTATAGTCATCTCCACTATCACTTCTTCAGCTGCCCTGAGCTCAGTGCCAGTGCAGATGAGGAACTGGTTCAATAGCAGCAAACAAATAACAAAATCTGGCAAATGAATTAAAGCAGGTTATTTAGAAAGTACAGCTAAAATATGAAGGGATCCCTGAAGGGGCAGATGAAAGGAGTGTCCTGACACTTCTGCTTGCATTTCTAACTGCATGGCCTCAGAACAACTTCTGCAGTGGCTCTTCCTGGTTGCCCCTTGCACTGAATCTGCCACCGGGAGCATATTTTCTACCTCTGCTGTTTTTCTGTGTCTGTGACTAGTTAGCTGGGTTTCTGTCAGCATTGGAATAGTCTGTAATAATCTGGAGCACCTCAAGGGAAACAGAAAGAATAGCCAGCACCCTTGATTTGGTCTCTGATCCTTCAAAATGACTAATTTCAAGGTGGGTTATGATGACTTTAGCATATGGTATCTCATGTTTTTCAACCAGGCCTCGTTTGAAATTTAAAAGTTCCTTCCATGTGGCATTCTTATCAGACTGAGAAAAGAGAGGCAGGGACCGGGGATTGTTTCAGTCCCCTGAGGTATAGTTGGCTTGGTTTTGTGGGGGTTTTTTGGTAGGGGAGAGGGGGAAAGGGGTTGTAATCTTTTGTTCAAGAACTTGTTACATATTGGCACTAAAGTTTCCATCCCTCTGCCTATTAAGTCACCCACTGGAGATCCTTGTAATGTAGTGGAAGTAGCATTGCAATAATATAACATTGCTAAATTCAGATCCTTTTAATCTGCCAGCATTTTCTTATTTTAATCAACTTCTTAGCTATTTGTACTGACTTCTCTGGTATCTTATTTGGCTGCGCAGACTTGGAGTTGTGTGCATGAACTGGTATGTGAAACAAAATTGCTGAAATCAGTCATCCTATCAAAAAAAGATGTGGTTTGATTCTGACACCATGAATTAAAGATGCATTGTGGTTGAATTCAGCATTAGCTGACCAGTGGCTATTGTTACATGAGTGAATGGATTCTCTTCTAGCTTGTACATCAATAGAAATGTTAATGACAGCGAGATCCAACTGCAAAATCTTTATTAGTGGCACCAGCTGGGCTTTCAGATCCTTGAGTAAATTTTAGGGCTGATCATAAGGGGAAAACTAGGTTTATTTATGAATTCATGACATCTGATTTAGATTCACTGAGGTACATACATGGAACCCCCACAATGTCATGTTTTAGAGAAAACAGCTACCCTCCAGGGCAGTGAGCCTATTGGAAAGATCAGTTTTTAATTTGACTGTTGACTGTAGCTTCAGGTATGATTATAGCTCTGATCGGTTTATCCTGATAGGCTAAAAGTATCAAAGTACAGAGTAACTAAGTGCTTTTGTGACTAAAAGCTTATTCAATTCAAGAAACTCCTTCTCTTTAAATGGCCTTGATGCCTCAGATTGTTAATTATCTATTTTTTTTTAATACTAGTGATGGGGAAGAGGGAGTAGGGTACAGACATAGGACTAAAGGATGATAGAAACATCCTTGCATCACTCCTGGATAAACCTTGTGGATTCCTCCTGGTAAATGTGGGAGAGTTCATTATTTGTTCTCCTTGGACACCTCGACCCCAGGTCTGACAGTAATTTCAGGGCTGATGGGGGAAATATAGAAATAAAAAACTCAAGGCTTCTCTGCTAAATACACAGTCCAAGGAAAAAGTCACGGATTAGTCACAATACCCTAGAGAGTTAAATATTTATGAAATGCATTAAGGACATCTTCAAGACAGTATTTTCCTGTGCTGGACCTTGTAACAGGGCACTGTTGGTGCCTGCCACTTTAAGAGCTGAGCCAGGCAGCCAGCAGGTGCTTGATTGCAGTGGCCATTTTAGATCTCTGGCCGTCTATACAAACAGAGCAGTTCCCCACTGCCAGGCCAGGCAGAAACATCACCTGGCTGCAAGGCTGAATGCAACATCCTGGATATGAGGGTAGGAGCTATAGGGGATGGTTTAGAGGCTCCTGGTCCTAGGCATGACCTAAAACTGCACCCTGCTGGACGTGGGTGGCCTAGTGGGGCTCTTAATGGTGCAGGAATGCCCAGGAAATGGCAGGCCAGTTACCCTGGTGAAAGGTGGGTAGGGGTTCTTTAACCACAGCCCTCACCTTTGGGTGGGTCATTTATCATTGGAGGTAGTCAGGGCCAGGCACAGCTGTGGCCACCTGCACCCTATGGGGTACAAGACCTGAAGATATGAGGAGCCCCAGTGAGGGGGCAGAGGTAGAGTCCCAGTGAAAGGGGGGAAACCCAGAGGGCTGGGAGTCCATTATGTGTGTAGGTGAGGGTATAGAACTGCTCCGGAAGGAGCCATGGCAAGCTTAGACCTGGTCAGGTAATTGGCTGGCCACTACCCTGGGGGTCATGGGAGAGGCCCAAAAGACAGTATGTCTGCCACCCAAGGTATGAGCTAGCTAAAGCCTATGGCCTAAGGGGCTCGCTCCAAGGTGTGAAAGAGACCCTGTGAGAGGGGGTGGAGCGTGAGAGGCCCTAGTGAGAGGAGGGGCAGGAGTATGAATGTGTGTGCATCTGAGGCCTGACAACAAGGGCTAAGCTTGGTCCGGCTGTAGACTGGGAGCATTGTCATCTGGATGCCATCTGCAAGTCTTGGGCTGCAGTGTAGGGGAGGAACAGAGCCTCAGCTAGCACCCCCTGGGACCGGGGCAAAAATGGACAGCCTCCCACCTACTTAACATGCTAACTGGATATCAACAAGGCATGACAGGTGGACAGCGTGCCCAGAGGCAGGTGGAGAAACCAGCACTGCGGCTGGTCAGGGAGTTTCCACTTCGCCACAGACCTGGTGCTCCTTTGATCTCCATAAAAGTGAATGAGGCTCATAAGAGTTGTCATTTTACTGCCACGTAGCAGGACAATGTAAATAGGCATTAGGGTAAATAGCATTAGTGTAGCTGATGCAGTAAAAAAATAATAATACTAGAGAGCATGGATCATGGGACACAGTAAATGCATCTTAGTTCTCACTTATGTTTATGGCTTTCCACTAAATACTACCTTCACCCCCAGTTACTGTCAGTGAGGTTGAATAGGGTATAAATTAGGGCATGATGTAGCCCAGAGGACTTTAAGTCTCCCTTTTAAATGCATGGTAGAAAGGGCAATGTTTAATTACCTTTCTCAAGTGTGCCAGCAAATGTCTCCCTTGCATACACATCTGATAGTTCTGTTATGATGATGAATTATATACACAGGGAGCAGCTGTATCAAAAGAGCATCTAAATGTTATTATAGAAGCCTAGTGCCAAAGGACATCCCTATCTCAGACTGAGTTCCAATTGGTGCAAAGTTTGCAGAAGCAGCTTAATTACATGGGAACCTCTGAAAGTGAATGGCCGTCATGTTCTGAAGTGCCCAAATCACTTTAGAAAGCAAGGTCCTATTTTCAAAAGCACTTAAAGACATTCAAAACTGTTATCCATGAACTGCAAAACATGTTCCCTTCATAGCTCTTTCCCACAGAAAGACAGGAAAGTAGCTACTCACCCAGTTACACCTTTGTCTGTCTTAACTTTGTCACCGCTTTTTGACCTCCCCAGAGCAGTCAGTCTTTTCTGTTGAACTTTCTGAATATACACTTTTAATAGGAAAAAGGAACAAGCAGTTCCACACACACAATAGCCATTTTGTACCTACCAGCTACAAGCTGCCTTTTCTACCTTTCTGCTTGGTAAGTGTTGTCAGACCTGTCCCTAACATGTTTCAGATTTCTCTTGTTCCTCACCCACATCTCTTGTAGACACCAGCTCCCAGGCAGGGCAGGAGACTCTGTGGGTGTGTTTGCAGGGAAAGTTTGAGAATCTTGCCATGAAAGTGGCTGGGGGACAAGTTCCATGATTTTAAAAACTTTTCTGCTAGAACAGCTGCCAAACCCAACCAAAAAAAAAAAATGTGATGGCAGTTCTGGAAGTCTGATTCTCCCCTGTATTTTGAAGAGAACTGCTATCCTGTCAGAAGTTCAAGATGGCAGGCTCTCAGGCTCTTCCATATCGCTACTTAATGTGAATTTTACTTGTAAGTGAAAAACAAGAGACGAGAACTGCAAAGGTATTTAACTACTTACTGATGCACCTAGTGGGATTTTAAGAATTCTTAAACAGGTTAGGTGCTAACTCACATTGAAATAATTGATTTCAAAGTGATTTGCAAGTCCCACTAGGTACCTCTATGCATCTTGGGCACCTAAATGATTCTGAAAATACCAAGAAGGTCCCAATCCATCACCGTACTTTAGAAAAATGTAAAACTTTAAAAAAAAAAATCTGTTCTCTCTGAAACCAATGGATATTTTAATGTTGACTTCAGTAGATGAAGGAATGAGTCTCTGGAATTTTATTACTCACGGTGATGACTGAAATTACTTCGCACTTTTCCTTTAATGCATAACCATCTGTTATTTCAAACCATACAGTATAAAAATATACCAGCTATGCTGTTTCCTATAAATACTCTTCAAAGAAGAAAAGCTCATTTCTAGAGTCTTCAAAACCCTTCTGCTGGGTGGAGCACTCTCAGCTTGTCTTTTTTTCAGTAGAAGCGGTTCTCTCCCAGATTCTCCAGTAACTGGAAGCTCTTATCACTGTCCCCAGTTCTAGCCTACCCCAAGTGCACACTCTGGTATGCTAACCTACAGTCATTGTCACCTGTTGCATATTTGATGGTTTATCTGACAGAGGTGGTATCGGTTGAGTGTCCAGTTAAGATGTTCATATGAGAGAGGCATCACTGTCACTCTGGCAGTAGAGAGAATAATTATTGTCTAATATTAAAGGTTTGGACACAAGGTCCAAATTTAGCAAATGAGTTTAAATTATTCTCTCAACAATAAATGTTATCCATCTAAAACAGGGTGGGGTATGTGAGAGAGTGCACTGGTGCCTCAGTTGTGCATTAACATACAAATCTTCTTTCTAGGTGGTCATCTAGCACCTTCTTACAAGTATTAAGCTTGATAATTTGTTTTTATGTATTCAGTGCTCTCAAAAATGATCTCATTGCAAGGTCAATACAGCTGAACTATTCCAGGTGTGTGTGGACAAGCATGCTGCCTGGAGATACTTTCCTTTTGCTTGGGAGCCTGCCTGTGTTTACAGCATGTACAGGACACAAATTAGCCATCCCGAGGGTAGTAGAGTGAGTTCCTCAAAACACAAGTGGTGCAACTATGGCTGGGCTAGGTTGGACTTGGCAGAACAGGGAGCTCATTTTGTCCTCTATATCCTTGTGCATCCCTACCATGATGTGACTGTCAGATTTCACACTGTTTCATCTGGTCTCACTTTGATTAGAATGTGCTTGAGTAAGGAGTCAATAAAAGGTAAGGAAGGACTTCTAGATTTGGCCCATTACCTTTGTAAGAGCTGCTGTGCTGGAGGATGTGAAAATGGTTTAGAAATGTTTCAGAATCCCATGGTTTTGAAATGTTACTGTCATTGGATTTTAATCTCATGAGCTTTGCATTGGTTTCAGGAAAATTCATTCACAAAGGAAGCATCTAGACTGCAAATAATTTTGGATGAGAGAGGCACAGAGCCACATTCCCATTTTTGTTTTCTCTTGAGATTCAAAGCAACTTTACTAACCTTAGTGAAATTACACCAGGGTTACATCGGCATCACTGACATCAGGATTTAGCCCAGAATTTCTCAGTCTGAACACTGGAAATTTACCATGTGCCTAACAATTAAGGGCAAGGTTAGTACTAAGAGCCAACACTAGGCTCTTTATTGACAACCTGAGAGTGGAACTGGACTATGAGGTGAAAAAAAATAAGAAAGCAGGTTCATATCCACACAGGACTAAGGAGAATTTTGAGAAACCACACAAGCACTGGCTATTAGGTAAAAAAAAGTAGGGGATTTAATGTACCACCACCAAAAGTGACATATTGTACAGCAGAGGGAAAACATTAAAATACCCATGACAGGTTCTTAATTACATGTAAACCATCAAGAAAAAGACTTAAAGTCAATGTCATTGTAGTCAGGGGAATGAAAACATCTGCTTAAATTTCAGCCTAGATATGTAGGCAAATGCACACCTGCAGTAGTTTCAAAAGGGGAGAGGGAGCTGCTACTTAAAAGCGTGCAGCAGCTACTAAGTGTGCATGAATCTGTATTGACACAAGTGAGCGAAATCACCCCAACGCTGACCCTGGGTGAAGCAGCTGTAAAGTTGAAGTAGCTGTGCTACACCTGTATCACTAAAGGCTCATGCTCACATAAATTACAGCTTAATAGCCCCTGCCTTTTCCACAGCTCTCCCTCCCCTTTCAAAGCCTACAAAAATATGTTTGTTTATCTCTTAAGTCAGAAAGGAGTGACTAAGCAGTGTTAAGAAAGTGATACTTGAAAATACCAAAAGTACTGATTGCACTTCATAGATCAGAGATATTTTCTCATCTTGTTTGCTATTATATTTTGGTCACTTTCTAAAAGAATGTTCCAGAAATCATAAAGGTAACCTAAGAACCAACAATCTAAGAAAGACAATAGAAATCAGTGGATACAAGAAGATATTAAAAAGACAAAAACTATTTACAGATACTGTTTGATGCCTAGAAAATGGCATTTAGAGGTTTGCTTTTGGGAATTGGCTTGTAGGTAAAGTAGATATGCATTAGAACAGCGATCCAGAGCAATGGCAAGGGTTAATCAGTTTCTAAAAGCTTGTTTGTGACAAAGTTTCCTTCAAGGCCCACTGTGTCTGAAGCCATCAGGCACCCAGGCTGGGAAATTGAAGATATGTACTGCCCTGTTCCATAATGTGAGATAAGGTGGCATTAGGTCACAGTGCCCAACTACAGAGCCCTTGGGATTTCTGGTTTTGGCGGATAGACCAAATTAAGACACTGGTAAATAACCAAATTAACATGTGTGTTATGTGATGGGTTTGGGAAACAAGGGAATATGCTGACAGGACAGAACAAGGACAGTACATGACCACAAGGAAACCAATGAATGGTACCTGGGAATGAAGAGTCATCAGAGGGCAGAAAATACAGAAGGAGGGGTTTCAGAGCAGCAAAGGGTTCCTGAAGGGGGAATCCAAGACCACCACGGTAGGGGCACGTCACCAGTCCATCTCACCCACCCCACGGGGGGAGAGTGGACCTTGGCCCTTGACCTCCAGGCCACTGACATCTGACATTTAAGACAGAACCACAGGGTGACGTTCACATAGTGGCCAGATGTACCTTCCCCCTGTGACAGCCCTAGGATTGGTAGATATTGAATTGTGGGGAGGGATTATTGTGCTTGCCTTGCCTGCATTATTTTTATCTGCTATCACTGTATATCAATACAATTCACCTATTATCAAATGAAGCAGTCATGGTCAGTCTGAGGGTTTGAGTCCACCCAAAATAAGGTATCCGTGTCATAAATCCAGTGCCAATACCAGTCACTAAATAAATGTGAGGCTTGCTTATTTAAGGATAGAAGACTCAGGACCATAGATTAGACAGGAGAAGGAAATAAGAAGGCTATAAACTAATAGAGAAAATATTATACAAGACCCAATAGGGTAAAATAAGCACTCTCAATGCCTAATGAAATCAATGGAACTGAAAGGGACTTAAAGCCCCATAGCAAGCACTGAACACCTGGTAGAATTAGGTTCTTGAATGGAGAGTTCCTATTTACTTACTTCTGTAAGAGAAGAATAAAGGCACACTCACTGAAAATAATTAACAAAAACTGGAAACCAACAGAAGGACCAATATACTTCTTATGTGTTTTACTAATTTAACTGGACAACTGCCAACCATACATTATCCAGGTAAATATCTTGATAAGATTTATGGTAGTGTCAGAGTGTTGTAGTCATGATGGTTAGACAAGCTTTCAAATGTAACACATTCTTCTTCAGGTCAGATTGGTAAAATGAAAAAGAATTAAGATTATTACATAAATAATCATTGCAACAGCCAGGACAAATATTTCAGGGATTTGAATGTTCATTCTTCAGGGCAAGTAAGATCTTTTACTCCCATGAACATGTTACTGGACAAAGTTTTTTTTTATAAGGTTTTGTTACATTTTTTGGAAGCATTAAAAACTGGACACCAGATTAGATGCACCTCTGCTGTCCTCCTGTATAGTGCTCCCATGTTCCTAAAGTGTTCAACAAAAGACCTTTTGATGAAACAAATCCAAATAATCCAAAAAAGCAAATATAGTTGATATCAGAATAAAATCTTTATGAAAGCATCAAAGATAATATAGTTGTAGGTCCTGCAGGTATATTGGCCACTGTTTCTAACGTGCTGTAAGATGTGTCACAATAATGTAGACTTACTATGACTCTACACAAAATACTGAAAGTTTCCTTTTAGCTGAGGTAAACGTTAGGCAGTGTTTGAAGTGATGTGATTGTGTATCGGATCCATAGGCGGTAGAAGGCTGCGGCTAATAAGGCTTAGTCCCCCCACAAATATGGGGCAGGAGTGGCAGCTCAGAGGGCCACAGGGCAACCTGGACACAGACTCCATGTGGCTGCAGCAGGGGATTCACACAGACAGACATGCAGCCACAGCCTGCACACAGCCAGGATCACAGTCTGGTGGCTGTGGAGCACTGCCCTCAGCAACAGGCAAATCTATGAAGGGGAAGGGGCATGGAGAGGAGGCTGGATCAAGGCCCACACAGTGTGGGAAGGAATAGGGCAGAGGCAGATACAGGGGCTGGGGTGAATGGGGTCCTGGGATGGGTGGTGGGACAGCCAGAGCCCAGGCAGCTCGTACAGGGGAGGGGGGGCTCATGCACACACCCCAGGGGATGAATGGGGGCATGTGCCCCCCAGATTTGTGTGTGGGGTGGAGGCAGGCTGCTGCTGCCAGCTGGGGCTCTGCGCCCTGCTGCTGCTGCCTCAGGAGCCACACAATGCCATGTGTCTGCTGCTGCCAAGTGGGCAGGGGATGCAGCGCAGCCTGACAGCAGCAGGCACTTAACATCGCATGGCTCCTGAGGTGGCAGCAGTAGCATTTTGCAGAGTCCCAGCCTTCAACAGCAGTCCGCCTCCACCCCGCACATAAATCCAGGTGGCATGTACCCCCCCCCCGTGCCTCCCCTGGGCTCCATGCAGCAGTGGGAGCCCCCCTGTGCCTCTGGACGAGTCACCCAGCTCTGACTGTTCCACCACCTGCTCTGAGGCCCCATTCACCGCAGCCCCACTCCCTCTCTCATTGTTGGGGTCTTAATCTCCACCCCCCATGCCCCTTCCCTTCCACAGACTTACCTGCTGGGCAGGGTGTGTGTGCTGGGCAGTGTGTTTGTCTGGATGTATGTGTGTGGGTACTTAGCCCCCCCAAATAATATTTTCTCCCTCCGCCTATGCCCAGATCCACAGCTTGTATAAACTGGGTAATTCCCTGTATAAAGATTTACACCAGCCAAGTGCTGGTACATTAGACTGTGCACTGTTTAGATCTTTATATTTATTTTCTTTAAGAATTCTGAAGTTCCCATATTTCTGATTCTCACAGCAATTAAATATTAGAATAACAACAATAGAGGGACATTGCACACTCATTCAATCTAGGGGTCAGCCATGAGGAAATATTAGTGTACTGATATTTGCAGTATGAATCATTTTAAATGGGTTAACAGAAAATATGCTGTCATCATCAAATCCTATTTATTACAGATATTTCCTTTTTTGCAACAGTTAAGAACTGGCTCAGAAGCTTAGTAGAGAACACTGTGCTTAAAGATCATTGTGTATGGTAAGGCTCACATCATCAATTCAATCCCTTTAAAATGATTTTCTACCATTCCATGGAACATCTGTTCATTCAGTGACATTGTTGTCAGTGACAGTTGTTGAATTATGGACCCGGCACTAGAAAGATTTGTTTAATATATTGGAAAGCAATAAGATAATATGAAGCCTGTTGCTCTGGAAGACCCTTGATCACAGAGTTTCAGAATCTGTCTTCTGAACGTTGGAAACTGTTGAGATAATTTGATAGTGTTCATCCATTTATTTTCATGACTAAATATGGTTTGAAAATTATTTAAAAAGTTAAGAAACTGATGCTATTTTTTCTATTCAATAAAAGACAAGAGTTATCATACAGAGTTGATCTTTTTCTTTTATTGCACAATGCTGATCACAATACTGATCAAGCTGTTTGCTTTGTCTTCTTAATGAAAAGACATCGTAAAAGACATTCCTTTCCAAACACCATTTTTGAGGGTATAACAGAGCAGTCTGCCCCATCCAAGGTAATGAGGACCTTTGTTGCCCTAAGAACCAGGGGGTAACTGGTTCTCCTCCCAAACAGAGAGCAAACAGCAGGGTGGATATTGTCTTAAATTATGCTTCAGTTTTCTTCAAAAGAGAACCTATTTATTTCTTCAAACAAGAACCCAGTTAATTCTTTAATGAATCATTTTTATTGAGCGTTATAAAGTATTAACTTCAAACATGCATATAGATATAATTTTAGCAAGCAAGTAATTGCATATTACCAGTCCTAATAACACAAATCTTAAGAGCTGGCCAGGCATTTTACAGCAGGTTGGTTCCTTGAAGGGGGATGGATGTCTTCAGTTCTCAGGCATGGTTAAGGGGAGGGGAAGGGGAGGGAAAGAAAGGGAAGAATCTTTGTTTAGGTGGTAATATTTATAGGACTTTAATATTTTTAGTGCCAATTAAGCCAGTTTTCTATTTCATCAACAACCCTGAATTATGTCTTCACTTTTATCACTGTTTTTCGTCTTCTTGGTACCAGAAACCCTCTGCCCCAGATATGGGTGGACTGCACCATAACAAATCCTTTTATCCATAACAAGCCTTTATCATCAGACTGTTGAAAAAAACAAGCTACATCAGACACTTTTCTCGGTAGAAAGCAGGTTATGCAATCACATAACTCTGAGCATGCACTCTTAGCCTACTTATGTCAAGGCTACTCTAGGCCTTGTGGACCTAAGGGAACATTTCAGTCCTGCCAAGCATCATGAAGCTGAACTGTCGCCACACTTTGAACCAAATAACACTGTTCGCTGGCTTCTTTAAAACAAGGTGCTTGGGACCAGTATTTTGGAAAGAAGATCACCAGACCGACCTGGACATTGGAGCCAGATGAGTAGTATATAGGTTCATCGCCCTTCAATGCAAATGTGACAGGTGGGTGGGACCGGAAGTCCCACCCCCCCCTTAGCCCTGCACCTTTTCCCCCTTGTATGGTGTGTGATGTCACCAGCCCCACCTCCGACCCCAGTCATATGGTGCATGATGTCACCAGCCCCACCCCCTGACCCCAGTCACATGGTGCATGACATTAGCAACTCTGCCGCCTGATGCCAGCCACATTGTGCGTGACATCAGCAACTCCGCCCCACACCCCCAGTCACATGATGTGTGACACCAACAGTACATGGTCCATGACATCAGAAGGACAGCCCATGCAGACCCCTAAAGCCCAACCCCTCATGCTGCAAGAACCGCCCTAGATCACATGGTGCAGTTATGGCCTATCAGGTCCAAGACTGATCTAGCCCCTGCCAGAGTACAGGCATAGCCTATGGGGTGGCAGGGTGTTGGTGTGACCCCTCTAACAACCTGCCCCACCACCCTCAACCAATTGGCAGGGGTTTCAGAGACCTCAAACCTCCCAAGAACAATGCTGAACCAATTGGAATGAGTAGAGGGGGTGGGATTTAGGCGGGAAACCCCACCATGTCTATCTGCTTTCCCAGACGACCCCTCTGTTTATCTGAGACGGTGCTAAGGCAAGCAGGGGTGGATACGGATTCTTTCACAACACCTGTAGGCCCGCTCACTACAACCCCAGGACAGCCTTATTGAAAGTGTTACCGTAGAAATAGTTTTGAGGAGGAGACCCGGCTCCTTGCACAAAGACTCTTTAAGTCACCTGACCCTGTTTGGGATGACCCAATGAACAGGCAAATGGAGGAGGCCCAGGCCCTCAAAGCAGATGTAGAGAATTTGGAAGATGGTATCTTTGTGCCAGAGCCTGCATGCAAAGTAGAGCTCATCGCAGAGGAGAGACTGGTAAGAGACTTGGAGCATGTTTGTGGTGGCACTTAGGTGTTGAGGGTAGTGGTGTGGGTTCACTTCATTGCACGTGTGTGTTTGGAAGTAGCTAGGGACTGATTAAACAGCAGCTAACTAACTAAGTCCTTTATTTGAACTCCTTTGCAGTTAGATGAAGCCTTTTTAATGACTCCAGAAAACCTACTCACCAGTACGCAAGAAGTGTACTGCTTCTGCAGAGAACAAAGACCGGATGAGGCTGAAGAGTTCAGAAGACAGCTAGGCATTGAATCAACAGATCTAGTTACAACTCGTGAACGTAAAGTCTTCATGAAGTCTCGTGTTCACATTTCCCTTTATGGCATAATGAAATACTGCTTGACGAAGAGACTTTTTGACCTATGCTGGGGTCAAGGACATTTCACCTAGGGGGTCAAGAAGCCCACGAATGTATTACTTGCTTAGATGAAGACATAAATAATTCAGGAACTTGCCTGGAAATATGTGTTGATAGCATTTTCAATGCTGTTATAACCATTGGGTTTGCCAGGAACATTCTCAGAATTACTGAGAAACATTTACTTCAAGTTAGAGAGTTTCTAAATACTGTGTATTCTGCAGAAGATACTAATGCTGTCCTTCATGATTTGATTACTGCGGAAGATAAAACACTCATACCCCATATTGAACTCTTAATTGGTACTAGAGATTATAAAACCCTGCTTAAGAGAAGGCCTTCCTAATCATGGTGGGAGGGTGGGGGATGTGAGGTTGTAAAGCACATCAACAGTTTTCTACATCTAATGTAGATTAGCATTTGCTTTAGTGTCTTGGATCTCTAATCACATACATATAGGGTTTTTTTAAAGCTAAAACGAATGAGACTTAATGGTCACTAGAAATGATAAAAAAAAACCCTTCTTAGGAGGAGGGGTAACAAAATAAACTACTAAATATTGTAAAAGTTGATGGAAATAAAGACTGAATTAAAAAATATATATTCTCACAGCTTTTGTACGGTAGAGGGGTGGGGAGGTGTTATAACGATAAACCAGACCACAAAAAAAAAAAAAAAAAGATGACCATTGTGTTCAGAGCTCTTCTTGTGTTAAGAACTAAAGGAGTTATCTTTCACTAAAAGGCTTGCTGTAAAGATAAGGCCTACAAGGCTTAATGGTCACAGGAAATGATAAAAAACACTTCTTAGAAGAAGGTTTAACAAAAGAAATCAGTAAATATTCTAAAAGTTTTGATGGAAATAAAGACTGGATTTAAAAATACATATTCTCATAGATTGTGTATGGTATGGGGTGGTGGGTGTGTATCATAAAGATAAACCAGATCAAAAAAAAAAAAAAGCTGACCAGTGTGTCCAGATCTCCACATATTTTAAGACTAAAGGGGTGGAGTTGTCTTTTAGTGGTGATTATTTTAATACAGTTATATTTTACTTTATACATACATTATTTTCCTTAATCTATTATTTAATTTTTTACTACAGAGGACTTACTTATTGTATCATTTCATTTATATTACAGAGAGCTTATCAGGTGGGGAAGCCCCATGCAATTTTACCACAGCAAGGTAAAAATTATTTTAAAATGGTGTGTTATTTGTGGCTGTGTTACTATAATCACACTAAGCTATAACAACTGTTTGTAGCGGTTTGTTTTCAAACAGAACCTCTTCTAAAACAGAAAAGCAGAACAAGCACATACAGTCATGTTTTTATCCAGTAGTAAAAGATATTTTTTTCTGAAATCAGCTTCTGAAACTTTGTGTTTCTTGTGGGAGGAGAAGCAGTGTGTAGGGGGTTAAGCAAATTTTAAATTTCTAGTGTGTGAGGAAAGTGAATTCTCAGTGCTAAGATGTAAATGTTATATTTCCTAAGTGATCACACGCACCACTCCCGAAGAATAGCGAGGGTCTGGGCAGATACCTCTAAAAGCACAAGCAAAAAACCCCAGAAATGCTCAGCCTGCGGATCATAACACCCAAGGATCAGAAGACCACCAGGACAGAACAGAAGGATATGATTCCTCGGAGGAAAACAAGCCACATACCTCTGAGAGAGCCATATGTAAAAAGACAAGGATTCACACCCCCAAAACAGGTGATCTGGACCCCTGGAATAAGAAACCCAGGACTGATTGCTCACACAATTTAGAGAAAGAGGAGAGTCTTTCTCCTTTTTTGAAAGATCATGATCATTGTGAAAAAAAGAGGGTGGGTTTTTGGGGTGGGTATAAACAACTTGTCTGGAAAGATCATGATTATTGTCAAACAAAGCGGGGATTTGGGGTGATACTGGCAGGCGCATACATCTCAGAAAGCGTGTGCAGAGTGCTTTGAAAGATCATGATTACCACCAGAGAGGAGGTAGTCTGTGTAACTTGGACAGCAGGCATGGTCTGTATCATAAGTGGGGGAGTCATGGTAAACGTGGGAGTAAGAATGGGTGGCAAACCAGCAAGTGGCTTGTGGGGTGAAAAGTAAGGGCCTGGTTAAAGAGGAGCATGGGGAAGGCTTAGCACTAGTTGAGAAAAAAAAAGATCCCCTAGGGATCCCTCAAACACTTTTCCTCCTTCCAGCCCTGACCCTTCACCAGGATTCCCCAGAGCCAGAGATAGAGGGTGGAGAATATGGTTTAGGAAGCCCATTACAGGGTCCCTCAAATGTACCCCAGCCTCCCAGACCTGAGCTTTCACCAGGACCCACAGAGCCAGGGAGGGGAGATGGTGACTATGATTTAGGAAGACCATTAGAGGGTCCTTCAAATGTTCCCAGACTACCTAGGCCTTCCCCACCACCAAGACCTGGAGGGTCAGAGGGTTGGGATAATGAATCTGGTATAGAAGACAGTTTAGAGGACCCCTCAAGTGCCCCCTGGTCTCCTGAGTCATCACAGGATGCTTTACCGGACGTACATATGGTGTGCGTGAGAAGGCAAGAGTGGTCTGTACCAGGTTTGGAGGCATGAGGTACACTGAGGAGTTCTGTTTTGTGAATCTGAAGCATGTGCCATTACACGTGGCATACGAAGCCATAACCCGAGGGGTGGACAAAATTGTAGCAGAGCTCCGACAGAGATTCACAGGCAATGACTACGCACAGTTACGTATTCAGGCAGATAACATGGCAAACTGTTTATACTCTCTAGCTATTAATTTAAACAAGATGACCCCGAGCTGTTTTTAGAGTGGTTCAGTAACCTGTTCCAAAGCTAAAGAGAAATATTGCACATTTTGCCTGGTTGTGTCATTGTGAGAGGCTGGGGAGGTGGAAGCCATAGAGTTATAAGCTCTATCCCCTATTCCCAGATCATTACTAAAAAGAGGAAGTATTTAATTGACTTGAATACCTATGATCTATCCTGTGCTTTGCAGGCAGTCTATTGGTTGTTACAAAACATTGAGGGGCCAGAGATGTCAAGCTGCTAGATGGTGCCAAAGAACTGCATAGGGAATTAGGCATGTCTATGTATCAATAGGTTATGCTCCTCAAGTACCTTTGTTTGAAGACCTTGAACAGGTTAACAGTCACATAGTGATGCATAAGGAAAAAATTGAGTGGAGTTTATTTAAAACACAGGACACACCCAGATACCCCGACACCTGTTTTCTTCTGCTACATGGTGAACATTATTATGGTATTTTGGATGTGAAAAAGGTGTTTGCCACGAGAAATTATTGCGATCTTTGTCAGACATTGTACAGCCATAGCCACACGTGCAGGTTCTGATGTCGTCTTTGTCTGAGCCCAAACTCCTCTGAAAACGTGGGCAGGACACAGAGGTGTTGTAAGCTGTTCTGTCGTTCCAAAGAGTACTTAGAAAGGCACGTGGCCCTGGCCTCTGAAAAGTGGATTGAATGTCTGACTAAAACTCTGTGCGATGAGTGTAAATCTTACGCGGATAAAAAAGCACGAGTGCAAAGGGCGGCAGTGCAAAAAGTGTTATGGGAAAATCACGGATGTAAACAAACACTGGTGCTTTATGCATCAGATTAAAGAGCCTGAAGAAGGTGAGGGGTACATTTTTTATGATTTTGAATTTGTGCAGGAGATGGGGATGTATGTGCCCAACTACATTTTTGCAATGGAGTTAAGATAGGGGGGAAAGAACGCTCAGAACGCCGCCGACAAAAACCCCAAAAAGGCTTGGGGTAAAGCTAAGCCCAAAAAGCCAGAAAGCACTTGGAAGTTTAACGGCAAAGAGTGTCTGTCTGATTTTATTAAGGTCTTTATGGATAAAAAGTTCAAAGACTTTACCTTCATAGCTCACAATGCCAAAGGCTACAATGGTTACTTCATTGTCAGCCAATTAGTGAAGGAAGAAATGTATGTGAAACTAATCA
The DNA here is from genome assembly GCF_052110815.1 of Crocodylus siamensis. Taxonomy (NCBI): domain Eukaryota; kingdom Metazoa; phylum Chordata; order Crocodylia; family Crocodylidae; genus Crocodylus; species Crocodylus siamensis. The sequence goes on from NC_143396.1 coordinate 265,231,733, forward strand.
CTCAGGGTGGTAAACTCATGTGCATAGAAGTGACCAGGCTAGGCATCCGTTTCATAGATTTTTTAAACTTTTTGCCAATGAAACTTAGCAGGCTTCCACAGGTGATGGGGTTTGAAGGATGCAAAGGTTATTTCCCACATTTTTTTAAGACAGCAGAAAACCAAAATTATTTGGGGCCTCTCCCAAAGAGGGAGTATTATGGCATTGAAAATATGATGTCCGGTGAGAGAGGACAGTTTTTAGAATGGTATCAGAATAACCATGATAAGACTTTTAACCTGCAAAAGGAGTTGGTCTGTTATTGCCAGCAGGATGTAAAAATTTTGAAAGAGGCCTGCTGCCTCTACAGGGATGAGATTATGAAAATGACATGGTGGGTAGACAGAGTGGAAGTAGATGGTGAACTCCAAAATGTAGCACGCTGCATAGATCCTTTCCAATACATCACGATGGCCTACGTCTGGATGGCCATGTACAGGTTTATGTTTTTGGAACAGCAGACCATAGCGCTTCTCCCCCCCGACAACTATCACAGACAGAAAAAGAGTTTTTCAGCCCTATCTATTCAGTGGCTAATGTACATTTCGGAGAAAGAAAATATTCAAATTCGACATGCCTTACAAGATGGGGAATTTCAGGTAGGCCCCTATTTTTTAGATAGCTATGCCAGCATTGATGGGGAACCTACAGCATTTGAATTTAATGGATGCTTTTTCCACAGTTGTGTCAGTTGCTATAATGACAAAGATCAGAATCCATTGACGGGGACAACCTTCGGGTTTCTGAATTATCAGGCATTGCACAAAACCGATTATCTCGAGAGTGGGGTTTACCATTAGGACCATCTCTGTTAGAAACAGATGGGGAGCTGGCAGATTTTTTAAACAGAACCCCGCTGCCTTCTCCACTGGTGCCTAGGGACGCTCTTTTTCAGGGTAGAATTAATGCTATCTATCTATATTACCAAACTGAACCCAGCGAAGAAATACACTATTACGATTTTACTAGTCTTTATCCCTTTATAAACAAAACAAAGGAATACCCAACCAGACACCCTGAAATCATTCATGACAATTTCCAACCCCTGTCGAGCTATTTTGGAATAGTCAGGGTGAAACTGTACCCACCATGAAACCTTTTTTTCCTGTGCTACCCACCAGGGTGAATGGGAAACTTATGTTCACACTGTGCCCCCTCTGCGCAGAAACAGGACAGCAAAAGTGCAACCACACTGATGAAGAGAGGGCCCTCCTGGGTACGTGGTGTACACCAGAATTGAATAAAGCTATCACCAAGGGGTACAGAGTGCTTCATAGATTTGAGAGTAGCTCAAATCTATGAAGTCTGGCATTTTGCCGAAAAGTCTGGCATTTTGCTGAAAAGTCTGGCACCCTTTTTCACGGTATATAAAAAATGTACCCCTCACCTTCTTCCAGCTCTTTAATCTGGCGCATAAAGCATCAGCTGTGTGTTTTATTTAGCCAAAGCATTCGTGAAAGTCATAGCAAGAAATACGTGTCTGGGCAGACTGAAACATGTTTTGAGCAGGCCCGGCCACATGGAAATTTTTATATTTACTTTTTACAAAATGCGTCACCACCCTATTATTTTGTGCTAAATCATTGGAATAACACAATTTTAAAATCTGTTCAAACAATTGCCCCTTGCTAAGGTGGTGTAGGAAAAACACGCGATGGTATCCGCAGGCGATAGACTGGGTGTCTTGTAACTGTTTGTCTGAAAAACAGTTTCAGTGGTGTTCTTGTTTAAAAACAACATAATGCTTTGAGGAAAGAGAGTGCTATTTGGGGGGTGACCATACGAGTCAAAAAATTCTCCGCAGTTCTGATCCTCCAGGTAAACAGCCAAACAGTGTTCTCCGGGTTGACTATGCAAGTGCATGTTGACCACCAAGCTCAGGGTCCTTTTAGACAGTTGAGTCTTAGGAAGCCAGTCACAGGGGAAAATGTCTGAGAAAGTTTCTTTGTCATAAGGGGCTAAGGATAAAACCCTGATGATCTGTTCGGTGTCCATCTTCACATATAGTCAAACAGGACATTTCTCTTCTGATTTATTTCTATGACGATCATGTTAACCATGGTGGGCAAAGCCGCAGCAAAGCATATTTCTGCTCTCAGGTTCCCAGTTTTAATCAGCAAATAATGATCAGCACACTCCTGGTCAGGAGACAGGTCAAAGGCAAACAAGGTGTACCCCAGGGCAAACTCCTCACAGTTGATTATCAGGGCCTGGTCTTTTGTATGTTTACTAGCTGTCTGTACCAGCTGCATGTATTCTCTCATGCAGTTACTGTTCTCAAAATCTGGTTGTAGGGCTGTGTGGGGGTTTGTTCTCCATCGACGTAGAGGGCCACAAAATTAATATTGTAATGTTCACAGCTAAAGGATTCTTAGCATAATTCCTGCTAAAGACATTCTTATCCACAAACCTGATGACAGTGAGTTTGGGCAGCTGCCCCAGAAACAGATTCTCCTGGTTGCTGGCTCGGCTGCCGGCAGGAATGCTAAACACTTTCATACCCACGCGGTCTATGGGATATTTAGCGTTGGCCATAAGCAAGGCCTCCATGTGGCCCAGTTGGATGCCTGGGGCTACTTTCACTTTTTTCACAAAAAGTGAGGCAGTTGTGATTTTTAGTTTACATGGGCCAGCCGCTGTGGTGCCCATCAAGCAAAAGGCATCTTTGCTGTGTGTCAACTTAATTTTCACATCCATGCCATTCAGCAACAGTTTTTCTTGAAAAAACAAATTGCTATGGAGATGACCAAGCAGCTCTATCTTTTTGTTCCAATCTGTCAAGTTTGCCCATCTCTGAAACCCCTGATAATCGCCATCCCGTGCAACTATTTTATGATGCCCAGGGGTATTTTTGTAAAACAGGCTGGCAGAAAATTGGGTGGTGAGGGTGTCATTGTTGTAGTTGAGAACTGATTTGATGAAGGCTTGATAAAGGTAACAGTTGTTGCTCTGGCTTGCAAGATGGTTTTCCGGAGTGGCATCCAGCTGACTGAAGACAGAGACCAGTGGGTAATTCGCCAGACCCACCGCTGCTCCGGCATCAAGATCAGTTCCATCGCCTTTTACAATCTTGCAGCAAAGGTACAGCAGCATATTATTCAAACCCATGTAATCTTCACCATTCCCAGCTATGAAAAAGTCAAGGGGGCTGGACTCGGTAATAGCCAAGAGTGGGGGGATCTCAACATACAGGCTTTTCTCAATGCAGGTCTGTGTAAGGGCTATTTGAAACGCATCTAGTTCGGATTTGGTGCATTCTTCAGACCCGCAGGGAACAAAGGCCATGGCGATTAAAATATATTTCTGTTTCCTCCAGGAGAGTGCCCCTTCTTTCTCCCAGGCTGCTTCTTGGTTTTTCATGTCTGGATGCCCCATTGACTTACCCTCTTCTTTTTAAGGGGTTGAGGAGGTCCTACACGTCCGGAGTCTGGTGTGTCTCTCTTTCTTTTAAGGCTCTTTCTTTGAATATACATGAGACTGGACCCCTCCTGCTTTGTCGGCTTGACCACCTTATCTAGGACAGCTTGGGAGACATAACCGACCACATCTTTGACTATGTTTTGTGCTGCATTTTTAGCGTGGAGCTTAATAATCTCCAGACCCTTCTCAAAAGCGGAACGGCTTTTCTAAAGAGGCTGAGGAATATGCCTCCCATGCCAGCCCCATACATCATGGGCACCCAATGATATCCAGGAAGACCATACCCAGCCTGAGCTTTATAATAATTTCTGTACAAATTAGGGTCCTCATCGTTTTTTTACCATCACCGTTGTACTTCTACTTATTTTAAAATCTCAAAGTCTTCCGGGGGCGTAGGTGAAGCTTAACAATCACCTTACCAAAGCAAAATGAGATGTGTTTGCTCTGATCCATCTTTATTTCAATGCTGATTGTGTCGATGTGGTGCTGACTGATGAGGACATAATGCGGGTTGTCATATGTGATGGTGACAAACCCGTTGTTGCTCCCACAGACAGGGAGGCAGCATAGCAAAGGTACCAAAAACTCCCTGACAGGGTGATATTCCACAATGTCCATGTAGACATACAGTGAATTGAACCCACCAGTAATATCAGCTGGGAAGGGTGATTTTTTAACAGAGACTCCAGGTAGCATTCCCAAAATATAAGCTAGCTCACAATGCATATAAAAACCATAAGAGTTATCTCTGGATTTAAGTCTCACTTTCCCGAACGCTTGGTCGTAGTGCATAACTAATTAGGGCAAAGTAGGATTGGTGGTAATTGTATTATTCATAAAATCCAGTAAGTCTGTGATGGTTGTATAATACCCCTGAGGCAGGCTGTGCCCCCATTTTTTAGTCCCAGGAATAATTTTGAAAGGAGTGTCTTCATTGATGTTGTTCCAGCTGTGCAGGTATTGTATTTCTGCTAACCCTATCTCCCAGTTCCCCAGCAGATCCAGCAGTTTAACCAGATGTATGGTAAAGCTCAAGCTGGTGTTCTGCAGAAAAATGCTGGTGCAAGCATTGCTGGGCAAAGTGATGTAAAAGTCGCCATCACACATCTCAGCCTTCTGACTGAGGTATCCCTATATATTACAAACTTGGGAGGCTTCCACCCAGCTGTTAAATTTAGATGGCCACCTCAGCCATTTCAGCAACAACTGCTTCTTTCTTCCCTTTCCTTTTGTTGCTAGAACTTTTTCAACCCTGTAAACTCTGTCCTGTTTGGGGTTCACTTTTTGTAGTTCTTCAGGGTAGAAAGAACCCTCCATAGGTTCATCTTCATAATCTTTTAGGCAGTATACAGGCATCTGCATGTGTCTAAGGACTTCATCCACTATGAAAATCTCATCGGTGAATATTTTTTTATCAACTTTTTCAAATCTCCCTTTGGTCCTAGACACCCTCACATGGTCTCCTTTTCTAAACATGGGTGCTGCTGATTTTATTTTGAAATAGTCCCCGTACACAGCTTTCAACACCTGTTGAGAGTTTGAGAAGTTCACATCAACAGGCCTGGTGAGGATAGTTCTGTGAAAACTGTGGTTGTAGCTCTTTATAAACTCTGGTAACACATCAATGTAGTGAAAGGTGTTACGGGCTGTAAAATACCAGGAGCTCACGCGCCAAAATGTCCACCATCCCCCCTCTCGGCAGCAGGGAACACAACTCGCATTTGACCCTTGGGCACAGTACGGTTCTGCCCCAGAGGTTTCTCTCACCGCCCTCCTGGAACTAAAGATGGGCATTTAGGGTCCTGAAAAACATGTCCCTGAAAATCTCCATGAACTATTCCTGGAAGTTTTGTGGATGTGGCACCCAGCCCCAACACCGGGGCGAACCACCAAAAGTGTCTGCCCTCCTGGATCGAAGGGTCAGGCAAAGCAGTCAAAAATGACCTATATGGACTTCTGGGCCCCTGCTGCCGGAGTCGCTGGGCTCTGACCCCAGGGCCCCGCACACCTGCCAGGGCTCTCCGAGCCACCCCCAGCCCGCCCAACCTCCAAGGAGGTCACCGGGGCGAAGCCGGAATCATGCCCGAGCTCCTGGAACTCCCACCTGGCCTGGACCCTGGATTGGGCCCCCTCTGGAGCACCAGGTTGACATTCACTCACGGAGGGCTGCCTGGCCCAGCCGCCCCTTGCCAGGGTCACTGGGCTCTGACCCCGGGGCCCCGCACGCCTCCCGGGGCCCTCCCAGCCACCCCCGGCCTGTCCGACTTCCGAGCAGGTTACCGGGGCGAAGCCAGAAACGTGGCCAGGCTCATGGAGTGTTCAGGTGAAGCAGCTACCTCCCCAACCCACATGACCCTCTCCGTTGGAGACGAGGCTCTTCCCCCTGCCGCGTGGGGGAGGAGGCTTGGCCGAATCCGTGCCGTGTGAGCCCGAGCCCAAACCAGTTATGATTCCTTTGGTTGCTCCAACCGTTACTTGGATAACTGTGGTAATTCTAGAGCTAACACATGCCGACGAGCGCTGACCTCTGGGGATGTGTGTGTTTATCAGACCAAAACCAACCTGGGCTCACCCAGCCGCTTTGGTGACTCTAGATAACCTCGAGCCGATTGCACACCCCCGTGGCGGCAATGACGCATTCGAATGTCTGCCCTATCAACTTTCAATGGTACTTTCTGTGCCTACCATGGTGACCACGGGTAACGGTTGGAGCGACCAAAGGAACTATAACTGATTTAATGAGCCATTCACAGTTTCACTGTACTGGCCGTGTGTACCTAGACATGCATGGCTTAATCTTTGAGACGGCCGGAAGGGCAGTTCTGAATGCAAGGGGGCCCAACTGGAACCTCATGACCCAGTGGACAGGTTTACCCTTTCCCCACCCTCATAAATGAGCCATGTCTAACTGTGAGTAATTGCATTGTGTGCTGTTATTCCAGTGGAATCTTGTCTTTGGACATTAGCCATAGCATCTCTGTGCTGCTAGCAAATCTCACATCCTGACTGGACACCCTGAATAAGCCATTACTGTATGAAATACCTGTGTGAATTGAGTTTAGAGATATGGGGAGTGGAAAGTCTAAAGACATACCAGCTCCACCAAAAGGGACTCCAGCATTGTACATGTATACACACTATAGCCATAAAAGTTGTAAGTTTCTAGACAAATGGAATTGGTATACCAGAGATGATTTTAGCTTGCAGTTTCCCCTGGAGGGAACATTTGATTTAAGTAAAATTGTTCATCTCCGTGAGACCTTGAGTTAAGAGGTAGTAATATACCACAGACTCAGTGGGACACATTTTTTGATTGGTATGAAGAAGCTTTCAAAAGACGTCAAGAATCTCAAGTTGGGAGTCTTAAGGACTCCCAAGAGAAACTGAAATCTCAGCTAAAGGAATTAAAACAGAAAAGTGCACCAAAAGGGGGCCCCCCATCAATAGTACCATCAGCACCAAAACAACTTTATCCACAAATAACTAAGAATGAATCTGCAGAAGATATCATTGATTTTATTAATGTGCCACCCCCATATCAGTCCCAGGCACAATCTGAACCTAAAAAAGTCGAAAGTAACCAAATAGACTTTTCCGGCAGGATTAGCCCACTATCACTCAACAACCATCACCTGCCTCCAGGGCATGCCCACATCCACTGGAGGCATGGCATCTGTCTCCTGAAATCTCAACCCCCTCCTCTTGTTTAAGGTGTGGTACCCAGTATGGTCCAGCCCCTTCTTTAAAATCTAAAAAGACTCATCTTATGCCTTTATGCCAACTTCCAGGGCAAGGTCCAAATGGGGAAATTACAATCACAGTCCCTGTCCCCTGGACCCCAGGAGATCTCCTAAACCTTGTTAAGGATTTCCCAATTTCCCAAAATCAGAGAGGCACCCCAAAAATTTAGAGATGAATTAGACACTGTAATCCATTGTTATAATCCAACATGGACAGATTTGAACCAATTAATGAGAAGTGTTCTGCCCTCTGAGGTCTGCAACTGCCTCATCACACAGGCTACTTGGCCTACTCAAGACCCCAGAATTGGAGATCACTTAGTAGATCCCCGAAGATGCCTCCTTGAGGCTGTGCTTAAAATTTGCCCCAGGAAAACTGACTGGGCCAAAATACATAACTGTAAACAAAATAAAGGAGAATCCCCAGCAGACTACATGGACCGCTTGAAACTAGTATTTGAAAGACATTCTGATATTGAAAATGCAGCTGAAACTGCCCCAGAAGCAGTTGCTTCCACTTTTGTCCACAGACTCCTTTCTAAAGTCCAGGAACAGTCGTGCACAATTGCTGTACATTGGCAGACTAAACCACTTGCAGAACTAGTCACCATTGCAAATCTTTGTACAACCTGCCAGAGAAAAAAAAGGAATCCACAGAAACTAAGCTAATGTCATTACAATTCCAGACTTTAGGCAGGGGCAGAAACCGAGGTTTCCATCAAGGACAGTTCAGAGGCAGGGGACATGGTCATGGGATGAGATGAGGAGGATTTCAGTCCCAAAATAATGACAGTTGTCATTATTGTGGCCAAACCAGGACATTGGAAAGCTCAATGTCCTCACCAGCCTGGCCAGCCAGGGATGACATTTAACCCACCACCACCTTCTCTCACTCAATTCTCTGTCCCGAATCAGGGAGCCTTCTGTTAGGCCAGCCTGAGGAATAGTAACATCATCACAGCCCTGCTTCTCCCACTTAATCAAGATGATCCCTTTGTTTCCTGCATGATAAATGGCATCTCTACAAAATGTTTAGTAAACACCAGTGCAAGCCTCTCTACTCTTTGAACTGAAAAATTTTCCACAACTCCCCTCTCCTCTGTAAACAGTGTAGGAATTTCAAATCAAATAGTTCCTCGTCCTGTTTCCCAACCATTACATGTTTCTCTTGGTCCTGTTTCTAATCAACATGTCTTTCTCCTTAGTCCTTGTTCTCCTGTTAATTTGTTAGACAAAGATTTGCTTTGTAAATTCAGCTGTACTATCTATTGCTCTCCTAATGGTATTCATTTAGATGTCCCCTGTGATAATGAAATAGCAGTACTTGCCGCTTTATCTAGCTCACCTCCTGAGCCTGAGTTCCCTAATCTTTCTGTGTTGCAAGAAGAAATCATAAAAGCTGTCCCTCTGTTTCTCTGGTCCCAGCATGCTAATAAAGTAAAACAAATACATACTGCCCAGCCTGTAAAAATTAGATTAAACCCAGCTAAGCCTTTACCCAAAGTTGCTCAATACCCTTTATGTCCAGAAGCCGAAGAACGGATACGCCTTGTTATAACTGCCCTTTTAAAGCAAGGTATCACTGTCCCAACCAAAAGCCCTTGTAATACACCTATTCTTCCTGTAAAAAAAAACCTAAAAAGAATACCTATCGCTTCGTGTGGTAAATTCTGCAGTTTTATCTACTTTTCCTGTTGTACCAAATCCAGCTACTATCTTGTCCTGTATTCCTCCTAAAGCTTGTTATTTTACTGTTGTTGATTTGTGTTCTGCATTTTTCTCTATTCCTATACACCCTGATAACCAGTTTCTCTTTGCATTTACCTATCAAGGACTTCAGTATACCTGGACGTGATTGCCCCAGGGCTATACTAAATCCCCTTCTCTTTTTTCTCAAATTCTGAAGAAAGATCTAGGTGACATAATATTTAAAGAAAATTCTGTGCTTGTGCAATATGTTGATGATTTGCTCTTGGCATCTACCTCCCTTGAAGCCTGTAAAACTTATTCTTTAACTCTCCTCACCTCTCTTGCCCTAAAAGGCCATAAGACATCTAAAGAAAAGCTACAACTTTGTCTTCCTTGTGTCCACTATTTAAGTCATGATATTTCTGCTGGAGAACAATTGCTTTCCTCTTCCAGAATAGAAGATATTCTTAAAATCCCTAGACCAACTACTGTGTCCCAAATGTGTACCTTCCTAGGCATGGCTGGCTACTGCCGTCAGTGGATACTCGGCTATGCCTCTATAGTTAAGCCGTTGCAAAATCTGACTCTTGTTAATACCCCCGAGCCTTTACCCTAGACTTCAGAAATCAAAGCCACTTTTGCCTTTATTAAACAAGCTCTGTTGCAAGCTCCTGCCTTAGGCCTTCCCAATTATACTAAACCTTTTATTCTTTTTTGTCATGAAAAAGACGGATTTACATTTGCAGTACTTACTCAGACACATGGAGACAAGCACCGTCCCACTGCTTATTACAGCTCTGCTCTTGACCCTGTTGCAGCTGGATTTCCTCTATGTCTACATGCTGTAGCTGCAGCTGCCGTCATTGTTGAACTTTCCTCCACCCTTGTATTAAGTTCTCCCCTTACTGTTGCTGTCCCATGTGCTGTAGTAGCCCTTTTACTAAAAAAAACCCCCAACACTTTTCAAATGCTAAATTAACTAAGTATAAAATCTTGCTTCTCTCTGCTAGAAATGTCACCCTAACTAGGTGCCCTGTTTTAAACTCTGCTTCTCTCTTACCTACCCCTTCAGATGGTGAACCCCATGATTGCATTTTTGTTACTGCTCACCTAACAATGCCCTGCACTCATCTAAAGGACAACCCCTTGCAAAACCCAGATCTAATATTCTATGTTGATGGATCGTGTCAAAGAAACTCAAAAAGTTCCCTTGTTGCAAGATATGCAGTATGTTCCCAATATGATGTTATAGAAAACCATCACTTACCTAATGTGTATTCAGCTCAAGTTGCCGAGCTTGTGGCCCTCACCAGGGCTTGCACCCTAGCCTCTGGTGCCTCTGTTAATATTTATACTGATTTTCACTATGCTTTTGGTATTGTACATGATTATAGTCAACTTTAGAAACAAAGAGGCTTCCTCACTTCAGGAGGTGCCAAGATTAGTAATGGTCCATACGTAAATGCCTTGTTAAATGCTTTACAATTACCTTCTGCTGTTGATATTATTAAATGCCAAGCTCACCAGAAACCTTATAATGATGTTACACGTGGGAATGCTCTGGCAGATTCCACTGCCAAAGCTGCGGCTATTTACACTCCTCGGGCTACTCCTGTGTTTTTTTCTATTCCAACTGACCAGGATCCATTGGCAAGTCTTCACAACGTTGCCCTCCTCCAAGATCAGGCTCCAGAACCAAAGAAACATACATGGAGACTGGCTGGGTGTTTGTTACACCCTGACCTTTTGTGGTGCTCCCTGGACAGCAGCCTAGTTGCCCCAGTAGTGTTTCTTCCTCATCTTGCTCACATATACCATGGCACGGCACATGTGAACAAAGGAGGGATGATAGAAGCTGCTAAGCTTGATTGGTTTGCTCCAACTTTTCCATCTGTGGCTCAACGGTAATGCCACACCTGTCCTATTTGTCAAGCCCATAATGTGGGGAAGCCTGTAAAAACAAAAAAGGCAGCACATCCCCCACCTTGGGGACCGTTTGTAAATTTACAATTAGATTTTATTCAGATACAGAAATGTTGTTCTTATGAATATGTTCTTGTTATTGTATGTATGTTTTCTGGGTGGGTAGAAGCCTACCCATGTGCAAAAGCTGACACCATCACTGTAAGCAAAAAGTTGCTCAGAGACTTTATTCCAGTGTTTGGTATTCCTTTATCCCTAAACTCTGATAGAGGAACTCATTTTACTGGACAGCTAGTGAAAGAAATCTGCAAAGTCCTGCAGATCCAACAGAACTTTCATTGCCCATACCATCCATAGGCCTCGGGCAAAGTGGAATGCCAAAATGGCATTCTGAAAAATAAACTGGCCAAAATTTGTACTGAGCCTCACCGAAAATGGCCAAATGCACTTCCCATAGCCCTTATGAGTATGAGATCTACTGCCAACTGAAAGACTGGGCTTAGCCCACATGAAATTCTAATGGGAAGACCCATGAAGCTCCCTGCCTCGCCACCTGTTGCCTCCCACTTTTGTAATATACATTCACTTGATGAAGGGGAAGTGGGGCGGCCTGAGCCCCCCCCAAATGCCTTTGTCCCCTTAAGGTCCTCCACGAGCAGGACGAGCTCCCCGAAGCAAGTGGTCCGGGGCATCGTGTCTGACCTTAGGGGGATGAAGGCATTTGGGGGGGGCTCAGGCCGCCCCGCTTCCCCTCCCTGAGAGGGCAAGCGGCAGTGGGCCCAAGGGACCCCAGGTCGCCTGCAAGGCACCCCAGCCACACCAGGCGCCAGCGGCGGGGACCGGACGGCCAGTGCCACCGCCCCCACATGCACTGTGCGGGCAATTGATCATCAAGCAACGCTCAGACAGGCGTAGCCCCGGGAGGAACCCGGGGCCGCAAGTGCATTCGAAGTGTCGATGATCAATGTGTCCTGAAATTCATATTAATTCTCGCAGATTAAGGCTTTTCATTCACAGGTACAGGCAGCTCTCCCCAAAGAACCGGATGAGTCATGCCATTCTATCCTGCCTGGAGATTGGGTCCATATAAAAGTCCATCAACAAAAGTCATCACTGGAACCTTGCTGGAAAGGCCCATTCCAGGTACTCCTGACCACCAACACTGCAATAAAGTGTCAAGGACTCCAGACATGGATCCACACTTCATACAGTAAGAAAACATCAGCCCCATTAGACCCAGAGTCTCTTCCATATCAATCTTGTAATCAGCCTCCACAGACTGGTAGTGAGCCTAGCGCCTGCCAGCGAGAGAGCTCAAGACCAGTAGTGAGCCCAGTGCCTACTGGCGAAGAAGATTTGCCACTACAGAGTGAAAAAGATGTGCCCCAACGACACCATTATGCCCTTCAGGACAGGAAAAACGCTTCTACCTAGTTCCTGGTTCCTGAGGTGGAGTTGGTTAGTTGTGATTTGGGTAGTTCTCAGTATTTCTTTTTGGGCCATCTTATATGAACTTGACTCATCAATTATAAGAAATTCTGTAAACCAAACTACACTTCCGCACCGACAAAGAAGATCGTTTCATGAAAATATGTTCTTGTCTTTAGTTAATCAAATTGGGATAGATTTAAATGTCTCTTATTGTTGGATATGTAGTCATGTCCCTATCTATTCTACCAGAGGAATACCTATGATACCGGTACCCGTGAATGCAACTCAGATGTTAGCCCCTTACTATTCAGATTTTCATGGAAATGAAACTTGGCAGAATGTAAGTTGCAACCAGTCTGACTATGTACAATTAGCATACGCCACCCCAGGAAAGTTCTGTTGGACCTGTAATGGATCTCGTGCTGTAGTAGGAGTCAGTAAGGTAGAATTTAAGATAAATGGTGCTTGGTTTTCTAATGGTTCCTGGATATCTAACTACTCCCCTGCAGGTCAATTTTCAGGCTATTATTCACAATGGATGATGTCCCCACACTGTAATATAGGTGAATATACTGCACTAGCTGGTCACTATTTTGTGTGTGAAGATAAGGCCTATAAAAATCTTCCCTGCCATTGGAGAGGAACGTGCTATATCTCCGCAGCATATCCTGCCTTTACTATTAGATCTCACTTACCTAAAGGAAGAATTTGCAATATTCACAAAATTACAGAAAATCAAAGGTTTTGGGGTATAATGTTCCCCAGCCATGGCGCAGGCTTAGCTATGTCTGAGATAAAGAAAGCTGCAGCATCTCTAGATAAGATTGTTAATGCTACTGCTGATAGTTTTGATAAAATAAATACAGAAATGAAGGAAATAAGGCAAATGACATTGCAAAACCAACTTGCGTTACATTATAGACTAGCCAGCAAAGGAGGAGTCTGTGCTTTAATAGGTAAAGAATGTTGTACTTATATCCCCAATAATTCAGAAGAAATCCAGGATTTAAGTAAACATATTCGAAAAGAAGAAGCTAAATTGCATGAGTCAGATAGTTGGAATTTGAGTTCTTGGTTTACCTCTATTTTCAGTTCCTTAGGCTCTTCCGTCATTCATAGTTTGTTGATATTGTTTGTTGTTTTTATTGGAGCAAGCCTGGTGTTTATGATAGTACAATGTAGCTTAAGTTGTGCTGCCAAACAAATGTGGAATAGCCCATCAACCAGAAACGAAGTATATAATTTGTATGTTGAAATAGCAGAAAGTAAAGAGAAAGAAAACTAGAAGTTGAAAGGCTAATGGCTATAAATATCTAACTAGTTAGAAAAAAAAAGAAAAGAAAAGAAAACAAAAACCAGAGAATGTAGTAATAAATTTAGTCGGGCTTCTGGCCTACTTGACTAGAAAAACAGACAAAGACCAGAAGAGCTGATACTGCTTATTTCAGTTACATGTTTTAAGATAAGGAATCCTGCATGTCTTATTACTCTGTGCACTGATGTCCAATTAAGTAAACTTGTTTTAGTTTCTCCAAGGTGGTATTTTTTTTTCTCTTTATCTGTCTTAAGTATAAAAATGCTTGAAAACTTAGAGAGGAGGAGGATTCCTTTGAAACAGACAAGTGGGTGATTCCCCTTGCTGCATGAAATCCTCCCTGCGATCACAGTATAGTCCTAAATAAAGAAAAGCTGGCTCTGTCAGTTCTGATTCAGCCACAATGCGAAGTTTGATTTCTTCCACAAGGGTCAAATCTAGAAGCAGAAAGCATGTGAAAAAAGTTGCTTTGTAAGAGAGTCCTAAGAAGGAGTTGTTCTCTGACAGTAGATCCACTCACTTTGAGGAAAGATACGGGTTTAAAGCAGAGATGCACTGATACATTAGCCCATATCATATTGGTGCTGCTAAAAGTAAAAATGACATTATCAGCAATTGGCTTTTTTTGGCTGATGTGGCCGATAATGTCACTAATAAATGCTGCATGCATGTGTGCAGTCGCAGCATGCATGTGACTAGGAGTGCAGCCTGGCAGCATGGCGAGCAGTATCCAGCCAGCAAGTCTGTTGGGGGAAAGGATTGTGGGGGAAGGAAGAGATGTGGAGGAGTGTGCCTCAGTCTCACTCTCTCCCTCATTGGGGGGGCCTCAATCTGTTCTCCCACCTCTCCCCATAACCCTTCCCCCCACAGACTTACCAGCCAGATGTTGCTCTTTCAGCTGCCGGGCTGTATATTGACAATCAGATCGGCATCAGCCAGTAGGACTGGTTAATAATTGGCCATTGGTATCAGCCAAAAAGTCTTTATCAGTGGACCCCTAGTTTAAAGATGATATTTGTTTTTGATCTGGAGGAAAAACAAACTCAACTTGAGGAAAAACGATTGGAAGACTGAAAATTGGCCTGCCTACTTAGACAGTGACTCATGTTTCTTTCTAGTGAATTTGTCACTGTCCACAAATGTTTTGAACATGTGCTTTTACTTCCTAGACACTCTACCCTGTATTGCTATTTTCCTCCTAAATGACACTTACACAGCCAAATCTTTGTTTCATTCAAGCTGAGAGGAATCCACTCACCGATGCTATTATAATTGCCTAATTTCTACAGGTCAAATCTTAATCTTAGCAAATCCCCAAATAATAGCATCTCTATGGCCACCTTTTTCTTAATGTGTAAGGTGCATTTTCCTAACAGCTCTTTCAAACTAATAAGAATTTTTCATGTTCAAGTTGCAGCAAGGGAAGTTTAAGTTGGATATTAGGGAAAGCATTCACACTCGGAGGGTGGTAAACACCAGAACAGAGCAGGCTACTCAGTGAGGTTGTGAAATCTTCATTCGTGGAGGTTTTTAATACCCAGCTAGATAAAGTCTTGGCTGGGATAATCTAGTTGGGGATGGTCCTGGTTTGAGCAAGGGGTTGAACTAGATGACCTCCTGAGGTCTCGCCCAACCCTAATTTTCTATGATTGTGCAAGGACTTCCAGTTCTTCCTGCTTGTTTCCCAGCCTCTGTATAGACATCTAAGGTAACTAGTTAATGCTTGTGATTTCTCTGGGCAATAAGCATTGTAGTTGTGCAACAGGGTTTATTGTAGTTTTAAAAATAGGTTAAACAAGCATTTGTATGATATGGTTAAGATAGGAATGGTCCTACCCTGAGCAGTGGGTTGGACTACATGACCTCCAGAGGGCCCTTCCAACCCTACTTTTCTATGATTCTATAATCTTGTTTTTATTGTAAGCTGGCCTGAGCCTTTGTTGGGAAGGGTAGCATATAAATCAAATAAATAAAAGAAAGCACATAAAAGGCCCTTTCTTTTTCTTCTTTTTTCTTTTTTTTTTTTTTGAGGGCATAGGTGTGTTTTGGTTATTTGTTTTTCATTGGCCAATACAATAAAATAGGGTTCAGTTAAAGTCACCCTGATGTTTCCTTTGAGTAGCAGGGAGATATGAAGCATGGGGAAGAGGCCATTCATCTTGAACTGAACTTCTGTGACCAACCTTGTACCTCTTGATGCTGAAGTAGACAGAGCTACCCAAAAATGATAAACAGGAGCTATGCTCACACACTTGGGTGATAATGAATTGCAATAATTACTGGTCTGTCCTAGGAAAGCAGCAATAAAATTGTAAAGCCAATGTGCAGAGGGTGCCAGAGGATATTTCTCTGGACCTGCTGCTTGTGCTGCATTTTATAATGTACACCTATAACAGTTTTCTGCTTGTGCGCAGTTTCTCCTGAGCTTCTCTCAATGAGCAGGACCAGTCAAGGTTCACTTCTAAAATGAAAAAGTATCAATTAAACCTGCTCTAATTTAATTTGCCTGTCAGTGACTCAGGTTGTCATTAGGATGAGAAATAAGCTTTTGTTTGCTGTCGTGTGTCTATCTCAGTCTATTAGTCTGTTAACACAGCATGTCAAAATGCTCTTATGGTTTAAATGAAGTGTCAAGCAATGACAGCAAACAGCTAAATTAGACACTTGGCCCTTCTAATGAAATGCATCAAATCCAGACATGTGGCTCTTGTGCACCCCATTCACAGCAAGGTGGCTCTTCCTGATACTACAGTTACAGAAGGGGAATTTAAATTATTCTTATCTTTTCACTTTTATTCTTGGGGGATTATTTTTGCAGCTGCTTCATTCCTAAGTAATGTAGCACCAATATGGGAGAGCTTCTTCCCCCACCCTCCTCTTTTTAAAAATAAATTAGCTATAGTGTTTGCACAGAACAAGCAAAGTTTTCTAGCTTTCAGCCTTTGGAGAGTTGATGCTGAAGATGACTTCGCTTGGTGTAACCTGTACTGCAGCATTAGTCTGGCTTGTTGCCCCCACCATGCTAAATGAAATATAGTTAGAAAACAAGATCTAGAGCTGGAAGGGGCCTCCTCTGCTATTGAGTCTATTTCCCTTCATAGATTTCATAGACATTAGGACTGTAAGGGACCTGAGAAGAAAATTGAGTCCTGCCCCAGGGGCAGGAAGTCAGCTGGAGTCATAGGATCCCAGCAAGATGAACATCCAAATTTCTCTTTAAGGTGTTCAAAGTAGGTGCTTGAATCACCTCCGATGGCAGGCTATTCCAGACTTTGGGGGCTTGGACAGTAAAAAAATTCTTCTTTATGTCCAGCCTGAAATGGTCTTGCAGTAGTTTATAACCATTCAACCTTGTCATCCCTTGAGGCGCTCTGGTGAACAAGTGTTCCCCCAGGTACTGGTGGTCACCCCTTATAAGCTTATAGGTGGCCATCAGATCACCCCTGAGCCTGCACTTTTCCAGGCTAAAGAGTACCATAGCTCTAAGCCTGTCATACGTTCATAGATGTAGAGTCAGAAGGGACCTTGTAGATCTTTTGGTCCAACCCCCTGCCCTGGGCAGGAGAGAAAACTGGGGTCAAATGACCCCAGCTAGGTAAACATCAAGCCTCCTCTTAAAGACCCCCAGGGTAGGAGCCAGCGCCACTTCCCATGGAAATTGGTTCCAGATCCTAGCCGCCCTGACTGTGAAGTACTGTCTTCTAATGTCTAATCTAAACCTACTCTCTAACAACTTATGGCTGTTATTCCTTGTTACTCTGGGAGGCACTCGGGGGAACAAGGTCTCTCCCAATCCCCGCTGGTCCTCCCAGTAATTTTATAGATGGCCACCAAGTCCCCCCCTCAGCCTTCTATTGCAAAGGCTAACAGGTTAAGGTCCCGTAGCCTCTCCTCATAGGGTCTGCCCTGCTGTTGTCATAAGGTCTGTTTTCCTGACCTCTGATCATGCGCGTGGCTCTTCTCTCAAGCTTCTCCACATCCTTTCTGAATGGTGGAGCCCAAAACTGGACTCAGTACTCCAGATGCAGCCTCACCAAGGCCGAGTACAACAGGAGAATGACCTCCTGGTATTTGCCTGAGAAACATCTATGGATGCAAGCCAGTGTTTTATTCGCTTTACTAGTCACAGCATCACATTGCAGGCTTATGTTCATCTTGTGGTCAATCATGACACCCGAGTCCCTTTCATCCATAGCCAGCATAGCACTGCCGAGCCTGTAAGGATGCTGCAGGTTTTTCTTCCTAAGGTGGAGAACCTTGCATTTTTCAGTGTTAAACACCATCAGGGTCTTGTCTGCCCATTTCCTGAGCCTGTCAAGGTCAGCCTGGATTGCCCTCCTGTCCTCAGGTGTGGATGCTTTACCCCAAAGTTTGGTATCATTGGTGAACTTGGCCAGTGCACTTCTGACTCCAATGTCCACAGCATTAATGAAGATGTTAAACAATATGGGTCCAAGGACAGAGCCTTGGGGGACCCCACTGGTCACAGGACACCATGATGATTGACTTCCATCAATTACTACCCTCTGGGTCTGACCATGGAGCCAATTCCCCAGCCAGAGGATCATGGTGGACCCGAGGTCACAGTTGGCTAGTTTTGCCAAGAGATGATCATGGGAAACCAGATTGAAGGCTTTTTTGAAGTCAAGATATACAACGTCAATCTCCTTTCCCTTGTCCAGGTGATAGCTCACATGGTCATAAAAGGAAATAAGATTGGTCAAGCAAGACCCGTGCTGGCTATCCCTCAGGTTGTTGCCATTGGCCAGTCCATTAAGAATGGCCTCTTTAATAATCTTTACTAAGACCTTCCCCGGGTTAGAGGTCAGGCTGATGGGCCTGCAGTTTGCCGGATCCACTTTCTTCCCTTTCTTGGAGATAGGCACCACTTTGGCCTTCTTCCAATCTTCAGGCACTACACCAGAGCGCCAGGAGTTCTCAAAGATCTGTGTCAGGAGCTGGGCTATGATGCTCGCCAGCTCCTTGAATGCCCTGGGGTATAGATTGTCAGGGCCGGCTGACTTGAAGGTGTCCAGTCTCTCAAGGTGTTCCTTCATGAGGTCAGCATTGATGGAAGGCAGGGGATCTCCCTCACCCGGACCTCCCTGTCCCATAATGGGCAGGAGTGTCCCATGGGACTGAAGAAAGACTGATGCAAAGTACCCATTTAGTGGTTGGCTTTTTCCTTCATTTGTGGACTATCACAAACCCTCACACACAAAGCGTAACCCCAGAAACATGACAAATCTACAGCACATTTTGGGTAAAAGCAAGAGAAATGAGGACATGACCACTGTCCCACTTCAATAACAAGGAAGTGGTTGCATACCACTTCCTTGGTGGATCTAGGAAGAGGAACATGTGCCACAAGCAACAAACATGCTCACAATTTGTGTTTAAATCTCAAGAATTTGGATCCTGAAGTATAAGTGGCCAAATGTTTTGCCAAAAAAAATGTTCTTAGTGATTATTTAATGCAAGGTTTGGCCAGTCCTTCTCTTGATCATGTCAGTGTATGCCCACCGAGGGGACAGTGGCTTTTGTTCTATTGTATGGCTCACATTCTTTTTGTTGCAGTTGTTCAGGTTCCCTGGATCAAGCATTAAGTGTTAGCCTGGGAGAATGGTTTAACTTTTTAACATGCTTTTGTGTCTGTACCAAAGGCAGTTGGGGACCCTTACCATTTCCACCCCCAGGCCCCATCAGCCCCTCTGCTAAACCTGTCTTTTAATATAATTCCTTCCTGATTGTGGCTTTCACTACATGCCAGGGCCATTGTGACAATTCCAATCTACTTATTGTAGATGTGAATAAGTGCTTGTGGCTTCATTTGCTTCTTAGAGCCCTCATTTTTTGTTCATTATATAAGAAATCTTATTTAGGCAGTGAGGCATGTATATGTACATTAATGGATATTTGTGAATGCTCATGGAAATTTGCCACTTAGCACATTGAAGGTTTCTTTTGTATGGCACCCCTGCTCTTTCCCCAGTATGCAGCAGATGTAACCCTTACAAGTTAATTATCTGATGTGCAGCAACAAAATGAGTTTTCATTCCTTCCTGTTTCACAATCTCTTGTTCAAGATTAAAATGTCTGATTGAAATTGAGACGATTGCAGGTTCCATTTGGGTTTTTTTTGATTGTGGTACACCAGGGTTCTCATAGCCTATTTAAATGAAATTGGGAATGTGACAAAACTTGCAAAAAGATGCATTGTTCTTTATCTCCTTTTCTCTTGAATTGAACCCTGCTTGTGTTGTCACAAAAAGCAATGCAACCAGTGGCAAATTATATTTAATAACAGATCTTCCTCCTTGTCCTGTCTCTTAGTTAGAGAAAAGTAAATATCTTATTTGCAGATTTCTTCAGGTGAGGCTGTATAAGCACTGTCTGCTAAGCACCTATGGTAAATGTTACATTTCCTGACTCAATGACTTTAGCTGTTGCCTACCCTTCTCTAAGTCTAAGGCCAGACAGTGAAAAAGCCTGAGGTAGAATCGATTCAATCTAGACATCTTCCTCTAAGGTGTAGAGGTTGAACTGATAACCAGCTGAACTGATGTTGAGTTTTCAATTGGGAAAGGAAATGGGAGGCCTGCACTGACTCAGGCCAGTAGGTGTGGGGGGCACTAGAGCACATCTCCCAACCTGCTGGCCATTGTGAGCCCAGCCAGTTGGGGCCATCCTGGATCGGTTCCCCAGTACATGCTCCCAGCCTTCTACTGTCCCCCGACAGGGATTGAGGAACCCCCTGTCCAGGTGCTGGTCCACCTTGGGGGAGTCTCCCCCTCAGGGAGGCCTGGGGTCCTCAGCCCAGACATCCCTGGGAAGCTAAGGGGAAATTCCTCCCCCATTCCTCTTCCAACAGTTTATTTGCTTTAGCTGCTGGCACAGGAAGCAGGGAGAAGGAGTTCTCCAGGCTGGATGCCTGCCCATGCTGTCCAGCATGGGGGCACTGGGAAGCACCTGGCCTGCAGGGCTTCCCCCTGCCCTAGCCCAGGGTCCCTCAGCCCAGGGCAGCCCAAGGGAGCTGAGAGGAATTCTTGCCCTCCAGAATTTCCTTCATCTCCCTGAGCCTGCCCTGGGCTATTCCTGAGACTTGCAGGGCCTAAGGCAAGCAGCTGTGGGGTTCAGGAGGGGAAGAATTCTCCTCAGCTCCCTGTGACCACCCTGGGCTGGGAGACCCTGGGTTGGGGTGGGGGAAAGACCCCTGAGGCAGGGCTCCCCGGTCCCCAAACCCCAAGGGCCTTGGGAACTCCTTCCCCCTCCCTCCTATGGCAGTGGCTAAGGCAAGCAGTTGTGCAGGGGAGGGGGAGGTGGAAATTCCCTCAGTTTCCTGCACTTCCCCTGGCAGTTGGAGAGCTGCAGAAGGTCTAAAAGCCCCCATCACAAGGGCTGTCTCTCCCCCCACACATGGTGTAGACCTAGGCTAGGAGGGTCTGGGGCCCCCCATCCCCTCCCCTCTCCCCCCCATCCCTATGAGCTGATAGACTCAGGCAGGAAGCAACATGGGCAACTGGTGCCACTTTAGTCAGAGGGGGCACGTGCCCCCCCAGCGACCATTCAGCAACCGGGGTGGGGGGGGAGTCCCTCCATGGCCAATCTCACCAACGGTTTGGGGGACATCCCCCCACAGCAAAACTTACCAACTGGTGAGCAACTGCAGCACTCCTGGAAGTGGCTGTGGCACTTCTGCAAGTGATTGTGGCCTACATCCAGCGCTACCACTCCCCAGCCAGCACTCGCAGGGTGGGGTACTGGTGCTTCCCCCTGCCCTCCCTGCCCATCACCTAAGCAGGGGGTGCAGCTGATCAGGGTTACACTAGCACTTTCAGGGGGTGCACGTGCACACCTGTGCACTTCCTATGCATTGCCACTGGGAAGTATGCTAGGAAGCAGAGGGGTGAGATAGTTCCTGCTCCACTGGAGCTGACAGGATAGGTTGGGCCTGCAAAGCATCCTGGGATGCTGGGGAACTGTGAGTTAACTTGAACCAGGAAGGGAACTGGGATGGAAGTTACATAAGCTGGTTTGTGCTGATCAGTTAAGTCTGATACTACAGCCATCCAGATTTATCTTAAACTGATTCTGGCCATTTTGAAAGCTGTTTATGTGCTCTGAACTTCCGTGCTGTTATAGGTTTAAACTGATTTCCAATCACTTAATCCCATTTATGTGTAGCTTCTGTCCCTAGCCTAAAGGACCTTTTCTAAAGGTATTATATTTAGGCCCAAAAAGATCCTGTTGTGTATTGTCTGTGGAGAGAATTTGTCCATGAGGTGGTTATGAATAGCAGACTTGATACCTTGGCAGAGAGTGGAGAGTCACAGCCTGACCCAGACAAGCAGCTGGAGAAAGCATAGCCACTATGAAAATGCTAAACAATATCTGTGTCTCCACAGCCAGCTACAGCTTGAGCTCTGTATCACTCAAAAGTTTGAGATATGGGTATAAAAAATGATACCAAAGGAAGCTCATCTCCAAATGAGAGCAGAGATGTTGGTGCCCTTGCAAATGTTTTGGAATATCTGTTTTGTAATTACAGACTTTGAGAGTTTAATTTAGACTGGTTTTGTTTATAGCAAATACTTCAAGTAAGAGAAGATTGGCTAAAATTCACCATAGTATAATGACACTGAGGGGGTAGGGTGGTGCATGGGGTGTGGGGGGGGGTAGGTGGGGGTGTATGCATGAAGGGCACATATGCCCCAGAAGCTGCAGGTGGCAGGGGACCCCATGGACTGTCGCAAGATGGTGTGTGTCCACTCACCCAAGATGCTAGTCTGGTGCCAGGTAGTGGAGCTAGGGGTAGTGGGGACTTGGCACAGGGCAGCAGGAAGAGCAGGTGAGCAAGCAGCAGTCCAGGATACCAACACATGAAGCCCAAGCCCAGTGGCAGGGTGCTGTCCAGCTGCCCCCATGCTTACCCTCAGCAGTGGTAGTGGCAGCCCAGGAGGTAGGGGGCTTCAGCTCAGCCTGCAGCCCCAGCAGGTTAGTGATGGTGAAGCCTTTGGCACACAAGCTGGGGCCACTCAGCTGTACCACCTTCTCACTGGACACTGCTGCCTTGCCCTTGGGTTATCCCTTAGTGCCCTTCTCCCAGCCCATCATGCTGCCTGGGGGCAACCACTGCTGTCGCTGCTCGGTGGCTTTTTATCCCACTGCCCCAGCCAACTGGCTTGAATCAGCTATGGGTGCATCCAGGTGGGGGGTGGAGGATAGCCCCACTGTCAAGCTTCTGGGACTAGCTGCCCCTGAAATGTCCTGATGGCTCCTGCTCAGCATAACTGGCAGGGCAGGGCAAGGCAAGGCATTTGTGTCCATGTGGTGCCCCCTTGACCATAGAGCCCTGGGTAGTTGCCCATGCTACCCACCCCCAACACCAGCTCTAAGTAAATAATATGATTATGTGCAAGATATTTTTGTCCCCTATCTGACTCTGTCAGCTTACATATCTGCTTAGAAAAATAATCTGGAGAAACTATTCAATTTGCAGATAAAAGAATCTGTGTAACACTGACAGGACCAAGGACAGCCAGGGCATGTCCACAGAGCAAAAGAATGGTGTGATTATAACACATGCCAGTATAGACTAGCTAATTCAAAGCTAGCTGTGGAGGTTTCTCAGGGCAAGCAAAGATGAACTTTGCCTACTTTGTTTTGAGGAAGATAGTAAAGCAGTAGAACAGGCTACCCAGAGAAGTTGTGGAATCTCCACCCTTGGAGGTTTTTAAGACCCAGCTAGACAAGGCCTAGGATGATCTAGTTGGGGATGGTCCTGTTTTGAGCAGGGGATTGGACTAAATGACCACCTGAGGTCACTTCCAACCGTAAGTTTCTATGATTCCATGACTTCAGTATGATCTCTGTCTACTGCTGCATATTAGCTTTGAGCAAAACTTAACATGCCATTTCTGTGTACCCCTTTTCAAATATCACCATTTCACTACTGCATAGTTCTTTATAACTTCAGGAATGTTTGCCTTAATGATTCTGTAATGGACCAGTTTTACAGTAAAAAATATTTCAGAAATACTACTCCTATTTTGTACTTTGCACTTTCTTGATGTAGCCCAGCTTATGTTATATAGATCCAGCTATGGTATGGTCTACTATGATAACTGTATTCCTTCTTTGTATATCCTCATTAGTATACAAATTTGGAGGTTTGGGGGCTAATCATGACTGATTTACTGTTAGTCAGTCTAGATCTTATTTTTTGAGGGTCACTTTTGGTTGGCATAGGTGGTAGAACCTATGAATGGGAACCCTGGGTGAGTCTCCCTTTCCAGCAGACTGAGTGGTTTACTAATGACTCAGATTTTTGACTGTTTGGTTTTTACTTAATGTTTCTAGATGTCTTTCAATTACATATAAATATCAATATATCTGAAAATTAAATGGATCCCTCAGATCTGCTGTGGACTGGATTCGTCAGCAAATCAAACTACAGTAACTTTGTGCTTATCATAGACTAGCAAATTGCCTGTCAAGAATTACTGGGGTGGAGGGCAGGGACAGAGCACAGCCACCACCCCATGCTGCTGCCACTGCTGCTGTCTACCAGGAGCTGCAGGGGAGGGGGAGAAGCTTACCCACCACCCCATTCATCCCCCTCCACCAGCACCCCGCGCTGTCGCTGCCTCCAGCAACTTTAGCCTCACCCCTCCGACCCTGCTCCTCAGAGGCAACAGAGCACCACCATGATGGCTGGGATGGAATGGTGCCAGCCTTGCCCCCCACCTTCATCCCCTCCATCCCCACCATCATGGTGGCACTCTGCTGCCTCTGGGGAGCAGGCCTCGCCCCCTGCTCCATCCCCTCCATCACTGCCATCATGGTGGTGCTCTGCACTCTGATTGGTTGTTTCACTAACCAATCAGAGTGCTCCAAGAGTGTTACAGGCAGATGGACTGACTAAGCCCTTTATTATATAAGAATTATCAAGATAACCTGTAATTTAGGTTCACAAAGTAGAACAGCTGCACCTTTCCATTGACAAGCTTTGGAAATAAGTTATAAGTGACTCCACTGAATGTTTTCTCTTCAGAAATTACTGGAGTCCAGAGAAAGGAAAAATACTATGGTGCTTTGAGCAGCCTGCCTCTGGCAATAACAAAACAGGAGAGAGTTGTTTTACTACTGTTATTTATTTTTTTTATCAAGAAATAATTCAGAAGGAAACGGTTAGCTTCAAGATAAATAATACATCATATTGTTTTCTTTTTCCTATTGACTGGATGCCTAGTTAAACACAGTATCACCACATATTTGAAGAGCCTTATTAGCTGAATTTAGTGACTCACTGTCTACACCCAGAGCTCTGGGTAGGGGGTTCTGTTTTATTGAGCAATAGCCTCGCTCTCTACGGTGTCATTTGGCTGTGCCCTCTAACTGCTGGTATAGCTGTAATTGTGTCTACTTCAATTAGATCTTGCTTCAGTGAAAAGCTGTGACACCGAAACTCTCATCTTTTGCAATTGCCTAGCTCATCCAGCCACTGTGGTGGTATTTCATAACAGATGTAGAAAGAACTTTTGTAGTAGCTGGACTTAATGAGGCCTATTTCAAATGATGATTATAATGGGGCAAAGTTTTCTCTTGCAGATGTGTGTGGCAAAAAGCATCATTAATAAACTTTTATACTGTTGTTATGACCATGTCAAACCATCTTTCCAACATATTGTCTCCCATTTTTCCAAATTTAAGATGCTCATCCTCCTCTGTAAGGCAATAAGCTTGCAGAAGGTAAGATTCTGAATGACAGCCAGTCATCGCAGGCAGGTCTTGCCTTACCAACCTCATCTCCTTCTATGACCAGGTAACTCACCACTTGGACATGAGAGAGCAGGTTGACATTGTAAACCTAGACTTCCAAAAGGCCTTTAAACTAGTATCTCATGATATTCTCACAAAAAAATTGGAGGATTGTAGGCTTAACGCCAAAACAGGTGGGTGAGAAACAGTTTGCAGGATGGGACCCAGAGAGTTGTAGTGAATGGATCTGTGTCATCCTAGTGAGAAGTGGGCAGCAGTCCCCCACAGGGGTCGGTACTCGGTCCAGTACTTTTCAATATCTTTATTAATGATTCGGATGTGGGCCAACTCACTGGCCAAGTTTGTGGACAACACCAAGTTATGGGGGAGCATGATCACACTTGAAGATAGGCTACAGATACAGGCGGACCTAGACAGGCTAGCAAGTTGGGCAGATCAGAACCTGATGAAGTTCAATGTCAAGAAATGTAAAGTGCTGCACCTGGGGACGAGCAACCCCCAACACACCTGCAGGCTTGGCAGCACAAAACTGACTAGCACCATGAATGAAAGGGACCTAGGGGTAATAATAGACCACAGTATAAATATGAGTCAACAGTGCGATGCGGTAGCTAGTAGGGCAAATAACTGCCTTTAACTGCCAATAGGGCAACTAATTATTTAACTCTGGCATGTGTCAATCAATTCATCTCTACCAAAAGCAAGGAGATTCTTCTGCTCTGCTCAGCACTGGTGAGACTGCAGTTGGAGTACTGCGACCCATTCTGGGCACCGCACTTCAACAAGGATATGGGCAAGTTTGAAGGAGTCCAAAGAAGAACCACCCGTATGATCAGAGTCTTAAAAGGCAAGTCATACAAGAAAAGGCTGAGGGATCTTGGACTCTTCAGCCTGAGGAAAAGAAGGCTGAGAGGGGACCTAGTAGCAGCGTACCACTGCACTAGGGGAGTACATCAATGGCTTGATGAACAACTGTTTACTAGGGCACCCAAGGAGAAAACCAGGAGTAATGACCACAAACTCCTGGAAGCTCAATTCAGGCTCAACATTAGGAAAAACATCTTTGCAGTCAGGGTGTCCAGACTAGAATAAGCTGCCTCCAGAAGTGCTGCAATCACCTACCCTGGAAATCTTCAAGAGGACACTAGACAGTCACCTTGCTAGGGTCACTTGACCCCCAGTTATCTTTCCTGCTTGGTGCAGAGGGCTGGACTCAATAATCTTCTGAGGTCCCTCCCAGCCTTGCAATCTATGAATCTATGACTATCACTCTCTTCCTAATTATCTGTTCCTGTCTCCAGTCACATATGCTGCCCTCCGCCCCAATCTGCCAGTGATGCTAGTTTCAAGTATTCATTTTTCCACTTCTCCTGCTGATACAGTCACACTTCTTCCCAAGTCATTCCTCATGGATGGGATGCTTTCCTTGAATTATGATAAAGCTCCCCATCCACCTTCAAATGCAACTCTTAGCATGATGGTGATGGTGAGCTGCCAATTGAGAAATGGGTAGCAGCAATTACTGAAAGCAAATAGAGCCAAGTGAAATACTAAATTTGCCACAACAAAAAGGTAAAGTTCTAATTTCCTTAAAAGTATTCATTAATTCAAGTCAAAGCTATGAAACACCTTGAATTAGAAGAAGAAAAATTTATCAGGACTAGATCTGTGGTGATTTTGTCATTCCCTGAGTAGCCAGTAGGTCAGGGTTATAACACTCACCCAAGATGGAAAGACCCAGTTTCAATTTTCATCTCTTCCTGAGAGAGCCCAAGTGCATATCTCCCACTTCCCAGAAGAAAGCCTAACAGCTGTGCTCTAGGTTGATTTCACATGGGGGCTCTCAGTTTTTCTTGTTGATGTTTGTCTTTGTATAAATAAGCATTCACTGGAACAGAGACTACAACCTAAATGAATCCCTCCTAGATGAATGCCCTCATCTCCAAGCTAGAGTTCATCTCTCCCTCTGATTAATTAGGTATTTTATATCAAAGTGGGATAGCTGGACTGAGAGACTTTAGAATACCCTAGAATCTGGCAATTGAGTCACTCCTCTGTGGGATGGGAGTTCAAAGATTATATCCATTATATACTTGTTAAAGAGTAGGAGTTTGAGCTAGAGTTTCTCATCTCCAAGGCAAGTGTTCCAAACTCCAGGTGGGTCTTCCTCAGTGCTTGTTGTTGAAAATTAAATGAATGTTTGTGTTTTTTTTCATTTCAGTGAGAAAACTTGAACAAAAAATTGTTTCAGATCAAACCAAATTCAAAATTTCCCATGTGTTCTGGTTCAGTCAATAAACTACAGGATAATCATTCATAACAATGATACTTTTTCTTTACATCTTAACACTATGCTAGAAGTTTAATGACTCTAAACCAGGGCTGTTCAAGTGGAGTCTGTGGGCTGCATGCAGCCTGTGAGATGTTCACTTGCAGCCCGCCAGGCACCCACCAGGCCACTACTGACTTTATCACTCTGGCTGCTGCCACAGCTCAGTTCTCTGGGCTCCCCCTTCCCTCTCCTGGTTTTTGCTTTCTGCTTCTGGGCCCGAGAGGAGCCAGCAGCACAGAATCCAGCTAGATCTAGACAGGTTACACGGGTGGGCAGGTGAGAATAAAATGGAATTCAACGCAGACAAGTGCAAGGTGCTGCATCTAGGGAGAAGGAATCAGCAACACACCTACAGGCTGGGGAACGCCCTTTTTGTCAACAAAGGCATAAAGGGATCTTAGAATCATTGTTGACTCCGGGATGAACATGAGCCACCAATGCAAGGAAGCAGTCAGCCTTAGCTAACTGCACCTTGTCATGCATCTACAGATGCATCACAAGCAGGTCCAGGGAGGTGACCCTTCCCATCCATGCAGTGTTGGTCAGGCCGCAGTTGGAGTACTGTGTCCAGTTCCAGGTGCTGCGCTTCAAGAGGGATATGGCTAGCATTGAGAGGGTTCAGAGGAGGGCCACTCACATGGTCAGGGGGCAGCAGGCCAGGCCCTATGAAGATGGACTAAAGTACCTGAATCTAGTCAGCCTCCACAAGAGAAGACTGAGAGGGGATCTGGTGGCTGTCTATAAACTCACCAAGGGGAACCAGCAGAAAATAGGTGAGGCTCTGTTGTGACAAACAGAACCAGAGGGATTAATAAGCAATAAATATGTGCTTCTTAGATTTGAGGTCTGTAAACCTCAAATGTAACTTGTCTGTCATAATTTTAACCAAAATGATAAAATTAACTTTTCGTGGAACTGACTGGGCCCCATAGGCAAAGCTGTAGATGTGAGATTAGCTGACCTAAAGGTTTCTGCTCAGGGTTCAGCTTTGACAATAAAAAACTGGATCCAACTGCCTGGCACACCCAACACGTTCCAGGAAAGCACATCCCAAGAAAGCATATTCAAATGAAACCTAAAGGGGGTTGGGGCTTAGGCAGAGCAATGTCAATTTCAAACCTAAAGGTCCTGCATTATAATTTGCTTATTGGATAAACCCGTGTCTGATTATTTTTAACACCTTTCCATCCCATAGGGTAACAGCTATAGAGCAAGATTGTGAGTGGCTCTGAAGCCAACAGATTAGTATAAGACTAGGTATAAAAAGCACGTGCATCAGGTAACCAACAGGAAAGAGGGAACAGAACTAATGATGTGGGTACTAATGATGTGGCCAGGAGAAGCCCTGATCACCTGATGATGGACTACCACGCTCTGGGGGGTGTGCTGAGGGAGATAGGGGCACAGGTGGTATTCTCTTCTGTCCTACCAGTGAGTGGACGTGGAAGACAACACAAGACCTGCATCACAGAGACCAAATGACAGCTTCAGGAATGGTGTCTCGAGGCAGGCTTTGGCTTCCTAGACAACAACCCACACATCACAACGAGAGACATGCTTGGGTAGGATGGGCTTCACCTTTCCGCCAAAGGTAAGCGTGTGTTCTCTTCTAGGTTGGTTGATCTCCTCCGGCGGGCTTTAAACTAGGCTTGTCAGGGGAAGGGGAAGATGACGGCAGAGGAAGCCTTGGACCACTAAACCAAGCAGCACCCACAAGTACAGCCCAGCCTAGACCAACAACAAGCAGAACAAATACCCAGGTAAGCAACAGGGGACAGGGCAGTACTGAGATTAGGGGGCCAGTATACATTTCAGGAGGCCTCAAATGCCTCTGCACAAATGCTCCTAGTATGGGGAACAAACAGGAGGACCTTACCCTCCTGCTAACTGACACCAACCCAGACATAGTGGGGCTCACAGAAACATGGTGGGACCAAACCCACTACTGGGTGGTGAATATCAAGGGCTAAAGGCTGTACAGGAGGGACAAGACAGGGAGGAAAGGTATGGCGTTCTACATTAAGGAGGATTACACATCCTCATCAAGTAGCACAAGTTCAGAGGAGGGGCACACTGAAGTGCTCTGGGTTAGAATACAAGGCAGTCGGGAAAGGGACTTAACAGTGGTGGTCTACTACAGACCACCCAACCAAGGGGAAGAGCTAGACTGGGAATTCTTAAGTCAGTTCACGGAGGTAGGTCAAGAGACATGGTCATCTTGGGTGACCTGAACTTTCCAGACATCTGCTGGGAAGAGCAGTCAGCCAGGTCTGACCGCTCACGTAGGTTTCTAGCCAAAATACAGGACCTCCATCTAACCCAGGAGGTGTGCAGCCTCACCAGGGGAGACACCTTGTTGGACCTGGTGCTGGCCACAGATGACGACCTGCTGAGGGGGCTGCGGGTGCTCAACCACCTGGGCGACAGCAATCATCGCCTGCTGGAATTCACCATCCAGTGCAAGGTGGCAAAGACATGCAGCAAGGCAGCAGCCCTAGATTTCAGAAGTGTGGACTTCAATGAGCTAGGAAGAATAGTTGGGAAGGCACTGAGGTCCCGGAGGGGAAGGGAGTTGGGTGGCCAAGAAGAGTGGTCGCTCCTTAAGGAGACGATCCTCCAAGCCCAAAGGGAGGTAACCCCAACACGGATCAAAGGGGGCAGGAGGGCGCAAAAGCCCCCATGGCTCACCAAAAGCATCCAGGAACATCTCCAAGCTAAAAGGGAGGCATACACCCAAAGGACGGGAGGGGCCATCACCATGGAGGACTATACTGAGGTTGCTCGGGGGTGCAGGGGGGTGGTCAGGAAGGCCAAAGAGGAGACGGAACTGGGACTAGCTACCTGGATCAAGGACAACAAGAAGTTCTTTTTTAAATACAATAAGGGCAAAAAGAAGGTATCGGGCAATGTGGGGCCCCTGCAAAACATGCTAGGAAATCTGGTCGTAACACCAGATAGCAAAGCTAACCTATTTAACAAATACTTTGCCTCCATTTTCCTGAGCAGGGACCAGATAATCCCCCCCACTGGGACCCCCTCTGGCCCCAGGGGAGGCGTACTCAGGCCAAGGGCCAGTGAGGATCTAGTCAGGGAACTTCTGGAGGGACTGGGCATACTTAAATTAGCTGGTCCTGGCAATCTGCACTCCAGAGTGCTGAGAGGATTAGCAGAGTTCATTGTGGGACCCCTGTCATGGCTTTACAAGCATTCATGGTGCTCTGGTATGGTGCCAGAGGACTGAAAGAGGGCCAACATGGTTCCCATTTTCAAAAGAGGAAGGAAGGAGGACCCAGGAAACTATAGGCCAGTTAGTTTTACCTCGGTCCTAGGTTATCTTTTTGAGAGAATTATCCTGGCACATGTCCATGAGGGGCCTGCGGGGGAGGTTATGCTTAGGGGCAACCAACATGGGTTCATTAGAGGCAGATCCTGTCAGACCAACCTGGTGGCCTTCTATGACCAGGTCACAAAACCCTTAGATGCAGGGGTAGCAGTGGACATAGTCTTTCTGGACTTTAGGAAGGCCTTTAACACTGTCTCTCACCCCATTCTCATTAAAAAACTAGGAGACTGTGGCGTCGACACCTACACAGTAAAATGGGTCGCCAACTGGCTGGAGGGCTGCACCCAGAGAGTGGTAGTGGACGAGTCATTTTTGACCTGGAAGGACGTGGGCAGTGGGGTTCTGCAGGGCTCGGTCCTCGGGCCTGCACTGTTCAACATCTTCATCAGTGATTTGGACGAGGGGGTAAAAAGCACCCTGTTCAAATTTGCTGATGACACGAAGATGTGGGGGGATGTGGGCATGCTAGAAGGGAGAAATAGACTGCAATCAGACCTAGACAGGTTACAGGGCTGGACGGATGAGAACAGGATGGGTTTCAACACTGCCAAGTTCAAGGTCCTGCACCTGGGGAGGAAGAACCAGCACCATACCTACAGGCTGGGGAACTCCCTTCTTGTCAGAGCAGAGGTAGAAAAGGATCTTGGAGTCATCATTGATGCCAAGATGAATATGGGCTGGCAGTGTGGGGATGCAGTCAGGAAGGCCAATCATACATTGTCATGCATCCACAGATGCATCTCGAGCAGATCCAAAGAGGTGATCCTCCCCCTGTATGCGGCACTGGTCAGGCTGCAGCTGGAGCACTGCGTCCAGTTCTGGGCGCTGCACTTTAAGAGAGATGTGGACAACTTGGAGAGGGTCCAGAGGAGGCCACTCGTATGATCAGGGGGCAGCAGGGCAGGCCCTACAAGAAGAGGCTCAGGGACCTGAACCTGTTCAGCCTCCACAAGAGAAGGCTGAGGGGGGATCTGGTGGCCTGTTACACACTGGTCAGAGGGGACCAGAAGGCACTGGGGGAGTCCCTGTTCCCCCGAGCACTGCCAGGAGTGACTAGAAATAATGGTCACAAGCTGGCAGAGGGTAGGTTTAGGTTAGATATCAGGAGGCGCTACTGCACTGTCAGGGCGGCTAGGATCTGGAACCAGCTTCCAAGAGAAGTGGTGCTGGCTCCTACCCTGGGGGTGTTTAAGACAAGGCTAGACGAACATCTTGCTGGAGTTGTTTGACCCCAGTACTTTTTTCTGCCATGGCGGGGGGTCGGACTTGATGATCTGCTCAGGTCCCTTCCAACTATGAAACTATAACAACGGTCATTTCTGTTCCACGCCCGGACCCCAGACTCCTGGTATGAGTGAGGATCGGATCCTGATCAAGGGACCTTCCCAGGTAATCCCTCCTACCTTCCTTGGTATTTCTTTTCTGTCTAACATATTTACAGAGCCTCTTGTTGCTTTAACCTCCCTCCCCAGGTGAAGCTCATCCTTTCCCCTCCTGATTTTGTCCCTGCAGGTTCTTGCAATTTCCTGGTATGCTTCTCTGAGCTGCCCATCCTTCCATTGCCTGTATGCTTTCCTTTTGCATTGAGGCCTCTAGAAGCACCTTGTGCAATCACATTATTCTCTTATCATTTTTTTTTTCGTGTTTCTATCATGTTGAAACAGTTTCTTGTTTGATTTCCAATATCTTAGAAGCTTCCAGCACTCCTGGGTGTCTTTCTCCTTCAGTCTGACTTTCCATGGCACCACAACTATTAACTCCTTGAGCTGGTTGAAATTTGCCTTTTTGAAATCTAATGTCCTAGTTCTGCCAATCTCATACTTTCACCGTTTCAGGATCTGGAATTCTATTAGGTCATGATCACTTTCTCCCAAGTTGCCCATCACGTTTATATCCTCTACCAATTTGTCCTTATTGATCAGGAAAGATCCCAGATACATGATCCTCTAGTTGTATCTCAACCTTCTGGAACAGAAAATTGTCCTCCCCACAGTTTAGGAACTGAATTGGCATTTTATGTTTGGCAGTATTGTTCTTCCAGCAGATGTCTGGAAAACTGAATTCTCCAAGGCATACCATCTCACAGCTTTTGGATAATTTTGTCACTTCCTTGAAAAGTGCCTCTTCCATCTCTTCTTCCTGACTTGGCGGTCTATAATAAATCCCCACCTTTATAATAGTGCTGTATCTTTCACCTTTTATCTTCACCAAATTGTATTGCTCGCTATCTTCTTCCTCCTGATCCAGGAAACAGGTATAGCTGTTTTTGACATGCAAGGCAATACCACCACCTTTTCTATCAACCCTGTCCTGAAACAGAGTAGAGCCCTAAATGTTGATGTTGTCCCACCAGGTCTCTGTGATACCAGTCAGATCATAGTTCTTTTTACAGGCTGCAACTTCCAACTCTTCTTCTCCCCTTTGTATACATACATTGGAAGTATTTTGCATTTTGACCTGCTCACTTCCTTTTTGCTTCAATTGTTACTGTTCAGTGGATCCCTGGCCCTTTCTCAGGGTTGAGCTTCTTTTTCCAGTCCTTTCCCTTCTGAATCATTTGCTCTGTTGCTGGAGGGTTTTGTTCACCATCCCCAATGCGACCTAGTTTAAAGCCCTCCTTACTAGCTTGGCCAGGTGACACTCAAAAATACTCTTTCCTATTCTAGTCAGATGGAGTCTATTGTTTGATAGCAGTCCTCCTCCCCAGAACATCTGCCTCTTATCACAGAATCCCAAGCCTTCATGCTGATACTTACCATCTCAGCTACACATTTATTTCCATGATACAATAGTCGTTGTCTGGGCCACTGCCTGATGAGAAACCACTTGTGTTCTAAGATACTTAACCCTCCTGCCAGTCACCTCTGATCTTCTCAGTGTCTTTCCTGGCAGTATCATCGGTGCCTACATGGACAAGCAGGAAAGTGAAGTGGTCTGAAGGATGGATGAGCTTTGGCAGCCTTTCTGTGACATCCTGAATTCAGGCTCCAGGCAGATAATGCACCTCCCAGGACCCCAAATCTAGACACTAAATTGGTGCCTCTGTCCCCTGCAAGTGGGAGTTACCAACTACTACCACTCTTCTCTTCCTTTTGGTGCAGTGGTTTTAGAGACCCCAGCCCTGCACTTCCTGATCTCTAGACTTCTGCGTCCTCTGCCTCAGGCCTGCTAAAGTCCTCTCCTCTGCCTTTTCCTCGGCTGTTCCACTGCAGGGTGCTTGACAGAGGTTCCTCACTTCTCCCTGCTCCCCTTGAATTCTGGGGGCTCTCTGTTCTAGAAGTGACATGCTGCCACTTCTCTTTTCCCTTTGCCTTCTCCAGTACCAGCTTCTCATAACTCCTGTCCAAATAATCTTTCTTTTCCTTGGTAAAATGCAATGTGGATACCTGCGCTTCCAACCTCTGAAGGGCCGACACCAGCTTACACTTGGTGCAGATGAAATGGTCTTGACTCTCTGGGAGAAATATGAACATGGCACATCCCATGCAGGTCATAATTGCTGACCCAGCCTCTGTTTGTGCCTCCTTTGCTTCCTGGGAGATACCTAGACTGTAAACAGAACACACATGACAAAAAAACCCACACAAAACTAACACCAAACACCTGCACATGAGCCCTCATGCACACTTATGCCCACAGGGTCTCTTGCTCGTGGACTCCCTCCTACAGCAAAGTCCCATGGCCAGTGATTCTCAGCCAGGGTGCCACAGCATCCTGGCATGCTGTGAGATCCTTTGAAGGGTGTCATGAGGTGTCAAGAGATAAGCAAGTTGTGAGGAATTGAGCAGATAAGCACAGGCTCAGGCTTGTCCCTGTCTGGCTGACACCCCATCCAGTGCTGTAATATATAAATTAGTTTTTGACGTTGCATGCCACTCAATTCACAAAAGTTTATGGACAGGTGCCTTGAATGCAATGAGGGGTGTTTGAATCTAGAAACATTGAGAACCACTGCCCTAGGCAGAGTCCCTCTGGTTGCTGTCCCATGTTCACTGCTCTCTGTGCACAAAGGGCTGCCTTTATAAGCTCCACTGCTAAATTAACTACCATATTTACTTAATTATAAGACAAAGTTTTCACCCCATTCAACACGGGGAAAATCAAGCCTCACCTTATGATTACATGCAAGTAACCTGAAAGCAGAAAGCGCACAGGGGACAGCAAGGTTAGTGAGGAGACAGCACTAGCACAAGGCCAACCAGCAGAGGGCACCTGGGCTTCCCACAGTGTGCAGAGGTCTGGCATACAGCAGTTCAGAGCAACTTGGCCAGTTCAGCATGCAACTTTGCATGCTGGCCAGAAACGCCATGCTACGGGGATGATGCCAGTCCACTGCTTGTCACGTCCTCTCGAGTGGTGTGCAAGGAGCCTAGCCAGGACATGCTGAGTTGCTTCATACCCACCTGCCAGGCAGCAGCTAGGAGCGACTTAATCACCTGCCTGCTAGGCTCCCAACACGCTGTGGGGAGAGGCCAGCCAGGCACACAGCAGGCCAGCATGCAAAGAAGAGGGACCCTAGGCAGCACACAGCAAGAAGGGACCCCTGCAAGGGCTGGCCAGCACTTGGGCGGGGGGGAAGGGTTGGATCCCCAGGGGCCAGCTACGCACCAGGCATGCTGCAGGGAAGGACCTGACTGCAGTGACAAAGGACCCCCAGTACGCAGCAGGGGACCCAAAGCATGGTAATACTCCAGGCAGGAGTAGGGAGGGATGTAGCATGCAGTGAGACTCGTAGCAATGGCAGCCAGAGGCAAAGGGAAAAAATATTTTCATAGATTTCATAGACATTCAGGGCTGGAAGGGACCTCGGGAGATCATCGAGTCCAGCCCCCTGCCCAAAGGGAAGTCAGCTGGGGTCATAGGATCCCAGCAAGATAAGCATCCAATTTACTCTTGAAGGTATTCAATGTAGGTGCTTGAACCACCTCCACTGGCAGACTGTTCCAGACCTTGGGGGCTCGGACAGTAAAGAAATTCTTCCTTATGTCCAGCCTGAAACGGTCTTGCAGGAGTTTGTGACCGTTCGACCTAGTCATCCCTTGGGGCGCTCTGGTGAACAAATGTTCCCCCAGATCCTGGTGGTCACCCCGATAAACTTATAGGTGGCCATCAGATCACCCCTGAGCCTGCGCTTTTCCAGGCTAAAGAGTCCCATGGCTCTCAGCCTATCATCGTAAGATCTGTTTTCCTGACCTCTGATCATGCACGTGGCTCTCCTCTGGACTCTCTCAAGCTTCTCCACATCCTTTTTGAACTGTGGAGTCCAAAACTGGACGCAGTACTCCAGCTGCGGCCTCACCAAGGCTGAGTACAAGGGGAGAATGACGTCCCGGGATTTCTCGAGAAGCATCTATGGATGCAAGCCAGCGTTTTGGTTGCTTTATTAGCCGCAGCATCGCATTGCAGGCTCATGTTCATCTTGT
Source organism: Crocodylus siamensis (assembly GCF_052110815.1). NCBI lineage: Eukaryota > Metazoa > Chordata > Crocodylia > Crocodylidae > Crocodylus > Crocodylus siamensis. Next base: position 265,268,169 of record NC_143396.1, read on the forward strand.
GGTCAATGATGACCCCCAAGTCTCTTTCTTCTGTAGTGCTAACCAACTTAGCACTGCTGAGCCTATAAGGGTGCTGCAGGTTTTTCCTCCCAAGGTGGAGAACCTTGCATTTTTCGGTGTTAAACACCATGAGGTTCTTGTCTGCCCATTTGCTGAGCTTGTCCAGGTCAGCCTGGATCACCCACCTATCTTCTGGCGTGGATGCTTTGCCCCAAAGTTTGGTGTCATCGGGCGAACTTGGCCAGTCCACTCCTAACTCCAATCTCCACATCATTAATGAAGATGTTGAACAGTATGGGTCCCAGGACAGAGCCTTGAGGGACCCCACTGGTCACAGGGCACCATGATGAGTGACTGCCATCAATTACAACCCTCTGGGTCTGACCATGGAGCCAATTTCCCAGCCAGCGGATCGTGGTGGAGCCAAGGCCACAACTGGCCAGTTTGGCCAAGAGGTGATCATGGGATAACAGATCAAAAGCTTTTTTGAAGTCAAGATATATGACATCAATCTTTTCTCCCTCGTCCAGGTGATAGGTCACCTGGTCGTAGAAGGAAATGAGATTGGTCAAACAAGACCTACCCGCAACAAACCCGTGCTGGCTATCCCTTAGGATGTTAGCCTGGGCCAGTCCCTCAAGGATGGCCTCCTTAATAAACTTTTCTAAGATCTTCCCCAGGATAGAAGTCAGGCTAATGGGCCTGTAGTTAGCTGGATCCACTCTCCTCCCTTTCTTGAAGATTGGCACCACACTGGCCTTCTTCCAGTCTTCGGGCACTACACCAGAACGCCAGGAGTTTTCAAATATCCGTGCCAGGGGCTGGGCTATGACGCTCGCCAGCTCCTTGAGTACCCTGGGGTGCAGATTGTCAGGGTCGGCTGACTTGAAGGTATCCAGCTTCTCAAGATATTCCTCCACGAGGTCAGCATTTATGGAGGGTAGGGGAACCCCATCACCCGGATCTCCCTGTCCCACAGCAGGCATGGGCGTCCCGTGGGACTGATGAAAGACTGATGCAAAGTACCTATTTAATAGGTTGGCTTTTTCCTGGGTGTCAGTTGTCAGTTGCCCCATCTGGTTTAGCAGGGGTCCAACATTGCCCTTGCTTTTCCCCCGGCTCCCCACATATCTGAAAAAGGACTTTTTGTTGTCCTTGACGCTTGAAGCTAGTTGGAGTTCAGTTGCAGCCTTGGCTTTTCTGGTTTGCTCCCTGCAGGACCGGACCAGCGCAGAATAATTCTCCTTGGAGGTGAATCCCGTCCTCCATCCTTTGTAGGCTTTCCTTTTTAGCCGCAGGAGGTCCGCTAGGTCCCTGGAGAGCCAGGGGGGCTGCTGTGCCTTCTTGCTGCCTTTCCTCCGTGTTGGAATAGATTTAGCTTGTGCACTGAGGATCGCTTCCTTGAGAAGCAACCACTCTTCTTGAACTCCCATCTCCCTGGGGTCATGGTCCCTGAGGGCCTGACCGACAAGCCTCTTGAGCTTGTCAAAGTCAGCTTTTCTGAAGTCAAGGACTTCTGTGTTGCTGACTGACTTGCCAGCTTTACAGCGGATGGTGAAGGTGATCAGCTCGTGGTTGCTGTCACCCAGCTTCCCATCGATCACTAGGTCGCCGATTAGGTCGTCCCCCATAGCCAGTACCAGGTCGAGCAGCGCTTTGCCTCTCATTGGCCCATAGACTTCTAGAGGTCATCCACGCACGAGAGAAAGCTTTGTGACCGCTCAGATTTTGCTGAGTGATCTTCCCATGAGATGTCTGGGTAATTGAAGTCACCCATGACAACCAAGGTCCTGGAGCAAGCGGCCTCAGTCAGTTCCCGGGCGAACTCCTGGTCAAGCTCAGGACTTTGAGTGGGAGGTCTGTAGTAGACTCCCACCGTTGTGTCCCCTGTGCTGTATTCCCCACGAATTTTTACCCAGAGGGTCTCTAGCTGTACATGCTGGTCGCCAACATCAGCTTGCAGGGACATGTAGCTTTCCTTCACATAGAGAGCTACACCCCCGCCCCTTTTGTCAACACGATCCCTCCTGTATAGGGTATAGCCCTCTATACCCATGGTCCAGTCCTGGGTGGAGTCCCACCAGGTCTCCGTTATCCCAATGACGTCATAATTCTTTGCACTGAGCAGGAGGACGAGCTCGTCCTGCTTGTTGCCCAGGCTCCTGGCATTAGTGTACAGGCAGGCAAGTGTCCCCTTGGGGGCTCTTGCCTTGCCCACAGATTGTGCCAGGGCTGGGGCAGGGGTGGGCTCCCTTAAGTGCCTTGGTCTGCTGGCTGTGCAAGGGTTGCTCCACGGGCCAGCAGTGGCAGTAGTCTCCTCATCCCCCAGCGGGCTTAGTTTAAATCCCGGTGGAGCAGGTCAGCCAGCCTGGCTGAGAAGAGCCTCCTCCCCAGGGGGGAGAGGTGGAGGCCATCTCTTCCCAGCAGCTCGCTGCCTCTCTCGCCAAAGAGCGGGCTGTGGTCATGGAAGCCAAAGCCTTCCCTATGACACCAGCGCTGCAGTCTTTGGTTGACTACGTGGATCCTCCTCTCCCTCCTTAGCCCATAGCCCGAGACTGGGAGGATCGACGAAAACACCACCTGAGCTCCCAGACCCCTAAGCCCCGCTCCCAACTCCCTGTAGCGCCTCATGACCTGGCTGGGGGTGCTCTGAGCCATGTCATTGGTGCCCACATGAATACGGAGCATGGGGTAGTGGTCTGTGGGCCGGAGGAGCTGTGGGATCCTCTCCGCAATGTCTCGGATGCAGGCCCCCGGGAAGCAGCAGACTTCCCGGGCTAAGGGGTCGGGGCGGCAGATTGCCCCCTCAGTGCCCCGCAGGATGGAGTCTCCCACAACAAACACCTTTCGTTTTGTCTTGGGGAGAGCGGGGCCAGTAGCTGTGGTTGAGCCTGGGTTGCCTGCGGGAGCTGGCAACTGAGCAGGCTCTGCTGGGGCTGCAAGAGGTGTGAACCTGTTGCTAAGCTCCTGCAAGGGAGGGCCCTTGGTGCAGCGGGCCTTGGGGCCCTTGACCACCTTGGTCCATGCCCCTGACTGGGCAGAGCGGGAGGTCCCAGAGTCCTCCTTAGTCCTGGAGGGAGACAGTGCTCTCCCCTGCGGCTCCCGGGGGAGAAGGGCCTGGCAGTAGGAGTCTATCTCCTGCTCGCAGTCCCTGATGGCACGCAGTCTCTGGACTGTGGCCTAGAGCTCCTCCAGCTGGTGTGCCAGAGACCCCAGTAGGGAGCAGACCCTGCAAGGGGAGGTGGCCATGCTCCCGGGCTCCAGAGCCTGAAAAAGGGACAGGCAGCCCCCGCAGCCAAGAGCCAGGAGCTCCGTCTACATGGAGCCCTCATTATTTGAGGGGACTGAGTGTGTGTATACATACACACACACACGTGTACAGACACACACACACGCGTAAGTCTGTGGAAGGGGAGGGGGGAAAGGGACAAGATGGGGGGCAGATTGAGGCCCCCATAGTGAAGGAGGGAGTGGGGCAGGGGCTGGGGTGTATGGGACCCCAGGGTGGGTTGTGGGACATTCGGAGCCCATGCACGTTGTCCAAAGATGGGGGGGGGGGGGGCTTCCACTACTTTATGCACCCTGGAGGAGTCATGGGGGGCATGTGCCCCCCAGATCTGTACAGGGGATAGAGGCAGGCTGCCGGTGTGGGCCGAGGCTCTGCTCCCTGCTACAGTTGCTTTGAAAGCCATGTGCTATGCCATGTGCCTGCCATCGCTGGGCGGGCAGGGGACACAGCACACCCCAGTGGTGGCAGGTACATGGCATCATGCGACTCTCAGGGGAACAGCAGCAGGGTGCAGACCCCAGCCTGCAGCAACAGCCTGCCTCTGCCCAGCACAGAAATCCGGGGGCACATGCCCCCCATGCCTCCCTGCACTCCTGGACAAGTCACCTGGGCTCCAACCATCCCATAACCTGGGGCCTCATTCACTCCAGCCCCTCCCTCTGCCCCACTCTTCTGGCCGCACCACCCCTACAAACACAGGCACCAGCACCTTTGCAGCTGGCCCAGCCATGGCCCTTAAAAGGCCCCCTGCTACCTTTTCCCACTGGAGGGGGCAGGCAACCTCCCCAGCCCCCTTGTCCTGCCCCAGCCCCCCAACCCAGGCTTACCTGTATGTTACATGTTATTCATATAGCAGCTCCCTGGCTACAATCGCCCCTCCCTCTGCTCCCACCAACAGAGCAGAGCAAAGCAAAAATCCAGATAGATTTGAAAAACCCACCTGAATGAAGATAGGAGGACTCCATAAAGAGGACATGTCCAGGAAAACCCAGATGAATGGTAACTGTAGCCAGGCTGCAATCCTGGCTGCGAGTGTGCAGATTGCAGCTGGGTGGCTGTATCTCTGTGCATCCCCTGCTGCAGCCATCCAAAGCCCATGCCCAGGCTGCCCTGTGGCCCTCTGCATTGCCACTGCTGACCCGCATTTGGGGAGGCTTATCCCTGTTACCCCAGCCTGTGGTGGCAGCAAGGGACCCAGCAGTGGCAGTAAGGGACCAATATGAGGCAAGGCACCCAGCATGTAGTGATGAGGGACCTGGCAGTAGTGGCTGATGTGGCATCCAGCATGTGACAAGGGACCCAGAAGCAGTGATGAGGAGCCCAGCATAAGCATGCCACTGAGAGATCTAGCAAATAGCACAGCTCCAAGCAGGAGTGGTGAGGGAACCAGCATACAGTGAAGTACCCGATAGTGAGGCAAGTGGCAGCTAGGCACCCAGCAGAGGGGCAGGTAGCAGAGGAGCACCTGGTGAAGTGGCAGAAAAAGCAGCAGATTACAGGGCCTAATTATTGTACAACAGGTCCTAATGACTGGCAAAAATGTAAAACTGTAGAAACCCATGGTAAATTCTGTGGGGTAAGTGGTAGCAGGGAAACCCCATGACAGAGCATGTAGACAAAAAAGAGGAAGTAGCAGTACAAATGTGAAGATACCAAAAGGAATGAGGTGCAGCTATAATACAAACTTTATGAACATTATAAATTATGCTGAAAAACAAATAATTGTGAGATGAGAAGGAAATATGATGTTACTGAAGCGAAAGTGCATTGATGGAGACAAAAGGAAAACTCAAGAATGCTAAATCCACGTGGAAAACATTCATGTCTATTTTGACATGCTGAGCAAGGTTACCATCCTTGAGAGGCACAAAATCCATAATTATGAGAAATACAGGAAATGAAAAGTCACAAATTACAGTGATATTAGCAGTATTGGCAGATGGGACAAAATTGCTACCCTATGAGTGCATGTACATGAGATATTTAATAGTGAATTAGCATAGTTTACTGTGAAGTAAGTACATGGGTCTACACGTGCACATGCTTACTTCACAGTACATCTCCTTAATCCTGAGTAAGTGCAAATGCAAGTAGAACATTTACTTGGCATTAGCAACAGCGCCATAGCACTCGTGTAGATACCTGGCCAGGTCCCGGTCTGCTTCCCATTAGCCGTCCACCAGGGGGTGGAATATAGCTCCCTGCCCCCAGGAGCTGCCTGCTGCCCAGTCAGGTTCCACCACAAGAGCCTGATTGGGGACTATATTCCACTGCCCCAGCAGCAGATTCAAGCCCTCTGCTCCCTGATCACAATGGTGGGGCAGGGGCTGGGGGATGTTTATCTTTCAGCTCCCACGCCTCCATCATGATCAGGGAACAGGGTGCTGGGAGATGCTTACCTCCTAGCCTGAGCCCAGGGGTCATGGGGCTTCAGCTGAGAGACCCTTAGTATTCCCCCCATCCCCTGGCTGAAACTGGTTTATCTTAAACCAGTTTCAGCCATTTTGAAACTGGTTTATGTGCACTGAATTTATATTCTGTTACAGATTTAAACCAGTTTCTGATTTTAAACCAGAAGTTTATGTGTAACTTCTGTCCCTAGCCTTTAAGTGATAGCTTTCTGTGCCTCATTTTGTTACACCTGCAATGACTACAGTTCCATTGTCTTGGTAAGGGTCAAACCATGTGATTCTTTCCCATTACCTTACTCCTTCTATAATTCCACTGACTTCACTTGTGGAGTAGAATGTACTTCACTGTAGGTATGTCTACGTGTGCCTGTATGACAACATTGCTAGTATGCTAGTATGCCATGCTTTAGTACTTCCAGCACAGGGCAGTAGAAGCCCGTACTGTTCTGTACACTGGGCACACGGTTATATTTAACCGCTACTTCACTGTAGCTGTGCACTATAGCAAGGGAATGCACTGCTACAGCAAAGTAGCTGCTGGTCACGTGAAGAGACACATGGTCACTTTGGTGATGTAGTGTCACATGTAGATGCGCCCTGTATTTACTTCAAGGGCCAGGTTTATCAAGGCATTGATATGCTTACAGCTGCAGATAAATAACCAGCATGACTTTTTTTTTTAAAGCAACAAGCACTTTTGAAAAGTTCCACTAGGCACCTATTTGCATTGTCGAGGCCTAAGTACCTTTAAAAATTTAGCCCTGAGTGAGCCTGTATGCATCCACAAGGCAGGTACTCTCATAGAGAGCAAGATTCAGAGACTATGATATGTATTACAACTCTTAAAAATCCTCTTTATAGTGGATTAGGCTTGGTACTAACTGCAAGTAAATTATATTACATATATCAGGAGACTAGAGGAAACATCTTGCATTTGAAAACTCATCTAACTTTATCCCAACTACATATTGGTCCAATAAAAGAATTTCATCCTAAGATACCCTTGCTTCTTGCATTACATACATCAGACACTCCTTTTTCCTATTCCCTCTCCATACCCTTGGGAGTCAAATCCTTCCACAATATTATGATGGTACCAGATTAACTTCTTCTGCCATTCTTCATGATGGATGGAGTTCACATTTTACTATAAGTGAAATATGGTCGGGAACATGCTTAGAAAATTCAAACTTTGGGTTTAAACCCCCTTCCCCCCAATCTAAATACCCATCTGAAAATGTCTTCTGCCTCTGTAGGTCTGGACAAAGGCCACTTTTTTTTTAGAAAGGTACCAAAAATATGTGAATATTAGAAGTATCCAGTACTATAAACTCAATCACAGAACTAAACTGATCACTGAATTTGGAGCTAGGTAGAAGTTGTCTCTCATATCACATTAACCACTTTGTGTATCTCCATCTTACTTTGAAATCCTAAATGAGAATGATCTCACTAGGGGAAACGCCATATTGGATCTGGTGTTAGCCTCTGGGGATGACCTGGTGGGGGAGGTGCTAGTACAAGGGAGGCTAGGGGACAGTGATCATGAATGATCCAGTTTGCTATTCAGAGAAAGGTGGGGAGGGTAATTAGCACAGTGCAAATGCTTGACTTTAGGAAAGCCAACTTTGATGTGCTCAGGTCAGTAGACAGGGAAGCACTCAGAGCCCGGGGGTAGCTAGTATGGGGGTCCAGGAAAGGTGGTCCTTCCTCAAGGAGGCTATCCTTGGGGCAGCAGGATGCAATTCCTCTGCGCAGGAAGGTGGGAAAAGGGTCCAAGAAACCTTCATGGCTGAGCATGGATATCCAGGCTGGCCTGAGGGCAAAGAAAAAAGCGTACTGGGGTGGAAGCAGGGGGCAGGGACAAAGGAGGAGTACACCTCCCTGACCCGAGCTTGTAGGGATTTGGTGAGGAAGGCTAAAGCAGCACTGGAGCTTAGATTAGCTTCTGGGATTAAGGATCACAAAAAGTACTTCTTCAAGTATATAGGTAGCAAGAAGTCTCGGGGTAACATTGGACCCCTACGAGGCAGGGCAGGGCAGATGGTGACGGACATGCAAAAGAAGGCAGAACTCTTCAACAAGTTATTTGCCACCGTGTTCCTGTCTGCTGACAATGGGGTGCTCTCGGGTGACAGCATAGAGAGGCCTGGGAAGGATGCGAGTCCCCCGACTGTTAGTTTAGACCTAGTTAAGGACTACCTGGAGGGCTTAGATATGTCCAAGTTGGCAGGCCCAGATGACCTGCATCCGCGGGTGCTGAGGGAATTGGCTGGTGTCATTGCGGAGCCATTGGCACGGCTGTTCGAGGACTCCTGGGCTGTTCGAGGTGCCTGAGCCAAGTCCCTAAGGACTGGAAAAGGGCCAATGTGGTCCCTATTTTCAAGAAGGGGAGGAAGGAATAGCCTGGCAACTACAGGCCAGTCAGCCTTACTTCTATCGTGGGGAAGGTCTTTGAAAAAATTATCAAGGGCCACATTTGTGAGAGCCCTGCAGGGGAAGTGATATTGAGGGGTAACGAGCATGGGTTCATGCAAGGCCAATCCTGCCTGACTAACCTGGTCTCTTTCTATGACCAGGTAACAAAGAGCTTAGATGTGAAGGAGGAAGTCGATGTCATCTTCTTGGACTTCCAGAAGGCCTTCGACACAGTATCCTACCCAATTCTGGTGGGCAAGCTGAGGGACTGCGGCATTGATGAACACACGGTCACATGGGTGGCAAACTGGCTCCAGGGGCACACCCAGAGGGTGGTGGTGGACAGGTCGATGTCAACCCGGGAGGGTGTGGGCAGCGGAGTCCCCCAGGGCTTGGTCCTTGGCCCGGTGCTGTTCAACATCTTCATTAGTGATCTGGACAAGGGTGTGGAGAGCACCCTGTTCAAGTTCGCTGATGACACCGAGCTGTGGGGTAAAGTGAATACACCGGCAGGCAGGGACCGCATCCAGGCAGACCTGGATAGGTTAGAGAAGTGGGCGGATCTGAACAGGATGCGGTTCAACAAAGACAAGTGCAGAGTGCTGCACCTGGGGAGAGGGAACCAGCATTATGGTTGTAGGTTAGGGGCTGACTCTCTCGGCAGCACAGAGGCAGAGAGGGATCTTGGAGTTAGGATTGACTCCAGGATGAATATGAGTCACCAATGCGACGAAGCAATAGGCAGAGAGCCAACCCCACCCTGTCATACATCAACAGGGACATCACTAAAAGGTCCAGAGGGGTCTTGCTCCCCCTCTATGCGGCGCTGGTCAGGCCGCAGCTGGAGTACTGTGTCCAGTTCTGGGCGCTGCACTTCAAGGAGAACCTGGAGAGGGTCCAGAGGAGGCCACTTATACGGTTGAGGGCCTCTGTGGCCAGCCCTATGAGGAGAGGCTGAGGGACCTGAATCTCTTCAGTCTCCACAAGAGGAGACTGAGGGGGGATCTTGTGGCTGCCTACAACCTGATCAGGGGCCAGCAGCAAGGACTCAGGGAAAGTCTGAGTCCCCCTTGGAGTCACCAGGAACAGTGGCCACAAGCTGAGGGAGGATAGGTTTAGGTTAGATATTAGGAAGAACTACTTCACGGTAAGTGCCAGAGCCTGGAATAGGCTTCCCAGAGAGGTGGTGCTCTCACCTTCCCTGGAGATCTTCAAGAGGAGATTGGATGGGCACCTGGCTGGGGTCTTATGACCCCTGCCACCCCCAGTGCTCCTTCCTGCCCATGGCAGGGGGCCGGACCAGATGATCTGTCTAGGTCCGTTCCCATTCATTGTTTCTGTGATTCTATGATTTTCCCCACAGGCTGAGGCAAGCACATCTCACATAATCAGCTTCCAGCCATTTCAGGGGCAGTGGGCATTCTGGACCTCGTTCATACAACTGTAACTTTTCCTGTTTAAAGGTTTACAGCAGTGGTACTCAACCTTTTGGCCCCATGGGCTGGATGAGTGTAGCAGAGCCAGTTCACAGGCCAGATCCACAGACACAGTGGGCTCATCTACACATGCCCCTAAAGTGCCATTGTTACTGCGCTATCATTCAGTATTTCCTTTTGGAAGTACTAAATGACAGCGCAGTAACCGCCCATACTGCACTGTGCAGTGCATGGTTATTTTTAACTGCTATATTGTCAAAGCAATGCACTATCCTGAGGTAGTGGTGGTGTCACGGTTTTTGCCCATGGATGCTACATCACCGTAGCATGTTGCTACAGCAATGTAGCATCACAAGTAGATGTGCCCAGTGACTGCACTGGGCCCCATGAACCCAAATCAGGATCTGTGTACCTGGATCACACCTTGCAACCACCTGGATTAGGCGTGTGCCCAGAACAAGCCCCACACTCTTGGATCAGGTCCTTCACTTTCCTGGCCTGTATGCCTGACCTAGCTCACACGGCCAGCCCACAGAGCTCCATACAGGTTAGACATTTGGCAGCATAGAAGGTATTTCAGCATTAATTGCTGCTCCCCTGCTGCCAATGTCATGCATCTGGCCAGAGGGCCAGGAGTTGGGCATTCCTGGTTTACAACAAGCCTTTCTTGCACCTAGTGTACAGGTGAGAAGAGGCTGAGGCACTAGCCAGAGACCCAGGTTCTTTCTTTCCACTTACAGCTTTCCTGACTCAGGCAGGTCATTCACTCTCTGTGCCTCTACTTCCCATCTGTAAAATGGGGATAGTAGCCTAAATGTGAATATAATGGCATGAATCACAAGTTGGAATTTTTGAAAACAAGGGCTTTTTTTCTGTGGAAAATTCTGACTTTAGCAAAATACTTCCATGAAAACTGAAATGCTTCATGGGATATATAGATTAAGTGCCTTATGTTCCTATGGAACTGTCTGCTAAGACTACATCTCAAAGCTCCATTTCTCTTGGAGAAAGAAGGATGCATTACAGGAGCCACTGGTTGTACTGCACACGTGATTATAATCCAGGTGGAGAGCCCTGCTGACAGAAGAGAATTAAAATATAAGGCATGCAAATAACTCCTGCGAGGCAACACAGTGCTTCTCTGAATCAAATTATTTTGATTTCTGCCTGTTCAACAAAAGTATCCGACTTTTCTGTGGAGTGCAGGCACTTTTTGCTAAGAATTTAATTTTGCTGAAAAAGCAATTTCCCATTAAAAATAGTTGTGATGGAAAACTTCCAATCAGTCCTAATTCTGAGATGCTCAGGTATTAGGGTAATAGGGGGCACAGTAGATAGCCAGTAAAATAATGCAGCCTGTGTATATATCGTCTCTCATTTTATGTTGTTTACAACACTGAGTCGATAGAATAACTGAGAAAGATGTAAGAGATTGTCAAAATGACCCAGAAAAGAGTTAGGGAGCTTGAGTCTCATCCCCTGCAAGTCTTGCTCATCTAATTTAATCTTCTGCAGCATTACTCATCAAATTGGATTTCCATTGTCATGTACATATGTACAATGCTGACCTACTTCCCAAAGCCACCCCGACCTCCTCCCTAAGGGCTAACAGCTTAGAAGAGCTGTCATCTGTGCTTGAAACCTCCATCCTGCATACCTGTCTGTATCTGATCATAAATTATCTAGAAGGTGGAAACCTGCAGACTTTCCGCTCATGAGTGATGTCTTCTCCTAAGCTCTCTACTGCAAAACTACAGGAAGTGATTTAACAGACTATATTATTGCTCTACAATTATATGAATATCGGAAGATTTTTTAAGGACATTTTTAATGTTTTCTTGTGTAAACTTTTCAGACCAAACACCTCCTTTCTGTCTCTGGTCCAGATCAGAGACAGATCTATTGTCCAAACCTTAGGCACACTCATATCAGAAAAAATAAAAATATAATTAAAAACAGCTACACAAAAGTTTAAACTGGACAAAGAACACAGCATGCAGTCTAGGAGTAATATTGGACTGGCCTACATGAACAAAGTAGTGTCTTCCAGCTGTCATTTCTGTACCACAAATGATGACATCTGCTATTTTAGTCTGTAATGTACTGAAATGTGAGAAAATAAGTGTTACTTACCCTCAGCCAGTAAGGTGCTACCTCAGGTATGAAGGAATACAAGGTCAATTACAAAAGTTTCTTTTAAGTTAGGGGAGAAAAACCCTGTTATACCTTATAAAGCCTCATAAGCCTTGCACTTAGTGATGGATGGATGGACAGTTTGTCCAACAATGTGCCCAGCTTTTATTTTTGTGTTTTTGTGGTATTTGTATTGAGTTGCATTTGGCTCGAAACGTGCACTAACTTACTTATTTGTTCTCTAGAAGGGAGAAATCCTTCAGAGATCAAGTTTTGAGATGTGACACAAGGTAGCCACACATCTCTGAGGCAGGCCCGAAATGGAAGTCCAGCAATGTACATCCCTACTACCGCACAGTTGTTCCTGGGCCAAACTCAGATCCAGAAAGAACATTATAATGGGCTTGACTTGGATATGAGCAACCTGGAACTTCATAGTGTCTGCAAGTCAAAGCCAAGTTTTTCTTTCTAACTTAACAAAAAAGAACTGTAAAATTTGATTTCATGGTTCCAAAGTGATTAAATAGAGGAGAATGACACTTAAAATATCACTTTAATGCTTGTCCGATTGTTATAAGATGACTCAGACAACATCTCTCTATCACCTCTCACATAATTGTCCCTAAATGCTATCCACAGAATAAAGTATTTGATTACATGATGATATAATAATGATTATGTAAAGAAAGACACAATCGGTCAGCTTTGAAGAGCTGATTAGAGAGCAGATACACCAGGAGGATCTCACTTAGAGCATCAAATATTTGTGTTGGCAGCAACTAATCAGTGATAGTGGTTCATTACATAAAACATTATGAATGCTTTAAAGTGAGGTGGAGGAAAGGTGGCTGAAAAATGTATTTTATTTGATAAGAAGTTTAGCAAGATCAATAAACAACTACCACCCACCCGACCTATTCAGCCTTTCATGCAGATATTATAATCATTCTTAAAAATTTTGTTGTCTGTAGAAAGAAATACAACCTAGCAGTCCTACAGCTTCATTCACCACACAACTCTCATACATTAAGTCCATGGTTCTCAACCTTTTTAGATTCAAGCCTCCCCCTCCACAACTTTTTTGAATTTGGCAGCACCCTGCTTGAGAACCATTGTTGTGCTGCTGTTGCATCTTATTGTGTTTTCCTTGCACTGTCCCTTGAAGGCCAAAGCCCTCATGTTCAGCACTGCAGGATTCAGTTTCCTTGTGGCAGTTTTGCAGCACTGGGACTCCATTGTCTCTGCCGTGAGGAGCCAGAGGAATTCTTGGTTCCTGTCTCTTCACAGGACTGAACTGAGTCAAGTCAGAGGCAGAACAAATATAAATTCTGCATACATATATTGAGGGCAACTGTGAAGATCCACCCTGGATATGCTTCCACAGAAATATAATAATAAATCACTGTTAGTTCAACACAGTGTCCAGAGTGTTGTTGCTGAACTCACAACATATTTGGTGATGAAGATGGGCTTTGCTGAAAAGACCCCCTAGATTGCGGGATGACATGCTGAGACCGGGCTGTGTTTTGTGATCAGATGGAAGAATTTTTTTCTTTTTCTTCTTCTTCTTTTCTCTCTAGTATGGCTGATGTTAGTTAAAATGGCTACACTGGACCATATAGAAGAATTCAAGGTGAGCCAGCCGGCTTCTTGGGACTCTTATGCAGAAAGGTTATCCTATTACCTGGAAGCCAACAAAGTGGAAAACCCAAAACAGAAGCGTGCAATCCTCCTGTCTGCGGTGCCAAAACATTTGCCATTGTTTGTTCCCACGCAACACCTGCTGTACCAAACACTAAGTCTTATGCTGAACTAACTGCCCTGCACATTTTTGCCCAAGGCCATCTGTTACCCTGCAGAGATTTCATTTTTTTTAATGGGACCAAAATGCCAATGAAGGCAGAGCAGATTACCTGGCTGAGCTCCATCGCCTTGCAGAATTTAGTGAGTTCAGGGATCTCCCGGATGGCTTGCTTTGCGACTGTCTCATCTGTGGGGTTCAAGATGAAGCAATCCAATGTCACCTGTTCTCTGAACCAAATTTGACTGCACAAGAAAAAGCCTTGGCTGCTGAAGCAGCATCCCATAACATGCGAGAAATTCGCCAGGCATTCTCCAGCAATGTCCACTTACTCCAAAAAGATCAAGAATCAGATCATCACTAGCAAACACAGTGGGTTATACCCTCACCAACAGCACCACATAAGCCAATTAGTCCACAGACATATTTGAGTTGTGGCAGCCAACATAGACGAAGGGAGAGCAGATTTAGGAATGCAGAGTGCCATGGCTGCAAAAAGAGCCACCTAGAGAGGGTTTGCCTCTCAAAGGCCAGTTCCAGGAGGCAAATAGACTGCAGCAAATGTATTCACTCCCAAACCACTCACAGATTAGAGTCCTTCCCAGAACATGGGGTACAAAAACTATATTTGATTCCAAGTGTTGGTGTTGTTGAAACTCAAGGTTCTAAGATGATTACAACTGTAATAAATGGGAAGAAGTGCAAAATGGAAGTAGACTCGGGTTCGGGAGTATTCCGCATAGATGAAAACACATTCTTCCAGTTGTCTTGGCACCCTCTCCCCAAGTTATTGAAATCTGAGTGTGGCCTGCATGACTACAATGGACAGATTGTGGAAAATTTGGGTAGCTGCAGCATAGATGTCCAGTATGGATCTGTTAGACGGCGTCTACCCCTCATTGTCACTAAGGGTTCCTGCAAAAGTCTTCTGAGGAGAAATTGGTTCTCACCATTGGGAATCAGTATTCAAGGCATACACAGTCTCTGTGCAGAAAGTCTGGAAAGGCTTGCACGGGAGTTTCCCCAGGTATTCTGCAAGGAATTAGGAATTTACTCTGGTCCACCTGTGACGTTCCAAATGGATTCTGCAATAGCCCATTAGACCCCAACTCCATGCGGCGCCCAACGACTAGGGAGATGACGATCCAGTTGCTCATGGATCCTGTTACTCATTAGCCACAGCAGGCAGGAAGCAAACACCAGCACACATTGCTCACAACAGCTTTGTTCAGAATGGAGTTAGCTTTGGGTGAGCTCCCTCACAGACACACACCCTGTGAAACCAGGGAGCAGCCTCGAACAATAGTTCTTTCCACATTTATACACCTTGATTCATGCTCATTAACACTTACTCCACCTTCGCCCCTCCTATCTCAAGCTCCGCTTCTGTTTACTGTTTACTTCATTAACATGAAATTACCTATGTATTTCACTTATTTACATGCATTTTTGCTATGAACACATGTAAGCCCTTGACTCCACTCTTCGGTCAATGGGCAGACTTTGACCAAAACCTGGAAGCTTCTGGAGGCTTCTTCACCAATGGCCATTCACCTTTTCACATATGTTTATTGCAGATTCTGTTACCGGTTACATACTGTTTTTCACATTCCAGTCTGTTTTTCAGTCCCAGGTTGTACCATCTTCCACATTCCTAAGACTTCACCTCATTCACAGCACGCAGACTCACACAAACTCAACTGAAAATGGTTGACACAGTTAAAATGGTTACTTAGCATAAGAAAATGGTTGTCTTAGCATAAGCATTCATAAGCAAAATCTATTTTACCTCCTAAGGATACATATTTTACAAGACTACTATATTGTTAAGAAAATGCTTACCTAAGCATCTTGCAAAGTTACATTTAATATATCATTCTGCTTTGTGGTTAGCAGCTCTGCTAGGCCACAGGTTATAGCCTTTTATTCAGCTGCAAATCCAATGCTCCCCAACATCCAAATACTGTCACCCTAACAGCCCCTATCTGTATGAAGGCTTGGCCTGTACCTTTCGCACTGCAGCTGAAAATTGATGCAGAATTAGATCGGCTTATTGTGCAAGAGGTCCTCAAGCCAATTGTACATACAAGCTGGGCCACACCAATTGTTCCTGTTTTAAAACCTAATGGCTGTGTTCACATCTGTGGGGATTACAAGTGCACTGTTAATAAAGCACTTAATCAGGACCCATACCCAGTGCCTGCCATTAACAAGTTATTGTCTATTCTTGTGGGAGGGGAGGCTTTTGCCAAACTTTACCTTGCTCAAGCCTATCAGAAATTGATAGTGGATGACAAGGCTGCTGAGGCCCGAACAATAATTATGCACCGGGGAGCATTCTGTGTCAGGCGCCTCCAGTTTGGAATTTCTGTGGCCCCAGGAATTTTCCAATGGTTCATGGAGAAAATGCTAGCAGCAATTCCCGGAGTTGTTCCATACTTTGATCATGTGTTGATAATGGAGCCATCTAGAGAGAAACTCACTGAGAGACTCAGAGAAGTTTTACAGAGATTCAATAAAGCAGGTATCAGAGTAGACAGAGAGAAATGTCAGCTGGGAGTTTCCAGTATCAACTTTCTGGGATATCAAATTGATGCTTCTGGCATGGCATTCACCCAGTTGAAGACAAGATAAAAGCAATACCTGATGCCCCTATACAAAAATGCAGACAGGATCTTCAAGCATCCTTAGGACTTCTCAATTTTTATGACATCTTCTTGAAAGAAAAAGCTACCATAGCAGAGCCCCTTCGTTACTTACTGGATAAAGGAGCTCAGTGGAAGTGGACTTGCCAGCACAACAAGACCTTCCAGGGCATCACAAAGTTGCTGACATCAGACTGTCCTCATTCACTATGATGAGCAGAAGCCACTGTCCATTACTTGTGATGCCTTACCGTTTGATGTTGGCGCTGTCCTCAGTCACACATTGCCTGATGGCACAGACACACATGTTGCTTTTTACTTAAGAACAATGACTTCAACTGAGAGGAACTATGCATAGATTGATAAAGATGCATTGGCAATCATTGGCCCCTTAGAGAGAGGGTTCAGGTCAAATTTAACATGGAGCAGAATTTTCTAAATACTCAATTTTTTAAACTTTTGAGAAAAGATGCAACTCAATCAAAACAACCAAACCTCCCTGCTTTTGGGGGAACTCAGTGGTTTTCCCCTATGTCTGTTGGCTCAGCAAATACTAGCTTGTGAACCTCTCACAAGTTTAAAAGGTCACCACCAGATCTGGTAGCCTAATCTTAGCTCCTATTGTACTTTAGTGACTAGCTGATGGTTTTGCTCTCCTCCTTAATAATTTTGTTAGTACTCAGAGTCCCCAACAAAAATGCAAGAGGCCTCTTATGCTAGGCATAGCACAAGCATGTAGTAGGAGCTTGCAGCCTAAACTGACAAAGGTGGGAGGAAGACAGAAGAAATGACTTGCCCAAGGTCACAAAGCAGCTGTGCAGCAGTGAAGTACCACTTGGGGTTTCCTAACTGTTTGCTGGCCTCTCTGCTATGCCCCTCACTCACCTGGGGCATCAGACTTCCCTGCTCTCATTGCATTATGCTCTCTTGGCTCAGAAAGACCTAGATGGGAAAAAATTTCAGAGAACCCTGGAGTGCTATTTGTCCAGCAGAAGATGTTTTACAGCTAATGCTTAAACTTGCTTTCAAACTATGTGGTGAACCACTCACCTTCCTAGGTGTGAATAAACAGGAAGAGTGGGTTTTTATGCTTGGACATACTTTGATTTGAGCTGAGGAGCTGTTAATTTAAAAAAGACAATTGTTCAAGTACGTAGGCAGAATAATCACTTGGGGATTTGCCTTCAGTTGTTTTATGAATAGCAACTTGCTAAAACATTTTTCACATTAACAGTTTGGATATCCTGCAGCTATGATTAAAAAATAAATAAAATCTAATGCTACCCTAGGGCTGACTCTGATGTAAGGGATAGACATAATAAAGAACACTGTCTGCAGCCTCATTATACAATTTCCTGCCATGCGATATTCACATTTTTCAAGTCATGAGCAAGTTTCTACAATGCAAATACCTGGAGACAGTTTTGACTAAATTAAGCCTTCAAATAAATCACTTGGAAACGCTGTAAAAAAGTTTCCCTTTCCACCCCTAAAATATCTGAAACTGGAGGTTAGGAAGCTAATTGCCAATTTCCACAAAATCAGAATTAGTTTCTGCTCTAGTTCTCTAGCCTACACAGATGTAATTTTAATTAAGCTTCAAATAGTAGGATAAATGTTTAAAAGGTATTTTTGTTTCAGATCAGTTAAAGCCAATGTTGAAATTTTGGAATTACATTTTTAGATCATGGAAAATTGGTGAGAGTTGCTGGGTACTCAGCATCCTGGAAAATGAAATCACCTATTTCAGCAACTAAATCTTACAAACATTTATGAAGATGCTTCATTTAAAGCAGGTAAGTAGTTTCATTCCTGTCTGTGGTCACTCATGCTTAAAGTTAAGCATCCATGTAAGTTGCCTACAAGATTTAGATTCTAATAAATTTTTGAGTGCCTAGGTGATTATGTCCTGTTGATTTCCTTTCCACCCTCACCATGAGTTTATCATTCCCAAAGCTATGGCTTTTCAAGGCATTTACCTGTTTCTCATCTGAGCATTGCAAGACATTAGGTCTGATTTTCAAAGGTATTTAGATACTTAAAGATGCAAGAAATATTTAGATACTTAAAGACCAACGAGCGAAACGTATACACACGTAAGCGACAGGGGCCAGGGCAATGCTGTGATGAGGGGGCCAGTACACACATCCACAGGAAGCCTTAAATGTCTCTACACAAATGCTCGTAGTACGGGAAACAAGCAGGAGGAACTCACCCTCCTGATGGCTGACACCAACCCGGACATTGTGGGGATCGCTGAAACATGGTGGGACTCAACGCATGACTGGGCAGTGAATGTCAAGGGCTATAGGCTGTACAGGAGGGACAGGATAGGAAGGAAAGGCATGGCACTCTACATTAAGGAGGAATACCCACCCTCATCAATTAATAAAGAATCAGAGGAAGGGCACTCTGAAGTGCTTTGGGTTAGATTACAAGGCAGTCGAGGGGAAAGAGACTTAACAGTGGGAGTCTACTACAGACCTCCCAACCAAGGGGAAGAGCTCGACCAGGAATTCTTAGGTCAGCTCACGGAGGTAGTAAAGTCTAAGGATGTGATAGTCATGGAGGACCTGAACTTCCCGGACATCTGCTGGGAAGAGCAATCAGCCAGGTCTGACCACTCGCGTAGGTTCTTAGCCAGAATGCAGGACCTCCATCTAACCCAGGAGGTGCACAGCCCTGCCCGGGGGAGACACCTTGTTGGACCTGGTGCTGGCCATGGGAGATGACCTGGTGAGGGGGCTGCAGGTGCTCGACCACCTGGGTGACAGTGATCATTGCCTGCTGGAATTCACCATCCAGCGCAAGGTGGCAAAGGCCTGCAGCAAGACAGCAGCCCTAGATTTCAGGAGGGCAAACTTTAATGAGCTAAGGAGAATAGTTAGGGAAGCACTGAGGTCCCAGAGGGGAGGGGAGCCAGGTGTCCAAGGAGAGTGGTCACTCCTCAAGGAGATGATCCTCCAAGCCCAAAGGGAGGTAATCCCAACACGGATCAAAGCAGCAGGAGGGCACACAAACCCCCATGGCTCACCAAAAGCATCCGGGAATGTCTCCTAGCTAAAAGGGAGGCGTACACCCAATGGAAAGGAGGGGACATCACCAGGAATGACTATACTGCAGTTGCTCGGGGCTGCAGGGGGGTGGTCAGGAAGGCCAAGGCAGAGATGGAACTGGGGCTAGCTTCCCGGATTAAGGACAATAAGAACATAGGGGGTAAAAAGAAGGTTCCGGGTAATGTGGGGCCCCTACAGGACACGTTAGGAAATTTGGTTGTCAAACCAGATGACAAAGCCAACATATTTAATGATTTCTTTGCCTCCATCTTCCTAAGCAGGGACCAAAACAGCCACCCTCCCACTGGGCCCCCCTCAGGCCCCAGGGGAGGCACACCTAGGCCAAAGGTTAGTGAGGAACTAGTTAGGGAGCTTCTGGAGGGACTGGACGTATTCAAGTCAGCCGGTCCAGACGATCTCCACCCTAGAGTACTAAAGGAATTGGCTGAGGTCATTGCAGGACCCCTGGCATGGCTTTACAAGCACTCGTGGTGCTCTGGTGTGGTGCCAGAGGACTGGAAGAGGGTCAACATGGTTCCCATGTTCAAAAAGGGTAAGAAGGAGGACCCAGGAAACTATAGGCCAGTTAGTCTTACTTCGATCCTAGGCAAGCTGTTCAAGAAAATTATGCTGGCATACATCCATGAGGAGCCAGCAGGGGATTTCATGCTTAGGGGCAACCAACATGGGTTCATCAGTGGCAGGTCCTGTCAGACCAACCTGGTGGTCTTGTATGATCAGATCACCAAATCATTAGATGCTGGGGTAGCAGTGGACATAGTCTTCCTGGACTTTCGGAAGGCCTTCAACACTGTCTCTCACCCTGTTCTCATGAAGAAACTGGGGGGCTGTGGTGTCGGCACCCACACAGTCAATTGGGTCGCCAACTGGCTGGAGGGCTGCACCCAGAGAGTGGTGGTGGATGGGTCATTTTCAACCTGGAAGGACGTGGGCAGTGGGGTTCCACAGGGCTCAGTTCTCGAGCCCGCACTGTTCAACATCTTCATCAGTGACTTGGATGAGAGGGTAAAAAGCACCATGTTCAAATTTGCTGACGACACGAAGATGTGGGGGGATGTGGGCACACTAGAAGGGAGCAATAGGCTACAATCAGACCTAGACAGGCTACAAGGGTGGGCGGATGAGAATAAGATGGGATTCAACACTGACAAGTGCAAAGTGATGCACTTGGGGAGGAACAACTGGCACCGTACCTACAGGTTGGGGAACTCCCCTCTTGTCAGTACAGAGGCAGAAAAGGATCTTGGAGTCATCATTGACTCCAAGATGAACATGGGCCAGCAGTGTGGGGATGCAGTCAGGAAGGCTAACTGCACCTTGTCATGCATCCACAGATGCATCTCAAGCAGGTCCAAGCAGGTGATCCTCCCCCTCTATGCAGCACTGGTCATGCCGCAGCTGGAGTACTGTGTCCAGTTCTGGGCGCTGCACTTCAAGAGGGACGTGGACAACATGGAGAGGGTCCAGGGGAGGGCCACTCGTATGATCAGGGGGCAGCAGGGCAGGCCCTATGAGGAGAGGCTACGGGACCTAAACCTGTTCAGCCTCCACAAGAGAAGGCTGAGGGGGGATCTAGTGGCCTGTTACAAACTAGTCAGGGGGGATCAGCAGGCACTGGGGGAGTCACTGTTTCCCCAAGCACCGCCAGGAGTGACCAGGAATAACGGTCACAAGCTGGCAGAGGGTAGGTTTAGGCTAGATATCAGGAGGCGCTACTTCACAGTCAGGGCAGCTAGGATCTGGAACCAACTTTCAAGAGAAGTGGTGCTGGCTTCTACCCTGGGGGTCTTTAAGAGGAGGTTGGATGAACATCTTCCTGGGGTCGTTTGACCCCAGTACTCTTTCCTGCCACGGCAGGGGGTCAGACTAGATGATCTACTCAGGTCCCTTCCGACCCTAGAAGCTATGAAACTATGAAGTAAGTGCCTAGTGGGACTTTAAAAAGCATGTAGGTACCTAACTCCCCTTGATGGTCTGGTCCTAGCACCTAGATTCATGATATGAATTGGCTCAGCATTGTAACACTTAAACTATGCAGTAAGTGGACTTTGTAAACCTAAATTAGGTGGCTGGGTATCATATATAATGCAGGAGTCAGTGCCTAAGAGCAGGATTGAGAAAAGCAAGCAAGCACAGCAATGAACCTCTTAAGCTTTAGCCAGCAAAGAACTTGAGCAGTATGGCCCTCTTACATTTAACAGTCTAACGGTTACAGGTGGGATGGGGAATACCTAGGGTCAAATTCCTCTATCGTGATTTGAAACTTGGACTTGAACCCAGACCTTCCATCTCCCAGGGGTTAGTGTGCCATAGTGAGGGCACAGCTTCTTCCAGGCTATTTTTGTGTGGAGGTAGAAATGCTCTGCCCACACCTACCAGCCTCCACAGGCAAGATAGAGAAATTACTATATTGTAGAACCTGCCAGGTCCTCGGTAGGAGATAGGCATGGATGAAGCAGCTTGGCACTGTTGAGACTTGGGTTCCCATTTCTTGAAGCAAAACTTTAGGTGCTGAGGGGATGTTATGGGCTAAATGTTGTACCTCCAGGATTGGGCAGCAACTAACTGATAGTTTTAAGAAGCTCAGTTTTTTACATGGATGCCTAGATGCCCCTTCAAGGCCTCCTTCTGAGTCTACTCCTAAATGCTTCAGAACTAAGGGTGCTTTCACACATGCTCTGGATGGGGGGGGGTGGTGCTTTAATTAGAGTGGCTCCAGAAAGCTGCTCTAATTAAAGCACCCAGAGCATCTCATGTATCAGCAGTGTCTCCATGCTTCAAAATGGTGGTAGGGGGTGTTTATCTAAAGCTTGCTGAACAAGCTTTAGTTAAAGCGACCCCACCATCATTCTGAAGTACAGAGACTTCAGAGTCTGCTACACAGACACAGAGGCTGGCTGGACTGCACTAATTAGCACACTTCAGCTGACTTGATTAATCAAGTCTGCTCTAATGCACTGTAATTACAGAATGTCAGAGCAGCCTCCCAGAAAATGTACAGGAACCCTAAGGCACTATAAATGCTGCAGGAGGAACTAGCACCAGACCAGCTCTGCACACTGGCTCTGGGGCTGGTCAAGGTTGGGCCATGCCAGAACCAGCAAGCAGAGCTGATCCATCAGGGCATTGCATGGAGCTCCCCATGTCACATGCAGCGTTGCATAACTGATGCATCCCGCAAGCAGCACACAACAGCCCCAGGGCGCTCTCTGCACCTGGTACACACGCTGGATTCAACACTCTATGCTGCACTGGGGACTTGGGGCACAGGCTGCATGCAGTGCCTTGTTGAACCAATTCTGCTTCCTGGCTCCAGTGCGCAAGGGCAGCCTAAGTCTTGATCTGCATCAGCATTGGAGCCAGCACACAGTTCCAGTCTGGTGTGAGAATCATATGCTGCTCACATCTGGGACCACGCCCTTGTGTTGTGGGCAGTACCAGGAGAGAGGGTTGATCCTGATCCCACCTACACAAAGGCTGGATGAGTTTGATGCTCCTGGTATAGGGCGTTCCATAACAATTTAAGAAACAGGTATCTCCCTTCTCACAGATGCACCCAAATTGCTTCTAGGTGGTCTCTGCGGCTATTTCAGTTGCACCTGAAAGAAGGGATTTATCCAGTAGATCAGCATAATCATAGAGTTTCTACCCATATCCTAGCAACTCTATCTGCCTATGCTGGCTCCCCCTGACAACACCATGAGTTCTAAGGATGATGGACAGTCTGTAGAGCACAGATTCCCTAGCATTGTACAGCAATGGCCTACTGGTCCACATGCTTGAAATTGTCCTCCATGCCCCCATGAAATGGAAGAGCATCAGCTTCTCTAAAATCAGAATATCTTCTATTGCACCTATTGGGGGATATTAGTAAAAATACATGAAGCTAAAGACCAAGGGCCCTTTGTTATATGACTCTAGCCCCAGGTATAAGAGGCCCACTTGAGAGAAAGCAAACAAATCAGAGCTTTAGGTGATCTCAAATGCAGTCTGTATTTTGTGTGTGGGGGGGTGCTGTTACACATTCAGTTCTAGAGATAAAACTGTGAAATCCTTATTTGGCTCTCACCTGAACAAAACCTTTCTTAATCTCAGCATTCTGCCTGCATAAGAATAGAAGCACTGCCAATAACCCAAATAATATTGGAACTGCATTGCTTTTGGGGAGTGGAGGGCCTGGAAGTAAGGCAGCCTGGAACATGGAGGGAGCTGAGGAGCAAAAAAAAAAAAATGGTGAGGATTTGACCACATAGGCACAGTAAATTGCACTTGTCTGTTGACCATAAAAACCAGGGGGTGGTGGAAAAGGGGGGGAAGTGAGCTGTTCCATGGTAGTGTCTGTGGCCCCTTTGGTAGTCCTTGTAGCCCACTGCACACCATGTACTGGTTTAAGTGGAGGATTCATTTCTTGCAAGAAAACTTCATACTTGAACTTTGCAAGAGTCAAGGGAATAGTAGTTGACTCTGGCAACACAGATGGTAGGAAAAGGCCTGACTTTGAGGTGGAAAATCCTCATTTAAACACAATTAGTTTTTATTAGTATCAGGTAGTGTAAGGGAGCTTCAGCTACCTTTTACCCAGTGTTTAAATATAGAACAATTGCAAACATAGTCAGCATAATGGCTTTTGCATTGATCCAAGCCACTGGGCCTGCCTGGGCAATTATCTTGTGCAGAGTGTAAAATGCCAGTAAGACTGGATATTCTTTAAACAGTGAGGTTTGACTCTTCCTAATGAATGCACAAGTACTTCAGCTGGTGGATATATCTTTGATATGCCTTTGAAGGCTTATTTGCCTGTAGTTAGGCATCTCCCATACATAATTCCCAATCTTCTTGTAACTGCTTCACTTCAGCTGTAATGTAAAAACAAGTGTCATTCAACACACATCCTTAATCAAGCCAATGCACTTGTGAATTGACATCCTTCTCCCTGTGTCAAACTTCTTGCCTTTCTTTGCATTTGTCTCTGCTTGGAAATATAAAAGATTAGAGACTATAGGACTGGTTAGTCTATAAAATGCAAATCTGCCCTGCCTTCAGCATAAAAGATACCAGTAACATATAACAGAAGGGTGTAAAAAAAATCCAATGTTCAAGTGAAAAGTAATAGGCTGATAGTCAGATGATAGTATCTTGGAGCAAGTGTTGCCTATTCTTTTTCTGATTGCTGTAACTAGATAGCAGTCACAGAACATATTGCCCCTGTTAGCATCTGTAGCAGGGCACTAAGGTGCCTGCTACTGGAAAACAGTAGTATGGGCTCAGCTGCTGGTTGCTAGGGGCAACCAGGAGGCCTAAGGGCTGGCACCTGGTGGGTCAGCTGACCAGAAGGGGCAGGGCTGACTAGGGTAAAACAGAGACAGGAGGCTGTAGCAGCTCTCTCTGTCTCTCCCTCCCTCTTTTGACTGGTGGTTGGGTTGAAGGGGCATGGTTAGGCTGAGGAAAAGGGCTTGACCCTGAAAGGAAAGAAAGGAGAAAGGCCTGGAGGTCTAAGCCACTAGTTATGGGTGTGATATGGTGTGGGTTAGGGAACGTTTGTTTAGAGTTAGGTTCTAGCCAGGAGGCTTATGTTTGAGTTACAGCTGATTGCCTTGCGTTCCGTTGGTTGTTTGTGGTTACTGTTAGACTGGAGGACCGAGGTTGGAGGAGGCCTCATGGGAGCTCCCCAGTAGTGTGGGGGTTCCTGGTGCCGGAGAGGGTGCTGCATTTTGGGGTATATTGACACCAGCTCCAGTGTGGGCAGTATCATGGGGAAAGCCCCAGTGTGGGCGCAGGTGAGAAGCCCTAGTGGGGCACAAGACCTGGAAAGGGGGTCTGGAGGCCAGGCATGGCTACAGCCACCTGAGCCTTGATTGGGGGATTGTGAGGCAAGGCCCCAGTGTGAGTGCGGGCGGGGGACCGTGTGGCAAGGCGGCGATCCTCTGCCCGTACCCTCACGGGTGTGAGGAAAGGGGGTGGGCAGCGGAGATGGGCACGGGTGACTGTAGGACTCGCGTGTAGCCCCAGAGGCTAGAGTGCACTGGGCAACTAGACAGAGTCAAGATGCATCAAGGCACCGTGCCAAAGAAGGTAAAAATGCAGCCTCCCTTTAACAATATTGCCATCAAAAGTGTGGCGGGCAAGATGGTGAGGGTGCAACTGAAACTGATTTGGCACAGTAGGTAGGGCGTGGTAGGGGAGTTCACGGCACCCCTAGATCATGTCCTGCCACAGCATCTCTGTTAAATTGCTGGTAAATATGGAGGGGGGAAAAAACAAAAAAAACCTGTTGTCATTTGGAAATTCTTTAAGTTCAAAAAGCCACTCCCTTTTAATGAGGGAATAACATCCAATAGACATATGAAATAGAACACCCCCCTTTCTTCCCCCCCATCATCAGAGGTGCACTTGACACAGACACAACACAGTGTCTGAGGGAGGAGGCAACATGAAATTTTGCCCTGAGAAAAAGTTCAGAATTTTAGTAATTGCTGTCAGATTTATGAAACACAGATGAGCAAGTCTGATTGCTTTCACTTGGGGGTGGTCCACTGCCATATATGTAGCAGAAATCTAGCTTGATACCTTTCCTAGTTAGAAACAGGGGGTGCGTCTACATGAAATGCTATATCACCATAGCAATGAGCTACAATGACATAGCCCATTACTACAGTGACAGTGTCAGCAGGCATGAATTGTGACACTAATGCTACTGCACGGTAGGGTTGGAAATGACTACACAGTCGGGCACACATGTTACACGTGCCTAGGGATAGTAAACAAGGCAGTTTATAAGCAGTTCACCAGAAGCGAGAAGAGGAGCCAGGCACCAGATCCTGCTATGGAAAGGTAAGTGAGCCAGGGCTGCCTGTGTGTTTGGCTTGCTGAGCATGTTTGGTGGGCTGTGTGTATTTTGGGCCTGTGCACTGAGCAGCTGGGAGTGCTGCTAGCCCTAATAAGGGTGCAAAGCCAGGTCCAGAAGGATATAAAAGGAGACTCCCACAGTGATTAGGGGCAGCAAACTGGGCAGTTTGCCAGCAGTTCACAACGCAGTTTGCAGTTCAGTTTGCTGCCCCCTCTTTGAAGTGGAGCCTTTAAGGTAAGCTCTTTCTTTAATTAAGAGCAAGTAACCTGCATATGTTTAGTGTAAGTAGCTAAAAGGCAGCAGTTAGACAAGGCATGGACAATTATTTTGGCTTGGAGAGGCTGCTTAATGAGTTTTGGTGAGGCATCAAGGGCCACCAGGGCAACCCCACCCCTTGAAAGGTTTCCCACCCTGGTCACCATCATGGGACTAGAAGTCCTGCCTTCTAACCCCTGACCTTTGCCACCAGATGTCTCTCCCCTTACCCAGGAAGTACTCCTTTGGGGGGTGGGGTGTAGAGGGGTGTGTGTGGGTGTATGCATGTGGGAGGTGTGGGACTGTTGGGTGTGGGGGGGGGTGTATGATGAGGTGTGTGGTTGGGGAGGTGTGTGGGGTGAATGGGACAGTGTTGTGAGGAGGTGGGGTATGTGAGTGGGTTTGGCACTTGCAAATATTTGAAACCATGAATGCTGAACCCACAAATACTGAGGGTTTTCTGTACTTGGGACTAGCTTATCTGTGAATCCTATTACTGTTTAAGTGCCTGCCCATGGCAGCTGAGCAGGAGCTTTATGGATCATGGTTTGGAGCTTGGGAGTCTAATTCCACTAAAGGCCCAGTTCAGAACCCTAGATCCTGCTGTGGACTGGGGCTTTAGTAGTTTCCACTTGTTAAATTTTGCCATTTTTTTTCTTTAATTAACAGCTGACAAAAAGAAAAAACCTCACAGTTCAAAGCATTAGTCAAAACCAGAAGTTCCTGTTAACTGCTCCCAGAAGGAGCTATGTACTGTAAATGATCTCAAACAAATACAGAAATGGCTGTTTAAATCCGGATTATGGTACAGTTTCATTAGGTACAGATCATAATTAACATTTTCTTTCAGTAATTTAAAGCTTCCAGGGCTTCTGTTAAAAACCAGGGTAATATCATAATTTGATTCCTAATGAATTTCTAGAGAAAGTAATCATGATAATTATAGCTCTGTTGACTAATGGTGGCCTTTACAACTCCCTTGAACTGTGCTGACTCCTTGTGAATCTATAGCTTGAAAAAGGCCTATGAACAGACTTGTAATGAAGTATGTTGTGCTAGAGATATAAAAGCAAATGAGTTCTTAGCTAGCCACTGCATGATGAATAAAGCAGTAACATTCAACCTGCTGCACATTTTGGCTGCTTAAATTTTTCACAGTTCCCTTCACATGTTATCCAAATCCTGAACACCATGAGGATGTTGCAGTATATCACTCTGAGTCTGGTTATGTCTTTCACAGTTTGTAATAGCTATTGCCCCCCAAGTTTATCAGTGGAAGCTGTTCAACATCTTTCTTCCCTGAACAGCTGGAAGACAACCAGATAGAGGCTGCTTGTGTTTAGATCCATCACATAAATATCCCAGTTTTGGATGCTGATAATAACTAACTCAGTCCTATTAACCTATTTGATTTTTCTGACCTTTTTAAAAGATGGACTTGAACAAGTACCTGGGGTCCAGAATTGGATCCCCATCTTCACCCACCTCCTGAAGTTTCAGAAAAGTTGGGCTTAAACCCTCCAGCTCAAGCCAGTCTGTATTAATAGTTTCAATTGGAATTCCAACTTCTGGTACATACTCTCTCTGATCCTGCATATTTGAAAATGTTTGTACAAGCTCTGATGCAGGTCCTTTTGAAGAAGATTTGGAGAGCTCAGCTGTCCTATAAAAAGAAAACATGTTTTACTTCCACCTTTTTCCCCATAATTAGAAGGAACAGTCACTAAGTGGTCAGGGAGTTGCATGCCATTCCCCAACTTGTCACTCCAAATCTACAAAAAGAATTCCAAAATCACTTTTCTGGGTTTCAGTTTCCCCATATCTAAAACACTTGTGAGATTCACAGATGAAAATTGCTAAACAAGTGCAAAATATGATCTTTCATTTTTATTACTAAGAGATGCATAGAAACTGCCAGACAGCTGCTACGATAGTCCACTTCAGTGAATAAATGGGCTCACTTAGGATCCTAACATTGCATCCGCAGTGTTT
Source organism: Crocodylus siamensis (assembly GCF_052110815.1). NCBI lineage: Eukaryota > Metazoa > Chordata > Crocodylia > Crocodylidae > Crocodylus > Crocodylus siamensis. The sequence goes on from NC_143396.1 coordinate 265,296,473, forward strand.
TTGTTTGTTCTCATTTGAGTTTGTCCTGAGATCAGAGCTCTGGGGCCATACTATACTTTAACCAGTTGAATGAGAAGTTATTTATGGCCTTTCTAGAAAATGAAATGTATCCAGGGAATGTACCCTATTAATGTACTATTAGAGTGGAAATGTATGACTAGTGAGGAGCATCTGATAGGCCCCTGCATCTCCCATTGATTTCACTGGGAGAGAAAAGTGCTCAGCCTCTCTGTACCCAAATTCAACAATGCAAGCAAAGATTTTCTTAAGTTTAAGCATGTGCTTAATAATGTGTTTACTTCTTAAAAATAAACAATCCCAGAACCAGTAAGACTGACTTCAACAATTACCCATATAGTTATATATGTACCCCTGGCCGTGGGGCTACCCACAAAGTTACAACCCGACTCCGGATGCCTGGAGGGGCCCACAGCCTGGAACCACCCGCCCACCTGGAGTGAGGGAGGTTCTCCTTACAGGAAGGCATCTAGTGTCCCTAAACTTTCGATTAGACACCACACAATTTACAACTATGTACGCTTTATTTACAAAGGGTTAAAGAAAAGGAAACTAATTAATACACAACTGATAAACTGTCAGACTTATTCACACCCTCAGTCAATAATGTTGCACACTATGATGGCATTGGATGATGTGTGTACATGGGTAGCCTCATGGGTGACTGGTGCTGCTTTAGTCAGAGGGTGCACACCCCACCCCAGCAACCAGTCCTGCTGACTGGGCAGGAGGTTCCCCCATGGCTGATCTCGCAGCTGAATCTGCAACAGCATGCCCAGGAAGGTGGAACTGCTTCTGTGGCCCTCCTGTGGGAGCTGAGTGGGTCCTTGCTGTGAGGATCTCACGAGGCGTGCTCCAGGAGTGGCTGTGAGGCAGGCAGGTGCTCCCTTGCTGAAATTCCTGCAAGATAGCTTACTCTGCCCAGACCTTTGTCTCCTAACATGCAGGGAGCAGGATCTGGGCTGCAGCTCTGGCAATCTCTGCTGCCCACACCTGCACACCCCCACCCCACCCCATCCCCGCTTCCTAGGTAGTCAAAGTTTGCCCCCTCCCTTGGGTCTTAACTCTCTCACCAGGGCCCTGCCGAATGTCCCTTAGCTCTGCCTCCCACCAGAGCTTGCAGGAGCTGCATCAATCTCTCTCCAGTCCCCCTCTCCTCTAGTGCACCCCATGCCACACGGGCTTGGAGAAGAGTTGTTCTCGCTGGGGCATCTCCAGAAGGGCCAGGTGCTCCTCCAATCAGCTCAGGCATGGCTTCAGGGGGGGAAGGAGCAAGAGAGGCACTGGGGCTGGGCTTCCTAACCCCCCAGCCCACAGTGCAGCCTGCACTTTCATCAGGCTTTCCCAGATCTGAGGATGGGATGCCATGCCCAAGCTCTCCTTCAGTCTCTCATGGCTCTCCCTTTCCCCAAGCTGGCTGCCTCCAGAGCGGGCTTCATCTTCCCTTATCACACAACCTCTGGGAAGCCATTGTCCCCTTTCCAAAATGGTTGCCTCCAGAGAGGAGGCCTGTATCACAGGGTCTCCCAGGAGCCCTGCTGTCCCATGCCGCTGCCTGGCTGAGTTCATGCTGGGACCTTGTTCTGTCTGGTAAGGTGATTTCATTGTTTGTCACACCTATGTAACTGGCTGTAGCTCACCCATAGACTATGTACATATGCAGCGTTTTGAAATACTAATGAGTTCTCAGACAAAAATCGCCTCTCAGGCTTTCCACCTACATAGCTCATCTATGTTGCACATGCAGAATATTAAAGTAAAATATGGAGGCATGAATAATGCTGTGAGAGCCAGAACTTTTCTTTTGACTCTCGCACATTTAAATGTGCAACTTGAGTTGCATTAAGTGGTGGTTTTTGCTTATAAAATGCTTACCCACAGTCTGTAGAAAGGCTTTTAGATTAATCTTGGTGCCAGAAATTCACTTTTATTATGATGAACTAATTTAAAAAGCAATTGAACAAAGTTTAAGGGAATGTGGAAGGGACCCATACTGGAACAAACCTTTCTTGCCTTCTTTGAACTCAGTAGTTACAGCTGTCCAAGTAAAGTGACTAGGATTTGATCCATTACCCAAGTCGTAGGGAGGGAATAAGGATTTCCCTTTCATGCTATTTGGCAGCATGTAAGTTGTTTGCTGTCCTTACTCCAGAGGCTTATCATTGCCAGGGAGAAAAACACTGTCCTAGCAGTCTCATCACAATTAAGACTACTCCAAAATCTATTCAAATCAATATGGATAAAAGTAATTGGAAAAAAAAATTATAATTTTAATGAGCCATACTCAGAAGCTAAACAGTGCTCTCACTGTAAAGGATAAAGGGAATCCAAACTGACACAGCCTGTTTCAAGAAGATGGAGCTAAGATGTTGGCCAATGGCTCCTTTATCTAGTGCTCTTAATATGGAAAGTTTCCTCTTATTGGTCACCAAAATCACGGGTATAGTACAGTGAAAGCAACAGCATAGTTGTAATTGGGCTAATAATGGGAGTTTTATTACTGAACTAAAAAGAAGTAGGCATATACCCATTCTTTGGATAGAACCTTAGATGGCAGGAGCCTGCCTGCTCTAATTAAACAGTAAATCCTACAGTAATTTCTGTAAGAGATGGGATATTTATTGTCCTTAGCACCACTGTGACCTGCATCCATACGTATTAACCCTACCGATGTCACTGAGGTGTGTGCATCAAGGACTGTAATGGGGGCTCAGGCAGGAACCTCTTTACTAAGTTAGCCACGGGAGTGGGTAGCTGTAGAGGGCAACTTGCACAGGTGAAGTGAATCGCACACTGCGGGGAGGGGGGGGGGGGGGGGGGGGGGGGGGGAGTGTCAGAGTAATTACCTCACCATGGCCAGTATAAATTCAGCAGTGAGTGAACATAGCCTTTCAGCACTGGAGAAAGGATCGTGGGAGAAAGGAAAAGAAAGAGAGGGATGCCTGTTTGGCAACCCAGGAGAGTGCAGGATGGCATACCCTGAGACTACTCGGGTGGCCAGTAAGAGAGCAGGGTACTCACCCTAGACCCGCAGGCACTACGGGGAATCCAGAGGGAGAGCGCGGCTCTGCGTCAAGAAGAATCCTGATGTGGAGGGCTCCAAAGCAGCACATGGTCAGCAGAGGCAACATGGAGTTACCCACACCACTGGGAAGGCTGGGAGAAGAGCCAGTCGTACTGTTTGGCAGGGCAGGAGCAACAAAGGCAGCTCCTGGTTCAAGACACGCAGAGAATGTGCCCTGCTAATGAGTTAATTGGTGGGGAAGGGTCCACCTGATCTGAAATTAACCTAACAAACCTGGAGCAGTCTCAGGCTCCCAGACTGATTTTATTAGCTACATTGACTTCCCTCGCTAATGAGGTAATTAGTGAGATGAGTGTGACTATGTAGCCTCCAGCACAGAATAAAATCTGTACCGTGTGAATTCACCACCTGGGTGGTCTGTGGTGCTTCCTCACCCCTTACAACACTGACCATCTTCTTTCTTTCAGTCAAAATTGTGGCAGGAGAGTCCAGGGGGAAGCTGAGGCAGATCCAGCCACCCCCTCACTAGGACAGCACATAGTCCCTGGCAACATAAAGCATATCTGAGTTACAGCCCACATAACATGAGGGTTTTTATTATTCCCAAACAATCAACAGAAATACGGGGAACAGAGCATGAGTGAGTTATAGCAAGGGCCACAAAAGGACTTGGGCACTGTACTGGTGAGCATGGCAGGGCCTCACCTGTAAGCATCTTGCTGTTTAGTGGAATTCACAGTCCCAAGGTAAGCACCTAGACTTCTAGTACCACACATGGAAAGACTGAGGGCCTTATTACACAGGATCTTTAGGCAGCTTCTGGGGCTCTTAACACTTGGACTGGCTGCATGGTAACACCTTTACAGTGGCTTAACGCACTCATCATTCAGTTTAAGGTTACGTCACTCCAGGGCAGGATTGTCTCTAACCTGCTTAATTTTTCTCCTATTCCATTAACTCATGGCCACTCTCCACAGCTTTTCCACACAAGTTTCATAGATTTATAGATTCATAGATGTTAGGAGCTGGAAAGGACCTCATGAGATCATTGAGTTCAGGCCTGCTGAACTTGGGCAGAAAAGACTGCTGGGGTTAGATGACCCCAGTAAGTTGTGTGTCAAGACATTTTTAAAGACCTCCAGGGTAGATGACTGTACCACCCCTAGGGGCAGTCTGTTCCAGACCCTAGGCACTCAAGTTGTAAAGAAGTTTTTCCTTATGTTCAATCTGAAGCAATCTTCAAGTTGAAGTCCTCCAGCATCCCAGGAGAAAGGAGGCTTGTGGTACCTCCCACTACCATTGCTCCAACCAGCCTCACTCAGGGGAGCAGAAGCAGCTGGTCTGAGCGGGGGATGGGGGGTGGAGTTCGGCACTGTGTCCCTGCTGCCACTTGGACCCGGCACCACTCGGACTGGCTGGCTCTGCTGCTGTGTGGAGTGGAGCCGGGTCCAAGCGGTGGCAGGGACGCAGTGCTCCCTCTGCTCGAACCAGCTGGTTCTGCTCCTGTGGAAAGTGGAGCTGAGTGAGCAGCAGTGGGGACAGTGCCCCTCAATTCCCACCCCCTGGCAGCTGTACCTGTGCAGACCACCAGCACCCCAAGGGCTTGTGACCTGCTGCTGCTGGCAGCAGGGGCTGTGCTTGCACCACTGGGGAGTCATGCGGGGAGATCTCCCACCCTCCCTCAAACCCCGCCAGCACCCGCACCCTGCCCACACGAGCTCTGTGCTCCTATCACCCTACTGATCATGGGCCCCAGGCTCTGCACTCCTGGCAGCCCGATGGTCTGCGTTCCTGCTCAGCTGCAGCTTCCCTACCTGGTGCCCAGAGTGAGCGATGCAGCAGAGAGATGAGGAGGAGCCGTCAGAAGCCAGAAGAGCTGAGCAGGTCCCCTCATGGCTGCAGCAGTGGCCCTGCCCAGAAGTTGTGCATGCTGGCTGGGGCTCGGGGCCTCATATGTGTGGGGGTGGGACTGAAGTGCATGGGCTGGGTGGGGTACAATTACTTGGTGGGCACCCACGGGTCAGATGAAAATTGCCTGATGGGCCAGATCTGGCCTGCGGGATGTATTTTACCTGATTCTGCCCTAGCTCCTTGTCCTGCTCCTGCTCACCAAGCTCTAGTGACAAGTCACAGCTGGGCAGGTGAGGAGCAATCAGAGCGGGTTTTTTTGCCTTAATCTGTGACTGTTCCACTAAGCAAAACAGCACTTAACTGATTAACATTTGTTTGGCTTACAGCATAAGGTCTGATAAAGCCCTGAAGCCCTTACAAATGGGATCCACTAAAGCTGGCAAGCTGAGAAAGAGAGCCAACCTGTCCCTCTCCCAGACTAGCTAACTTACTTTGGACCGGAGGGCAGTGTCTGTTTCCAAGGAGGTTTCAGAGCCCTAATCTCCCTCTTGGATTTAGGTGTCTTAAGCCCCCAGTGTTGTGTGAGAAAGGGCTGAATCCAATAGCTCAGTGCTGAGTGGACACAGCCAGGCTCTGGAACACTTAGGGTCATTGCCTGGGGGGATTTTAAACCAACACCTCCCAGGTGGATGAATTTGGTATTCTGGGGTAGGGCCCCCATAATCTCTTCTGTTGCAGCTGTTTTATTTTGCATGGTATAATTAAACATTAATTGGGTCAGAGAGGGAGGACACTCATGACTGGCAGTCTCTGGCTGCCATGAGAGACAATCTAGTAATCGCAACTTTCACTTGGAAAAGAGAAAACCCGAGTCAGTCCCTTGCTCCACTGAATACTTAACAATCATACATGCTCTCTCTGCACCCATGAATATTTAATTATTACATGTCAAAAATATACCCTATAGTTCGCTGGTTAGAGCACTGACCTGGGAGAAGCAGGTTCAGCTCTTCTCAGCCAGATGAATGAACTGAACCTGGGTATTTAGTTTCATATCCTAGGTGAGTGCTCTAGCCACTGAGTTTATTGGATAAAAGTGGATGTTTGCTTATTTAGCCACTACATTTTGTACAGCTCCCAATGCAGTAGGCATGCCCTAAATGAGGTCCTGCAGGTAGAGGTGTGTAATTTTTCATACCCTGATGTATTAGAATCATAGAAAAATTAGGGTTGGAAGAGACTGTAGAAGGCCATCTAGTCCAGCCCCCCAATCAAAGCAGAATCATCCCTGACTAGATCATCCCAGCCAAGGCTTTGTCTAAGCAGGTCTTAAAAACCTCAAAGGATGGAGGATTCTACAACCTCTCTGGGTAACCTGTTCCAGTGCTTTACTACCCTCCATATAAGGAAGGTTTCCTCATATCCAACTTAAACTTCCCTTTCTGCAACTTGAGACTATTGCTACTTGTTCTGTCACCTGCCACCACTGAGAACAGTCTAGCTCCATCCTCTTTCAAACCACCCTTCAGGTAATTGAAAGCCGCTATTAAATCCCCTGAGTTTTCTCTTCTCCAGACTAAATAAGCCTAGTTTCCTCAGCCTCTATTCATAAATCATGTGCCCCATCCCCATAACCATCTTTGTTGCCCTCTGCTAAACTATCCCCAATTTGTCCATATCCTTTCTATAGCGGGGGGGCCCAAAACTGGACATAGTACTTCAGATGTGGCCTCACCAGTGCCAAATAGAGGGGAAGAATCATTTTGCTTGATCTGCTGGCAACACTCCTAATGCAGCCCAACACACTGTTAGCCTTCTTGGCAACAAGGGCACACTTGGTTCATATTCAGCTTATTGCCCACTGTAACCCCCAGGTCCTTTTCAGCAGAGCTGCTGCTTAGCCAGTTGGTCTCTACCCTTTCTGGTGTATGGGATTGTTCCATCCTACATGCAGGACTTTGCACTTGTCCTTATTGAACCTCGTGAGATTTGTTTTGGTCCAATCCTCCAATTTGTCTATGGCTTTCTGAATCCTAGCCTACCCTCCAGCATATCTACTATTTACCCTAGCTTGGTGTTATCTGTAAATTTGCTGAGGCAGCACTCTATCCCGTCTTCCAGAACATTGATGAAGATATTGCACAAAACTGGCCTCAGGACAGACCCCTGGGACACTCTACTTGATGCCAGCTGCCAACTAGACCTCAAGCCACATATTGCTACCCTTTAAGCCCCATGATCTAGTCAGTTATCTTTCCACTATATGGTCCATTCATCCAACCAATACTTCCTTAGCTTGCTTGCAAGAATTTTGTGGGAGACCGTTGTGTTAGTCTCAAAAAACCAAGGAGTTAAACTTATAAAATGATAAAGCTTGTTTATTTAGATAGCCTTCGTAGCTCTCTGGTCTCCTGTTTCCTCCTGCAATAACAGCTTATACATAACACTCTTAAAAGGTATCCACACATCTTTCCCCTTTACAGTAACATATTCCCATATAATACCAACATTGGCAATTAGTTAGAAGCACATTTTAACAGGTATCTATTAGTCTTTGTGTTAGCTTTTCGCTCTAAGTGATCTTCTCAATTTCTCTGCATTCTCGATCCTCAGTTGTTTAGTTCTTGTTCAGTTTCCTTGTTTAGATGTCTCTACTTCTGTCATTTTCAATCTCCTCTGTCATTTCTTGTTGCTTTGATGTTCACTCCCTTTCCTTTGGTGAATTTCATGATGCTGCTTCTTTTCTCCCCCTTATGAGCTGCAGGTGTCATCTGTTCCTTAACACCTCTCCTTCCAATGTGGCTACTTTATAGGATCTGGAAGCTTGATAGGAAATTAATGCTTTTTGTTTCCACAATTGGCCACCTGAAAGAAGCATGTACCTTTGTTGTGCAGTTGTGGTAACTCCCTGTAATCCCTGTCATAGTACCTTTTTTGTTTGAGTTTGTCAATTTTTTTAATGTTTTCATGTCTTGCTTTTCATTCTGATAAGCGTCTTCCACAAGATTTGGCAGCCTGGTTTTGAGTTTCCTGTTAAACAGCATTTCTGCTGGGGACAGTCCATGTTTCATGGGTGCTCCCCTGTAATTTAAGAGTGACCAGTAAACATCAGTGTATGAATCTGTAGCTTTTTAAAACAATGTCTTCATTATTTGTACTCCATTTTCCACCAGATCATTGGATTGTGGTTATTTAGGACTTCAAGTTTTGTGATGGAATCCATATTTATTTGCACTCTTTGAAGTCAAGACAGTTGAATTGAGGTCTGTTGTCTGTTCTCACAATTTGTGGAACCCCATGTCTAGGAAAAATTTATTTCATACAAGTTATGACATGGTTTGCTGTTTTGAGCAATGCAATTTCAGGATAGTGAGAATAATAATCCAGCACTAATACATAATTTTTCCTTTGCATGCATAAATATGTCAATGCCCACTTAATACCATGGAGCTACAGGCTCCTCCATGACCATCGTGGGCTCTTTTCTTTGTACTGATCTGTACTTCAGGCACATTGTACAAGCCTTTACAGCATCTTCCATGTCATTATTTATGTTGGGCCAATATAGAGCACCCTTGCTCTACTTTTGCAAGTTTTCAGTGCCCAGATGCCCCTCATGTATTGTGTTGAACATGTCTTTTTTTTTAGTACCGCTGGAACAACAAATCATGAGCCTTGAACAAAATGCCATTCAGTACTGACAGCTCTTCCTTGAACTAAGAGAAGGGACTAGTTATATGTTTTCCAGGCCAACCAGCACAAATAGCTGTTATCACTTTTTGCAATGTGATGTCCTGAGCAATAGCTTCTGATATTAGTGACCACATTTTATCTGTGACAGGAATTCCTTTTAATTAGATTAACATGTACCATGTCTGAGTCTGGAATGGTGTCACTTTCCATTGCATTATGAGCTCTGGACAATGCATCTGCAATAAGCAGATGTTTTCCTGGCATGTACTATATATCTAGATCATACATTTGTAGTTGAAAGAAACGTCTCTGTAATCTGGGTGGCATGTCTGATAATCCATTCTTTCCTATAGTTCCGCAAGGTTTCTGATCGGCTCAGCTATCACAAGCTTCCCATAGAGGGATATGAGAAACTTCTTATGGCCATAGACAAAGCTAACCTTTCTATCTCAATTCATGCATACAGACACCGTGACTTAGCAAGTGCCCTAGATGCATATGCTACTGGTCTCCAGCTATCCCCATGTTTTTGAAGCAATGTTGCTGCAATGATTTCTTTAGAAGCATCTGGTGACGATTTAATGGGTCTTTCAGAGTCATCCGATTTTAGTACCAGAACTTTCATTATTTTTTTTCCCTTCAAGTTTTTAAATTTAGCTGCGTGTTCACGTTCCCATGTCCATTGAGCATTCTTTTGTAGGAGTGATCTAAGGCAGGGCTTTTCAACCTTTTTTGAGCAGTGTACCCCCAGTGGCTGGTCAAGGAGCAGGGAGGTATGGGGGCAGTAGCAGAAGGTCATGGAGCAGAGGGGGTGGCAGCTGCACACAGAGTAGCATCGTGGGGTGCTGGATGGTGGTGGTGGCCGCCGCGTGCAAGCTTCTTCCCCTGCATCTGGCCCTGCTCCTGTGAAGCAGTGGCATGGGATGGTAGTGCTCCGTACCCACCCACCTGCGCTCCATCCCACTCCTTCCTTATCTGTAGGGTATGGTATGTTTGTAATATCTTTAGCCCTTGCAGGATCAATTTGCACCCCTTTCTCAAAGAGTTTCTCTCCCAGATGTTATTTCTTTGACCCTGAATTAGCATTTTTGTTTGCTCAGTTTCAAACCTGCTCTACAAGCTCTTATGTGCCATTTTAGTCTCAGGTCATATTTTTCCACAGTATTTCCCCAAACTAATACATCAATATTAACTATAGTTCCATCAAGACCTTCAAAAATTTGTTGCACCTTTACAGAAAGTGCTTCAGAAGCAGAACACAGTCCAAAAGGAAACCTACAAAAGCAATACCTTCCAAAGGACATATTGAAGGTACATAATCTGGTGCTATTCTTTTCTAGAGGAACTTGCTGAAACCCAGAAGAGGCATCCAGAATGAAGTAATATTCATTTTCTGCCACATTGCCAAAAACCTCTTCCCTGGTGGGAATGGAAAAATGCCCCCTTTTGATGCACCTGTTCATTTGCTTAGGATCCAGACACAATCTCAAGGATCTATCTTTGGCTATCATGTTCCCATGATATGCTCTATATCTCACATTCTTATTCTCATAGTACACAAGGTTTTTTGTTGTTTTTTTAAAATAATGTATTCTGGTTGACACTGACCTGTGCCCTATATCTAATTCAAAAATTACTGTTAATCCACTGATGTGTGCATGGATGCCTACACAGTCAGATGGATTGCAGATTGGCTCAAGGGTTGTACTCAGAAGGTGGTGGTGGACGGGTCATATTCAGCCTGGGGGGAAGTGGGCAGCAGAGTCCCCCAGGGCTCGGTCCTTGAGCCTGCACTGTTCAATTTCTTCATCAGCAATTTGGACGACTGGGTGAAATGCAACCTGTTTAAATTCACTGATGAAACCAAAATTTGGGGTGAGGTGAGCATGCTAGTAGGGAGGGAAAGACTGCAGCAAGATCTGGATAGGTTACAGGAGTGGGCTGACATAAACAGGATGCGTTTCAATACTGACAAGTGCAGGGTGCTGCACTTAGGCAGTAGAAACCAGCAGCACACTTATAGAATGGGAAACTCCCTTCTTGAGAGCACGGAGGCAGAAAGGGATCTTGGAGTCATTATTGACTCCAAGATGAACATGGGCCGACAATGCGAGGTCATGGTTGGCAGGGCTAACCGCACCTTGTCGTGCATCCACAGGTGCATCTCAAGTAGAGCCAGGGAGGTGATCCTCCCCCTCTATGCAACACTGGTCAGGCCACAGCTGGAGTACTGCGTCCAGTTCTGTGCGCCCCATTTCAGGAGGGATGTGGACAACATTGAAAGGGTCCAGAGGAGGGCCACCCGCATGATCCGGGGACTACAGGGCAGACCCTACATTGAAAGACTGCGGGACCTAAACCTGTTCAGCCTTCACAAGAGAAGGCTGAGGGGGGACCTGGTGACCGTCTATAAACTCACTGGGGGGACCAGAAGGGTTTAGGGGAGACACTGTTTCCCCTAGCACCCCCTGGCATAACAAGGAATAATGGACACAAATTATTGGAGAGTAGGTTTAGATTAGACATCCGCAAGAACTACTTCACAGGGTGGCTAGGAGCTGGAACCAACTTCCTAGGGAAGTGGTGCTGGCTCCTACCCTGGGGATCTTTAAGAAGAGGTTTGATGACTACCTGGCTGGACTCATTTGAGTCCAGTCTTTTCTCCCGCCCAGGAGAGGGGTCGGACTTGAAGATCTACAAGGTCCCTTCTGACTCTACTTCTATGATTCTATGATGTCTGGGGTGATTGCCCAGTCCTCAGGAGAAAAACTTTTTGCATTCTGCCAGTGAGGAATTCTTCCTTTACCTTCATAGATTTCTAGAGTCAGAAGGGACCTGGTAGATCATCGGGTCCGACCCCCTGCTCCAGGCAGGAAAGGGTGCTGGGGTCACCTTGTTGCATAATGCATGCACCTGCTGTTTCTTGTGTGTTGCATTCTGCTCCTTTCTGGAAACTCTTGCAAAGTGATTGAATCTTTTACATCTGCTGAAGCACATACCAAATGCAGGGCATTGCATGGGTTTCTGGTAACCCCCACAGCATCTGCAGCTGAACATTGTTTCTTCAAGCAATTCTCTTTGGCTTCTTTTTTCCTGCTTCATAGCGAAACCCTCATTTCTGTATTGTTTGTGTGTTGCCTTGGGTTTTTGCAGTCTTGTAATCCTGCCTAGCTCAGCTTCTTCTGCTTTTTCTTTTTGCTTCTGCAGCCTGGTATTTGTTATTTCAGCTGCTTGGCACATTTTAACTGCCATTCCCAAATTAAGCTCAGGATCCTCTAGCAGTCTTTTCCTGAGGGTTGTATCCCTTTGATATATATGATGTTTGAGAGCAGGCTCAAAAGCCAACAAAGAAAAATACTGCTGAGAGGCCACAAACAGGATAATCATGAAGCTCTCTGTATGCAGGATGACATTTGGAATGTGAGTTGATAAATAGGGATGGTACAAACTGAACCTACCTTGAACCCACTAGCATAAGTAACAGTGCTAAAAAGAAAGTTGCATGTTTGATGATAAGGAAGATGCTTATGTGTAAGAACTGCTCAAAGCCTATTATTGTGTAGCTGTAAAAATTAACTAACAAGACCATAGATAATAAGTGTAAAAGTTATCTACAAAGCAGACTTAGTGCTTCAAAGACACAGCTGAAACAATCAAAGATGCTGTCCTCCTCCCTATCACTTAACATTTCAAAACAAGCATATAGCCAAAAGCCGGTTTGAACTAATTAGAAGTTCTCACACTAACCTGATATCTTGCTTTCTTTTACAGTGGGAAATTCCCACCTGTGCGCGTATCGTGTCATGCGCACTAGAAGTTTTTAACTAACCATAGAGGTTGAGCCAATTAAGTGTAGAACCTGTGATGCAAAACTGTCTATATAAACTTGCTTACTTATTATCAAGGAGGGCTGGTTCTTGGAGGAGACAGGCTGCTCTTTGTTGTTGTATGCATGCTTCAATAAAGAGCTTTGAGATAAGACCTTGCTGGTGTTGCCTGTCTCTTGCGGTCAGACAACGAACCTGGAACATTGGGGTTCGAGTCCCTGACACCTTATACACAATATTATTTGGTCTCTGATCATGGACTCTTAAATCTCCAAAGTTGCATGTCTGGCTCAGCAGTCTGAGGTCTTTGACAAACTCCTCTGTTGTCTCACATTCTATCTCATGTAGAAATTATATTCATTTTGTTTGGGTACACAATATACCTCAATCTTTTTTACTGCTGTGCCATAGCTTTTCTGTTCTGCTTCTGACTATGGTAGTCTGTTATAAAGAGACAGAGCTTCCAGGCCTGATTAGGTGTGAGCTGGGCACCCAGTTGGTCAGCCCTGTTAAGGTTTAGGTAGTACTGTGCATGCTCAGGACCAGATATGTAGGTGCCTATAGAGTTTAATTGCTGGAAATGTAGGCCTCATGCACATTTTAGCCACCCCCAAGGCTAGGCAGCAGCTAAGTAAGAATTTTGCCTTGGCCATCTACAAAAGTATCCATGGCTGTAGCAGTTGATCTCTATAGTGATTCATGCTTATATGCACAGAATTAACTCAGCAAATTTGAAGCAAGGAAAAAAAGTCTGGCATGGATTTTGCTCAGGATTCACAACTGGCCTTGAACAGGATCATCTGCTCAACTCAGCTGACCTTTCAGGCATTATGGTGTGACTCTCTCACAGTGGATCTTTGGTCCTCTGCATTCCCTCCCATCAACAGGATGGGTACCAGACAAACCACATTTGGGTTAGAACCCTAAGTAGCACTGACTAGTGGGTGGAGGGAAAGAAGGGAAGAGTTGAATCCCCCTCTGAGCAGATAACACAAACAAGTTTATTAGCTTGCCTCCCTTTAACATTTCAAAAGAGTGGCTGTTTTGTTAGGAAAGTTACTTTTACCACCTTTTCCTAGTGATGCGCTCTGATAACTTATGTAACAATGAGATTGGGAAGCAGGAAAACTAATAAAGGGAAAAGAAATCATTAAAGCGGATAGGGAACTGCACATCTATCACTGCACTGGGCTGTGCTAATGGAGAAGCCAGCTATTGTTCCTTTGCTGAAGTTTCCCCTAGTGATTTATATGAATAACAATGCCATGTTCCATTTCACAATGCACAAAATAACTAACGGTTCTTTGATTAGCCTCTCAGCATCTAGAGCCTTGTTCTTCCCATGAGGCCACTGCAATATAAAAAACATTTGTCTCTCTCATCTCCTTCCGCCACTGTAAAACAGTTCTGTTTCAACAGAAGCCACAGGTTCAGCTCCATTACAGCTAATGGCATCGGATTGCCATGAACGTTTTTAGTTATCCAAGTATGTGCTATATTGCCTGTGTGCAGAGAAATCCTCCCTCTAAAAGCCTCCATTTTCTGCTTTGTGTCAGTGGATGGGCCCATTAGCTCCCAAGTGTACTGCAGCTCCTGTCAGTTTTCCTCCCTCCCATACTGTTCTCTTCTGTGTGAATTGACCCCGACTGAAATCCTGGGAAATTCACTCTCTTTGTAAAATAACTGCATTTCAGATGCTGTTATCAGGTTGCCTAGCTTTTGTGTCTCTTTTATAAAATATCTGCCCTTTCCCACAAGCAGGTTGGGAAAATTAATTGTTTGAAAAAGCATTTGATTTTTGCAAGTGAAAGGTGTAGTCTCAGGTTAGAAAATAAATCCCCACCCCCTCAATTAAGTTCCAAATGCTCCTGAAAGCTGGTGTCATGAGCAGCAGCAATACATGGCTTGCTATGCCTTCCTGAGATGTACTCACTCTTCCCTACCTACAATACTAGAATTTAGGGCAGGTTTCCAAAGGCAAAAAAGATGCAAGTTGCTGCTTCTCAACCTATTACAGAGTTTTCTTAGTCTTCCCTCCCATAGTACAGCCAAGCTGACATGATACAGAGCTTGCATCTCCTAGGAGAATATGGCTTTTTGTACCCCCCCCCCCAACAGGCTCATCCACAAAAAAGGGGGATTGTGGATATTGCTCATACTGAGAGGATTTTGCTTAACTATCAGTGACTTTTGCTTTTTGCTCAGAAGGGTCTGGGCTCACACCTCACTATCACTGCAAGCAGCATTAGTGACATAACTGCAGGATAACAGAAATTAAGTTGTTTTACTATAGTGAGAAGAAGATGCCAGCTGCTATTTGAGACAGCAAACTACCCACTGCAATGCCAGTTATAGAAAGGATGGCATCACCTTTACACCTCAGGATTCTCCCTGAAGATCTGAATATGTGAAGAGCAACTGAGGGTAGGAGAGTAAGAACCGCACCTTTTGTTGTGCTGTGTCATTGTACTGCACCTTATTAAATTCCCCTTCAAAGGGTTAGCTATAGACACTACAGGGATGAAAGTATCTCCTCCCTTCACACACATGCCTTTCAGCATAGCCTTCACATAATCAACCATAGTGCGTGCCCCTGTGGTTTGCTTCCAGTGTGGGGGATTTGGATTTGATCTTATTTGCCTTCTGTGTTTCCAGAAATCAATTCCCTATTGACAGATTCTAAATCTGAGATGCAAGAAGAACATTATGAGCCTACTCATCTGACTCAGAAAAGCTGGATTTACAGAGGGGTAGGGGAGTTGTTCTTTGGAACAATGAACAAATAGCAGAAGCTCTGACATTTAGTTCATTCCTTGGTTTCTTCCCAAAGAAGACTATATCCATTTCATGCGCCTTAGGTAAATCAATAGCAATAATGTGTTGCTAAGCATGACAGGGGGACTGAGAGCATGTCTGACATTTGAGCTTGAATTTTAATTTTCCTTTGTGAAAGCATCAGTACAGGTTTCATCTAGTCTCTTGGGGCATTCCTGGAGGACAGCCAAGCAGAAGGCGAATTGCAGCAGGGGCTCTAGGCTTAATATACCAGGACATATAAAAAATAAACAACACAGTACTGAAGCACAGAAAGGATGTTGTCCCTCTGCTTGGACCCTCAATTCCTTTCTTCACTAAGACCTTCAGAGAGGATCCTGAGATCCAGAGATAGTGGTCTCATGGGTACAGACAGCACAATTGTTCCAGTTTGTGTGATTTATCCAGAAATGTGTGTCACCATAGATCAAAACGGCTACTCACATTATTTACTTTAAACTTAATTCAGTCCTTCATGCCACCAGTTTGGTGGGGTGTGGCTCTGACTGAACCCACAGTAGCCAGACAAAAAAACCCACAAAAAAAACAAACCAAAAACTAGACAAATTATTAAAGGAAAAAAAAGAATTCACAGACATTATAGATTGTCTCCCTGGGGGAAAAATCTTTCTCTGTAAGTATGTACCCCAGGCAGGTCCTAGGAGATTCTACTCTTCAAGAAGAAACACACACACTATTTTAATGGTAAATTAAAGTGCGACTGGGATTACATACTGAGCCAGATCCTCAGCTGGTGGGCTAAGACACTGTTTTTGATTATACCGATTTTTAATAACAGAAAAGTTTGATCCTATAGTCAGTTTTGAGAAGCAAGGATTGGGGGTTGCTTAACCTCTAGCCTGCAGGGTAGATCTAGCCTTTGGAAACTTGTCATCTAAATTCCCCATGAATCCAGAAGTCTGGTGATGGGAGAACAGTAGCAACATTAATTGCCTCTTCCCTGCTGCTAAATTTCTGGACCCATGGGAAGTCCTGTGGGCCAGATAATTTAGCCCTGATTGCACCAACACATGGTTGAGCCAGCATGCGGGGTCGCTCCACAGCTAGATTCAGCACTTAGGATTGGGCTGCCATGCAGCTGTATCCAAGATGCAGGATCAGGCCAGCATGTGGCATGATCTGATGCAGGGGTCAGCAACCCCTGGCACGTGTGCTGAGCATGGCATGCAAGGCCATTTTTGCTGGGCATGCAACTGCCAGCCTGGGCTCTAAGCAGTTGCTGCCAGCTGCAGAGCCCAGGCTGCTCCCAGCAGGTGGCTGGGAGGCTGCAAACCCTGCTGCAAGCAGACTGGACAGACTGTGGGCTGGCTGCAGCTGGGAGGTTAAACAAGTTTAACCATTAGTAAGCCAATGGACCAAAATATTCCCGGGGGTAGAAGTATGCAACCACATGCCCTTTGGCTGCTCTGCACATGCACCATAAGCTCTTTGAACTCCTGGCTGGTCAGCACAAGCTCCTTTTCCCTTCCCACTGAATTTTGCAAGGAAGAATGTGTATGTGTGTGTGGAGTTGTAAACAGCAGTGGCTTTCACTCCCTGGGTTCTAGACCAACACAAAAAAAGTGGCTCTGGCCAGAGCCCACACCAACCAGCTGATTATGAAGCACATTAGAAAGAAGGGGGAAGTGACCACACCACCACACTGCCCCCAGACCCACCCCTGGAGTTTCCTGAAGGTTAAATACCAGATCCTGTCTGTGCCCATGTCCTCATTATTATCTCTGTCTCTGAGGATGGGAGTTGAAGATACATCTAGAACACTAGTTGACATTTGTCCCATCACTAGTGTTTGAGTCATGAATGACGTGTGCCCCTAAAGGCTGGGGGGGGGCACAGCAACCACCTGCAGCCAGTGGCAGAGGCATGGTGGCGTTGAGTGGGGAGCTTCTGCAGGCAGCCACAGCAGTATTGGCGACAGCTGGTGGCGATCAGGGACCAACTGCAGATGCCGCCAGTGGTGTTGATGGCAAGGGGGTGGGGGGAGGGTGGCAAGCAGCAACCGCCTGCAGTGCTGTCAGCGGCATTGGCAGTGCTTCTATCAGGGGGTGCATGTGCACCCCTTACATGTTGCCAATTATTTGAGTGGTCTTACTAGCTAGGTTGGGTCTCCAAGACATGTAGTGTTGGTCTGTGTCTAGTCCCTACTGGGCAGTTTGCATCACAAAACAGTTACAACAGAGAATAAATGGTTTGTTTACAGGTTCAACTGAAACACCAAAGATAGACTGGATTATAGAGAATAAACCCCCTCTCATGTTAGGAAAACTACACATCCAAACAGTTAACACAGTGAAGAGACCTTTATTTCCACTATCCATCTTCTACAACAGGGGTTTTCAACCTTTTTGGAAAGGTTGGCCAGACGCAGTGCAGGATGGGGGTGTGGCGTGTGGCTGAACACAGAGTGGCAGCAGCTGCTGTGTGTGAGCTTCCCCTGCCCCCCTGCATCTGGCCAGGCGGGCAGCACCTGGTACATGGCAATGCTCCATCCCCTGGTGCCCACATGTACCCCCCAATGCCTTCTTAAGTACCCCCAGAGGTATGTGTACCCCTGATTGACAACCCCTGTTCTACATTAATAGTCTTCAGCATTGTTGAGCCAATAAAATAGGTACTACCATCATGGATGAAGAAGGATGCAGAAAACCCTATCACCCTTTAATTATTAAGCCATACATTTTTCCCATAAGTATGAGCTCCATGCCAATAACTGGGATTGAAGGTAGGAGCAGCCACAAGTGCCCTACATGTCTGAGGATTCTTGTAAGGGCTGGTACTGGAGACATTAAATCTGCTTTGCATCAGAGGACTGCCACAAAGTACCCTTAACAGATATGAACATTGAAACCTTTGGGCTTGGGTTTTATTCCCCCTGGCCCCCCAAGACCCTGTTTTACAAAAGAAAGGGGAAAAAAAATCTTTGATATTCAATACTCCACAGTTTTGACTAAGGGCTCAGAGCTCCCCCAGCAGGTCTCTCATCCCCTAAGGAGTCATCCAGAAAAAACATTAGAAAGTACTATCTTTTGCAAACTTCAAAATAACTGCAATATTAAGAGACTGACTCATCCACTTCCAATACCTCTCTTCCTTTGGGGGGGGTGAGACAAAGGTGAGTGATATCAGTACTGCATCTTCCGTTTATAC
This sequence comes from Crocodylus siamensis, assembly GCF_052110815.1. Classification (NCBI taxonomy): domain Eukaryota; kingdom Metazoa; phylum Chordata; order Crocodylia; family Crocodylidae; genus Crocodylus; species Crocodylus siamensis. The sequence continues at coordinate 265,314,869 of NC_143396.1, forward strand.
AAGAAAGAACTGAAAGGGGAGTGCCCATCTGTTCCCTTTGCAGGCTACTATTAAGCTTTCACCTCTGTCACAGGAGAGCTGGGCACTGTGAGTGTATGAATTCTATCACGGGCTAACTGGGCTGTTAGGTTTAGATTCGGATTGAGGTGGCAAAGTTGGGAGCAGAGCAAAGACAAATTTATTATAGCTTACACACACACAACAGTTAACAGAAAGATAAATGTGATAAGCAGATAATGCAGTATTAAAGAGCTAATAGTAAATAATAACAACAGATCAATTCTGTCACAGGCCAACTGGGCACTGCGAGGGTATTAGCCACTGATCCTCACTCACACTGGGAGGCTGGGGTCCAGCCATGGAACAGAAATGAAAGTTCTGTTGGTTACTTGATGCATGTGCTATTTATACTTAGTCTTAGGCTAATCTGTTGGCTTTAGAGCCACTCATAATGTTGCCCTATAGCTGTTACCCTATGGGATTGAAAGGTGTTAAAAATGATTACAAAAGGTTACTACCTAGACTCAGGTTTAACTAATAAGCAAATTGCAATGCAGCACCTTTAAGTTTGAAATTGACATTGCTCGGCCTAAGTCCCAACCCCTTTTAGGTTTCATTTGAATATGCTTTCTCTGGATGTGCTTTCCTGGAATGTGTTGGGTGTGCCAGGCAGTCGGATCCAGTTTTTTTATTGTCAGAGCTGAACCCTGAGCAGAAACCGTTAGGTCAGCTAATCTCACATCTACAGCTTTGCCTATGGGGCCCAGTCAGTTTCACGAACAGTTAATTTTATTTTGGTTAAACTTATGACAGGCAAGTTACATTTGCGGTTTACAAACTTTCAAGCTTTATATTAACTAATATTACCTGTTTAGGTAAAATACCAAATGCCTTTAAGAAGCACATATTTATTGCTTATTAATTTCTCTGGTTTTGGCCATCACACTCCTCCAGTCTGGCATTCTCTCCTCTGGCTGGACTTACAGAAGTTCCTTCTTGGGTTCTGAGTGCCAGTGGGTCAATAATCAACCTTATCGATTTCAATAAGCAGTGATGCAGCTTTCTGTTATAAACCGTCATCTCCTTGCCTCCAGTTTCATCATGACAGCTACTGTTGCTTCTTGCAAGCCACAGTCATTTCCTCATGTTCTGAACTCAGCTGCATAAGGTTTCTTCTTAAAGACTTTACAAATGCTATCAATGGAGTTCATGGCTACCAGTAAAGGGATATATTGACATTCTCTCCCCAAAAAAATCCAGAGGTGGCAACAAACCACCCTAGGATAGATATCAGCAATCCCTGGCATGCATGCTAGAGCATAGCACTCAAGACTATTTTCCTTGGCATGCCACAGCTGACCTGGGCTATGGGCAGATGCCACTGGCCACAGAGCCCAGGCTGCTCGCAGCAGGTAGCAAGGAGGCTGCAGGCCCTTCTGCAAGTTGCCTGGGCTCCGTGGTAGACAGCTGCTGCCCAGAACCTGGGCCAGCTTCAAGCAGGAGGCTGCAAACAGCTGCATAGGGCAGCACAGCCCTGGTACCAGTTCTGTGGCAGTAGCTAAATAGGTCTCTTGGGACAGATGGTAGGAGAGGGGCCAGGATTGCACTGTCCCAGGCCCATTCCTGGCCGTGCTCCCAGAGGCACACATTCAGTCACCTCTGCCACAGAGCTGGTGCCAGGGCTACAGAGCCCCATGCACCTGTTTGCAGCTTCCTGGCTGCCTGCCTCAATAGACCTGGGTTCTGGGAAGCTGCACCAAGCTCTGAAGCAGCAGCTCCATGCCAGCAGCTGATGCATGTGTACTGGATGGTGCATGGAGGGGAAGGGGCCAGGGCAACACAACCCAGATCCCTCCCCTGCCATCTGCACCCACTGTCAGCAATGAGGATTTGGCCCCTTTGTGGCTCCCCTGCCTCTGGCACACCAAGTCAAGGTATGGGTGGAGGTTGGAGTGTTTCTGGCACCTGGGAAGGCCTGCTCAAATGCCTTCAGCCTCTCTGAAGTAACCAGGCACCAGAGCCATTGCCTGTGCAGGTATTTTGGCCAAGCAGCTTCTGGAAAGAATGGAATCATCCTGGAAGCAGTTCTCTACACCTTGCTAGAGCTGCGCTGCCATTGGCTGAGTCCCCCTATCTCTATCTGCTCAACTTCCATTTCTGTGGCTGGAGCAGAGCTAACTCATCTGCTCTTCCACCTCTCCAAAAAAGTATTGGGAGGAGCAAGACTTTGTAAAATCCTAGGGAGAAGGAATCTGGCAACTCCAAAAGGACAGTGCATGGGATTGCTACACCAAGTACAACCCGTTTTGCATGCAGTACCAGATTGATCTGTGGCTCTATGGGACCATTCAGGGCAGGCACTCTGTTCACTCAGCAAAAAAAAAAAAAAATCATGCTCCATCACCATATTATCCATCAGAGCTAGATTTTTCCCTCATCCCACACAGGTGTAGAATAAATTGATGCAAAAGCATCTAGCAGGTTCAGGGAATCCGACACTGAAACAGTCCTTTGGGTTCAATTACCATCTTTTCCCAAGGTCTTCACACCCCAGGGCAAACTCCCTTCCAGCAAGACTCACATAAGCAACTCAGTTCATAAACCAAACACTTATATCAAAGAGGGTCTTCTCCTAGACCCAAAGGAGGTCCTCAAGCATGGTTCTTCCTTTACTTGCCCACTCTCTCCCTTGGCCCTCTGGTCCTTTCAATTGCAGGAAAGCTGCCTTACAGTCTCTTTGCTGCGCTCATGGTCCTCTGGGGGAGAGGCACTCCTGGCATGGTCCCTAGCCTGCTCTATGATCTGACCTGACAACTCTCTCCCTCTCAACTTTCTTTCACTTTCAGCTCTCCAGCTCCCTCACAAGACACCGACTCTCTCTCACGCAGGGCCATCTAACTCCATCTCCCCCTGACTGACTTCCTTGGAAGCCTTCAACTAAGAGCCAGCTGATTATCTCTTGCCACTGACCAAGTCCTCCTAGCACGCTTGTAATCACTAATCAGTCACTTACCAGATGCAGCTGAGCTTCAGCCCCTGCAAGCATACAAGCTGCTACAAGCCCCCTGAAGACACCCAACCTGTTACAGTACCAGATTTATTTGGAGGAAGCCAACATAAAATGGCAGTTCTCTTAGAATAGCTGTTTTGAGATGCCTGGTGTCCTTTTCATTTGACAAGCCTAATGATGTTAATGTCATACAAGAAATCTGGTTATTTTCCATGAGTGGAGTTCTTAATTGCTAATCTTGTTTGTGCTAGAGACTGAAATACGGATATTGTGATCACCATTGGCCCTTTGATCTAATATTCTTAATCATATCAGTAATTAGATATCTAATCACTTCTTAACTGGCAGTAGGACCTATGAAATGTCCATTTCCTTAGAGCAGTGAGTTGATCTGCTTTGAATTTGTCCTCTGATGTAAAAAAACTTCCAGCAGATGGTTTAATCCACACTTGGGCAGAAATCAACATAGGATGTAATTTGCATTCTTGTTACTCATGTAAAATCTTTCAGCTAACAGTGATGTAACCACCAGTCATTTTACTATCAAGCCCAGACACCATGAAAAAAAAAAAAAAAGACAGTTCAGGTACCATGGAAGGATATCTATTACATATGGTTACTGAAATGGATTCAGACCCCTTACAAGGTAATGCATGAAATAAACCTTCTCTTTAACTTCCATATATTTCACAGAAGGTATTTTGGTAACCGTTGCTACTTGGGGATCTGGCATTAGACAGAAGTCCCAGTGGATTTCCAGGTTGTGAATTCTTCCAACAATGTGGCAAACAGTCTCTCACAGTTGGCCAGTTCTTCACTTGTGGATCTTTTCCAAACAGCATCTCTAGATGCTCTGCACCCAGACACCAAGCAGTAATACTCTGTACCCTGAGCATCACAAGACTCTGGGAAATCTAGTTTCCCATAACTTTAGGCACCTCCAGCATAAAGTGACTTCTGCTCAGTCACCTAAATATCAGACCTAAGCCCCTGAAGCAGCAGGCAGGTGTTTTAAGATGTTTTGTGGACCTACCTTATAGGTCTTACAATTTCCTTCACCAGCTGATATAAATATTGTAGGAAAGGGAGAATGAAGCTTCACTAAATGCCACTGAGTGAAGGATTTGGAGGTAAAGGATGGTTCAGCTTACCTCTGAACCTATCCATACACTGCTGTCTCTCTGAGAAGAGTTAGTATTGTTATGCAAAGCATCAACCATTTGACATTGTTAAACAGAGTTTTTAAGGGGATTTTCTACAGCACAAGCAAGTGCTCAGTCTAGGAGCATTGTAGAGGCAGGGTCCTTGAAAGGGAACTGTGCATGGAGTAAGCAGACCCTGGGGGTCCTCCTGTATTGAAGCAAGGCATAGACACTTCTTTGGGAAGTGCGATATGGTTTTGCTGCCACCAAAACCAGCTAACAAGATTTCAGCTTCAGTGGATGAGGTAGCCTCATTGTCAACTCACTCTGATCTGGTGCTGTAATATTACACCTACAGGAAAGATCTTTCTCTGTGCTGCAAACCACTGAAGAGACTGTTTTGTCATCTCTCCCAAAGTAGAATGTAGGACCCTTAAGTAGACTCCTTACCTATGCATGTGCCAGATGTCTGCTCCTACGCATGCTAATTATCACACATCAGAGTAGGCTTGATTAATCTAGTCTGCAGGAGCATGCTAATTAGCACACTCCAGCAGCCTCCACATCACATGTATTTAGTATCCCTGTACTTAAAAATGGTGGTTTTAGTTAAAGTACTTCTGCTGTCATTTTGAAGCGCAGAGCACTGAATACACATGACACTGTGGGTGCTTTAATTACAGCAGCTCTTGGATCCACTCTAATTAAAGTGTCCCCCCCGCCTCCACCCTGGAGTAAAGATACTTGGTACTAGATATGAGAGGCCTTTTTTCCTACTCAACTCAATTTCACTATGATATTAGTTCAGAGTTAATGTAAAGTTATGACAACTTCCAAATTGTGAAGCCTTTTGAGTATAGTTTTACCAATAGATGAGGACAGACTGTTCCTTGCATTGACTTCCAAAGCTTCTGATGATCTGGAGTTCTGGGTAAGTATTTTAAGCAGATAAAAGCTCAGTTGTCCTTTCCTTTGTTCACCAACAGATGGGAACAGTATTCTTTCCCTCAGTTTCAGGTTGCAGGACTGAGTCTAAACAAAAACATCTTTACTCCCTACAAAACCAAATCCACACAGGGAAGATCTGTAGAAGTGAGAACCAAGGAGTTTTTACTCACACTGCTCCACAATGGCTATGCAGCCTGAAGGTATACTAGAATCTGTAGTTACTCTATCACCACACCTCCCACATCTTTTCCTGATAAACTGGGCTGGTAACTCTACATAAGAATGGATCAGTCACCCTTGCCACCAACCTGCATAAAATTAAATGCAGCAATCTGAAGCAATCTCTAGGGCATACAGAAGATAGCACACAGCATAATCAAATCATTCCCACTATATTCATGGCTTGGTGTATAAATGTTGATAGGGAATGCGTAAAACCTACCTAAGTAACATCCATGGTAAATGCTGACACTTTTGCAGTAATCATTTAGTTTTCATTTTCCTAAATATAATTGAATGAAAGCTTCCTCCATCCTTGAGGTGGCACCAGACAGCACACTCAAAACAGCTGGAAAATCAGCTGCAGGAACTGTTGCTAGTGAGTAGGTGTTGGTGATTTAACTAATTTGGCAGACTGGGTTTACATTATTAAGAGTAAACATAATTATTCAGGTATGTCAGCCATAAAGCCAGACCTCACTGCAATTAGAGTCTGATTGAACAAACTGCAGCATGAAACTAAAATGACAATTATTCAATAGATGATGTGAACACAGGGAGAAGCATGTGCAGCATTAGGTTATAATATGGGAGTTGACAGACAGGAGTTATTTTATTATAGCCAACAGTTTCATGCAAAACTAGCACTACAATGAAAAAGAATTTTAAGCGGTACGCATTTCAGCTGAGTTACACAGTAAAGGTGGTGAAACCGGCTATTCCAAGCATATTATGGATAATGAGATTTCTTCCATTTGCCGTTTATCTGAGGCAATGACTGTCCTGCACTTATTACATGCCTTTCAGTTTTCTTCTCCTGCTGACCCATACATGTCCTTATGATATCCATTAAATTAGGATAATCCTGTCATTCTGTTGATTTCAGTGGGCTTTGGAGTGGGGCCCAAGCATACACCTACTCTTCTTTCAAGACCTTCCTTATAGTTTTCTTCTTCAGTGAGTTCTTCTTGGTTGCCAAGCTCTGCACACACTCCCCAAACTCTCCCATATGGTATATCTACTACAATTAGGGCTGCATAATTTTTTGAATGTGTGTTAATTGCTGCTGCCGGAATGTGTATGCTGGGGGAAAAGCGGGCCCTCCCCCTCACTGTTGCCAGGTGCCAGGGCTGTGACAGGGCAGGGTGAGGCACCTGTCCCTCCAACAGGGGAATGGGGTGGGGGTAATTTAAATCAATTTATTTGAAAATATAGGAAAAACATCCAAAATATTTATAATAATTTGGGATTCAATTATTGTTTAACTGCACAATTAAAATTGTGATTAATTGCAACTATTTTTTAATCTCACGATTAATTGTGATTAATTGTTTTAATTGTTCAACAGCCCTAACTACAATGCAAGCTTTTTTTAGAACAAGCACCATCTATTACTTGGATATTTATGAAGCATATGCAATCACAACACTAAATATATAATTATAACAACTCTAACCTTTCATAGGGAAAAACACACTAATCATTAGCAGCTAATAATTAAATTAAGGACAGAGTACAGGACACAGCAAACTTCTCTGATAGGGAAATTAAACATTTGCAACTTGGGAACTTCTGTGACCAATATAATTTTGCTGCTCGCAGGCAGTGGCAAGAAAAGACTGTGTCTTCATGAGATGCTTTACTGCACAGTACAGCCAATAACTCAGCAGTAAGCATCTGAGTCTACATGTGCAGATGCTTACTGCACAGTAATTGGCTCTAATCATGAGTAAATTTGCTACCTGCAAATAGAAGTAGCAAATCTGCTTGAGCTTAGTTATTATGCAGCAGCACACATGTAGACCCTTGACTGGAGCAAATGTACTCCCAGTCAGCTGGGCAGCAGGGCTCGGGGGATTACTCCCTGCTCCTGGGAGCTGCCTGCTGCAGGGGCAGGGGGACAATGTCCCCCTGCCCTTGCAGCAGGGAGCTCCCAGGCCCATTCCACCATTGTGGGGCTGAGAGATCCTTATCTTGTAGCCCAAGCCCTGCAATCATGGGGCTCAGGGATGAGAGATCCTTCTCTCCCACCACAAGCTCCATGGTTTCAGGGCTGGGGCTGGGGCTGGGAGCTGGGAGATAAGGATCTCTCAGCCCCTGCTCTCTGATTGCAGAGTGGAGGTTGGGAGGTTCCTGCATGCAGGGTCTGGGGAGCCTGTTTCATAGCTTTCATAGACATTAGGGCTGGAAGTGGCTTGGACAGTGAAGAAATTTGTCCTTATATCCAGTCTGAAATGGTCTTGCAGGAGTTTATAACCATTCAACCTTGTCATCCCTCAGGGTGCTCTGGTGCACAATCGTTCCCTCAGATCCTGGTGTACACCCCTGATTAACTTATAGGTGGCCATCAGATCCCCCCTGAGTCTGCGCTTTTCGAGGCTGAAGAGTCTCATAGCTCTCAGCCTGTCGTCGTAAGGTCTGTTTTCCTGACCTCTGATCGTGCGTGGCTCTAATCTGGATTCTCCCAAGCTTCTCCACATCCTTTTTGAATTGTGGAGTCCAAGGCTGGATGCAGTACTCCAGCTGTGGCCTCACAAAGGCTGAGTACAACGGGGGAATGACATCACCTGGGCTTCCCTCAGTGTGCAGAGGTCTGGCATACAGCAGTTCAGAGCAACTTGGCACATGCTGGCCAGAAACAACCGAGGAAAAGGCAGAGGAGAGGACTTTAGTAGGCCTGAGGCAGAGAACTCAGCAGTCTAGAGATCAGGAAGTGCAGGGCTGGGGTCTCTAAAACCACTGCACCAAAAGGAAGAGAAGAGTGGTAGTAGCTGGTAACTCCCACTTGCAGGGGACAGAGGCACCAATTTAGTGTCTAGATTTGGGGTCCTGGGAGGTGCATTATCTGCCTGGAGCCTGAATTTAGGATGTCACAGAAAGGCTGCCAAAGCTCATCCATCCTTCAGACCACTTCACTTTCCTGCTTGTCCATGTAGGCACCAATGATACTGCCAGGAATGACACTGAGAAGATCAGAGGTGACTGGCAGGAGGGTTAAGTATCTTAGAACACAAGTGGTTTCTCATCAGGCAGTGGCCCAGACAACGACTATTGTATCATGGAAATAAATGTGTAGCTGAGATGGTAAGTATCAGCATGAAGGCTTGGGATTCTGTGATAAGAGGCAGATGTTCTGGGGAGGAGGACTGCTATCAAACAATAGACTCCATCTGACTAGAATAGGAAAGAGTATTTTTGAGTGTCACCTGGCCAAGCTAGTAAGGAGGGCTTTAAACTAGGTCGCATTGGGGATGGTGAACAAAACCCTCCAGCAACAGAGCAAATGATTCAGAAGGGAAAGGACTGGAAAAAGAAGCTCAACCCTGAGAAAGGGCCAGGGATCCACTGAACAGTAACAATTGAAGCAAAAAGGAAGTGAGCAGGTCAAAATGCAAAATACTTCCAATGTATGTATACAAAGGGGAGAAGAAGAGTTGGAAGTTGCAGCCTGTAAAAAGAACTATGATCTGACTGGTATCACAGAGACCTGGTGGGACAACATCAACATTTAGGGCTCTACTCTGTTTCAGGACAGGGTTGATAGAAAAGGTGGTGGTATTGCCTTGCATGTCAAAAACAGCTATACCTGTTTCCTGGATCAGGAGGACGAAGATAGCGAGCAATACAATTTGGTGAAGATAAAAGGTGAAAGATACAGCACTATTATAAAGGTGGGGATTTATTATAGACCGCCAAGTCAGGAAGAAGAGATGGAAGAGGCACTTTTCAAGGAAGTGACAAAATTATCCAAAAGCTGTGAGATGGTATGCCTTGGAGAATTCAGTTTTCCAGACATCTGCTGGAAGAACAATACTGCCAAACATAAAATGCCAATTCAGTTCCTAAACTGTGGGGAGGACAATTTTCTGTTCCAGAAGGTTGAGATACAACTAGAGGATCATGTATCTGGGATCTTTCCTGATCAATAAGGACAAATTGGAAGAGGATGTAAACGTGATGGGCAACTTGGGAGAAAGTGATCATGACCTAATAGAATTCCAGATCCTGAAATGGTGAAAGTATGAGATTGGCAGAACTAGGACATTAGATTTCAAAAAGGCAAATTTCAACCAGCTCAAGGAGTTAATAGTTGTGGTGCCATGGAAAGTCAGACTGAAGGAGAAAGACACCCAGGAGTGCTGGAAGCTTCTAAGATATTGGAAATCAAACAAGAAACTGTTTCAACATGATGGAAACACACAAAAAAAAAATGATAAGAGAATAATGTGATGGCACAAGGTGCTTCTAGAGGCCTCAATGCAAAAGGAAAGCATACAGGCAATGGAAGGATGGGCAGCTCAAAGAAGCATACCAGGAAATTGCAAGAACCTGCAGGGACAAAATCAGGAGGGGAAAGGATGAGCTTCACCTGGGGAGGGAGGTTAAAGCAACAAGAGGCTCTGTAAATATGTTAGACAGAAAAGACATACCAAGGAAGTTGTGAGGCCCCTGTTAAATAGCCAGGGGAAACTTAATAGAAGATGCAAAGAAGGCAGAGCTACTCAAAAGCTACTTTAGTAAAATATAAAGCTTCAATCCGTAGGTGATATGAAGGGGGGGGCACTTGCCCCCCCCCCGGAGATTGGCCGTTGCTGGTTTCTCCGGGTGGTCACCACCTCCTCCCTCACTGCTGACATGACTGTCCTGCCCCCACTGCCGACACCAGGGGCAGTGGCTGCAGGCGGTCGTTGCTCACCGCCATGGTGCCCCCCAGTTGCAGGAGGTACTTAGTCATTCATGCTTCAATCAGATACCTAATAAAGACTATTTGGATAAGGAAGGGGACAAGCTGAGGGATGATAACAAAAGAGACAATCAGAGAGCTTTTGCTGGGTCTGGATGAATTCTAGTTAGCAGGGCTGGATGAACAGAACTGGCAGAAGAGATCTATGAGCTCTTGACAATAATATTCATGAAATGATGGGAGCTTGGCAGGTACCAGAGGACTGGAAAAAGACCAACTTAGTTACCTTCTTTAAAAAAAGCAAAAAGGAGGAGCTGGGGAAGTAGACAGGTTAGTTTCACCTCAATATCTGGGAAGTTACTGGAACATATCCTAAGGAAGTCCATTTGCAAGTATCTGGAGGAGGAAAGGCTGATTGCAAGCAGCCAGCATGGATTTACTAAAGACAATTTGTGTCAAACAAACTTAATCTCTTTTGACAAAGTAACTACTTGGGTGGAAGAAGAGAATGCTCTGCACATGCTACCATCTGTTGCAGTGCATGAGCCAGTGGCCTCTCCGTGCATCACATGGACAGGTGGCTCCCTCCCTCCCTGCAGCATTATATGTGCTTAAACAAGTGCTCCCCCACACATATGTGCATGTATGGTCCCCACCTCAGCTCCCTGGCCACAGGCTCCCCCACTGTACTTACAGTTTCATAGTTTCCAGGGTCAGAAGGGACCTGGACAGACCATCAAGTCCGACCCCCTGCCCTGGGCAGGAACAAGTTCTGGGATCATAATACCCCAGCCACATATCTATCCAACCTCCACTTGAAGATCCCCAAGGTAGGGGAGAGCATCACCTCCTTTGGGAGCCAATTCCAGAGCCTGGCAGCCCTAACTGTAAAGTAATGCCTCCTGATATCAAGCCTGAATTTGCTCTCAATCAATTTGTGGCTGTTATTCCTTGTGGTTATTCCAGGTGGTGTCTGAGGGAACAGAGTGTCACAGGCCAGGTGGGCACTGTGAGTGTATCAATTCTATCACAGGGCTGTTAGGTTCAGTTTCAGATCAATGAGGCAAAGTTGGGAGTGAAGTAAAGGCAAATTTATTATAGCTTACACACACACAACAGTTAACAGAAAGATAAATGTGATAAGCAGATAATGCAGTATTAAAGAGCTAATAGTAAAAATAACAACAGATCATGACAATAGATAGATCAATTCTGTCGCAGGCCAACTGGGCACTGTGAGGGTATTAGCCACTGGCCTGTTCAAAACAATAGCTAGACAGACATGGGTTGGCAACTTATCAATAGTCCCTCTATGCCTAGGTACACATCAAGTGATTCCAGTGAAGTCAGGCATCCCCGATCGACACTGTCAGAGGGCTTACCAGGGAAGGTCCCTTGACCAGGATCTGATCCTCACTCACACCAGGAGTCCGGGGTCCAGGCGTGGAACAGAAATGACCGTTGTTATAGTTTCATAGTTGGAAGGGACCTGAGCAGATCATCAAGTCCGACCCCCCGCCATGGCAGAAAAAAGTACTGGGGTCAAACAACTCCAGCAAGATGTTCGTCTAGCCTTGTCTTAAAGACCCCCAGGGTCAGAGCCAGCACCACTTCTCCTGGAAGTTGGTTCCAGATCCTAGCCACCCTGACAGTGCAGTAGCACCTCCTGAGGTCTAGTCTGGATCTACCCTCTGCCAGCTTGTGACTGTTATTTCTAGTCACTCCTGGTAGTGCTCGGGGGAACAGGGATTCCCCCACTGCCTCAGTATAGTCCTCCCTGGTGATGGACCCTGCCTTCCATTGGGTGTATGCCTCCCTTTTAGCTAGGAGACATTCATGGATGCTTTTGGTGAGCCATGGGGGCTTTTGCACCCTCCTGCCCCTTTTGATCTGTGTTGGGATTATCTCCCTTTGGACTTGGAGGATCAACTCCTTAAGGAGCGACCACTCTTCCTGAACTCCCCTCCCCTCCGGGACCTCAGTGCCTTCCCAACTATTCTTCTCAGCTCATTGAAGTCCACCCTCCTGAAATCTAGAGCTGCTGCCTTGCTGCAGGCCTTGCCACCTTGCGCTGCATCAGAATCCAGATTGCTGTCACCCAGGTGGTTGAGCACCTGCAGCCCCCTCACCAGGTCATCGCCCTTGGCCAGCACCAGGTCCAAGAGGGCATCTCTCCTAGTGGGGCTATGCACCTCCTGGGTTAGACAGAAGTCCTGCATTTTGGCTAGGAACCTACGTGAGCAGTCAGACCTGGCTGACTCCTCTTCCCAGCAGATGTCTGGAAAGTTCAGGTCACCCATGATGACCACGTCTTTTGACCTAATTACCTCCATGAGCTGACTTAAGAATTCCCGATCTAGCTCTTCCCCTTGGTTGGGTGGCCTGTAGTAGACCCCCACTGTTAAGTCCCTTTCCCGTCAACTGCCTTGTATTCTAACCCAGAGCACTTCAGTGTGCCCCTCCTCTTACCTTGTGCTACTTGATGATGTTGTGTATTCCTCCTTAATGTAGAGCGCCATACCTTTCCTCCCTGTCCTGTCCCTCCTGTACAGCCTATAGCCTTTGATATTCACCACCCAGTCGTGCACTGGGTCCCACCACATTTCTGTGAGCCCCACTATGTCTGGGTTGGTGTCAGCTAGCAGGAGGGTAAGGTCCTCCTGCTTTTTTTCCCCATACTATGAGTGTTTGTGTAGAGGCATTTGAGGCCTCCTGAAGGTATGTGCACTGGCCCCCAATCTCAGTACTGCCCTGGCCCCTGTTGCTTACCTGGGTATTTGTTTTGCTCATTGTTGGCTGTACTTGTGGGTGCTGCTTGGTTTAGTGGTCCAAGGCTTCCTCTGCCGTCATCTTCCCCTTCCCCTGACAAGCCTAGTTTAAAGCCTGCCGGAGGAGATCTGCCAACCTAGAAGAGAACACCCGCTTACGTTTGGGGGAAAGGTGAAGCCCATCCCACCTGAGCATGTCTCTCATCGTGATGTGCGGGTCATTGTCTAGGAAGCCGAAGCCTGCCTCAAGACACCATTCCCAAAGCAGCCAGTTGGTCTCTGTGATGCAGGTCTTGTGTTGTCTTCCACGTCCACTCACTGGTAGGACAGAAGAGAATACCACCTGTGCCCCTATCTCCCTCAGCACGCCCCCCAGAGCGTAGTCTGTCATCAGGTGATCAGGGCTTCTCCTGGAGGCATCATTAGTACCCACATGGAGTAGGACCATGGGGTAGTAATTGGTGGGCTGGAACACGGCCCGGATCATCGCTGTCACATCCTGAATCTTTGCTCCAGGCAGGCAGTAGATCTCACATGGTGAGGGGTCCTGGCGACAGATGGGGCCCTCTGTACCTCTCAGGATGGAGTTGCCTACGACGATCACTCGACGTTTCCTCCTCCAGGACTTCTTAGTTCCTTCGGCCTGTTCGGAGCACGGAGAGTGTGGATTTGCCTCCTCTCTGGTTGCCTCCTCTCCTTCCTTCTGCTCCAGCGTTGCCAGGGCCTCGTACCTGTTCTCCAGCCGGACTGGAGGAACTGGTACTCCTTTGCTGTGAGCAGCCCTGGTTCTGGAGTAACTGTCTGCCACTCTGCAGTGGAGGGCACCTCCCGGGGTGCTTCTTCCTTGGGTGCATGGCCCTGCAGGGAAAGGAAATAACCATCAATTTCATCATCCGCCTCCCTGATTCCCCTCAGCCTGCTAACCTTCTCCTGGAGCTCCCTCACCTGCGCCTCCAGGGCCCTAAGGCGGGCACCTACAGGGCAGGTGTGGGGGGCCCCCAATCCCTGCCCCCCCCGGCCTTGCCAAAGTCAGCTTTCCTGTTCATGATTATGGAGCTGGGCAGGGAACAGGCTCTCTAGCCACCACCCCATAATCACAGAGCAGGGGCTGGGAACTGTCCCAGTCAGGGGCAGGTCTCAGCCCCATTCCCCAATTGGGCAATCAAGGTATGGGGCTTAGAAAGAGCTGCAGGGGTGGGGCTGAGCCCCTTCCAGGAGGCAGCTGTCACCTGGCCTGGTGCTCCTTTCCAGTCCCCGGGCTAGCACCCTGGGGGAGCCTAGAGCTCCCCATGGCTGCTGCAGGGGGCCGATGCAGGGCTAGTAGGGATGGGAGCAGATTGCTGCCATGAGCAGCAACTCTATTCCCAGGACCCTGCACATGTAGACATGTGCCTGAGACCATTTAATCATGGGTAGTTTACTTGGGAGTAAACTGCTTCCAGTTCAAACACACATGTAGACAGACCCACTGATTCAATATTTCTCTCTTCCCTTGAGAGTTATTTCTATGTCTTCTTTATCAACTGATTTAGGTCTGCAATGTGGTTCTGAAGCAAAATCTATTTATCTATAGGTTACTTCAGTTAACTAAACTGTTAAGTTTGTTAAATTTATTCCAGAGGCCATTGAAGCACTGTGAGCCAAATTCTGAAGAGTGCTGAGCACTGGCAACTCTAACTGACTTAAGCCTTTGGCATTAGCAGAGAAGTGGTGAGAAATGGTGATGAACTTGGCATTCCCACTCAATTTGCTAATCTGTGTAGTTCATTAATCCACTTCCTCTCCTCCACTCAAATGTATTGAAGTGCCAGAGGAGCATCTGCATGTGGTCTATACATAAGCTATGATATAGCCACAAAACCCTACAGAATAAGACCTATTTGTTAATACAACTTCCAATCAATTTATGAAAAGATATCTTACAATTTCATATGCCTCCAGTGCAAGAGTTACCATAGTAACACAGTTCTTTACCTACTTCTCAGGTACTAAAAAACCCTTTCTGAAAGGACTAATGAACCATGTAGAGCCTAGTTATTTGCCAACCAGGGCTAAAAAAGCCGTTTTTTAACTTTGCCTTTAAATGGATTTTGGCCGTTGTTCTGATCTCAAGCTGGTTTTACTTTGGGACAAGTCTGCTCATTGGCAATGCGTAGGGGATACACATGGGTGCACATGCACCCTCTGAGATTGATGGCGCACCCCCTGTGAAAAGCGTCGCCGCCGGTGCAAGCAGCACCTGCGGGTGGCTGCTGCTTGCCACCCCCCACCTGCTGCCAACATCACTAGTGTCGTCTGAGGGCAGTCCCCGATTGCCACTGGCTACTGCCAATGCTGTTGGTGGCGTCTGTGGGTGGTCGCCAACCGCTGGTCAGCTCTTGCCACCCCTGCCACCCCCCACTGCTGACACCACCACCACTGCCTGCAGGAGCTCCCTGCTCCCTGCTGCCACACCCCCACTGCTGCCACTGTCACAGGGCACTCAGGTGTCCTGCTCCTTTTAAGGGCTGGAACTGCTAAGGAGAGGGCCCGAGCAGGCAGTTGGGAACCCCAGCTGCTGGTTACCAGGGCCGCCAGAATGTGATAGCTGGCACTTGCCAGCGGTCAGCTGACCAGAAGGGGCAGGGCCTGTCATATATATAAACCCCAGGGCTGAGGCCAGGAGAGCTGTTCTCTGCTACCAGCCCGACGGGAAGTGCCCAGTGACGCTGCAACTGCCTGGTATGCTGCACCTAAGGCTAAGGGGGCTCCATGAGCTCCACAGGTACCCTTGCCTACTAGACACTTAGTGCCAGGGACAAAATCTGATTCTCGTAACGGGTCAGAGCACATCCTGATCTTTTGTATGATGTTATAGCCCAGGGATTTATGTTTTGTTTACTGCTGTATAACACCGGTGGTTTGGGTGAGGCTATGTGGGGAAGGAGGAGGCCTCATTGGGGGCCCGCTGCACCGTGGGGACCCCGGTGCCAGAGAGGGCATGGCATTTTGGGGGCGCACAGACCCCGGCGCCAGCAAGGGCATGGCACAAGGGGTGCAAAGACAGGGCTGTGGAGAGCCCAGGTGCCAGTGAGGCACAGAGAGAGGGCTGCAGAGAGCCCAGAGAGGACAAGGGGGCCAAATTACAGCAAGGCCTAGACCGGACAACATCAATACCATCTGTGAGGCTTGGCATGTGGTAAAGGGGCGATTGTAGCCATGCACATAGCCCATAAGGCTGGGGTGTCCTGTGACATCTGTTTTTGAAACAGGACCCACAAGGGGTCTGGGAACCCAAGGCATTGAAGGAAATCCATTAGGACCGTATCCAAGGGGATGTGAAGACAGCCTCCCTATATTATAAATCCATCAAGACATGGTGGATGAGAACAGTGGGTGCCCACTCAGGCTACAAATAGACAGTATCCTTGTTGCAAGAGAAAATGTTTCCTCTCTGGACAAAGCACAAGTGTTCATGGGCATTTTTATACCAGAATCACTCTAATTAAAGCAGCCTCCACATCTTGTGTATCAGCATCCCTGCACTTCAAAATGGCGATGCAGGTTCTTTAACTAAAGTTTATCTAATGAGCTTTAAAGCACCCCCACTGCCATTTTGAAGCACAGAGATGCTGATACATGACATGCAGAGGCTGCTTGAGCGTGCCAATTAGCATGCTCCAGGAGACTTGATTAATCAAGTCTGCTCCAACACACCATAATAACAGCATGTCAGACCAGCCTCCCCACATGTCTACAGGCACCCAATATGTCCTTGTCTCTTGAGGTGGGACAAAGCCCCAAAACAGTTTGTAGGATACACAGTACTAACAGTTTGTTCCATGCGATCACAAAAGATGTCTAAACATGCTGATCCCTTACCCCTAAAAGTCTTTTGGGCTCCCCCCACCCTGATCCTTAAGCAAGTCACATGCAGCATGTGCAGTTGTGGGCTTTTCACGGCAGCAATTGGCTGATGCCCTTAAGGCAGGACTGGGCAGGGGAGAAGCATGCAAAAAGATGTAAAAGATGTAAATTACTATTATTAATATTAATATAATGACTTGTTTTACAGTATTCTAAAAAGGACAACATAGAATTGATTTCTGGGGTAAGAGGGACATTATGATGAACCCTATCACACTTTCTTCTTACATTTTTCATGTTGAAGGATCATAAATGATAACAAAATCTATAGTCAACATTTTCCAAATTGTCTACTCCTTTTTGGTGCTTTGATTTCTGGGCTTCCAATTTCAGACACTTGGTGTGCCATGGAATCAAATTTTCAGTACAAGTGAATGTTCTCACTGCCAATGCATGTGAATAGGAGTTGCTCTGCAAAAGGGTAATTACCTGCAGACTGCAGAATTCAGAAAGTGCCAAAAGTAGGGAACCCAAAAAATGAGACAGTTATTTCCAAAAATGTGGATCAAAATAAGTTAATTACAACACCTGCTATATAGCCACTAAAGGGAAGGAAAATGCTATTCTTCAACAGCTATTCAACAGCATCCCACAGAATTGAAAGGATCGTGTAATTGCCCAAATAGGCAAGCACCAGAGAGTGAACACCCCTGTTCTTATATTTTTATGATTGCTCCCTGAAGTTTTTTTTATTATATTTATTGAAGCGCTTTTTTATTATATTTATTGAAGAGTATTAAGGAAATACTCTTTTTCCAGTTCCTTATGTATAAAACTGAATCTTCTCCCTAAGGCTATGTTAATTCATTTATACACTGGTCTCTCTCTACATCTGTGTTTACAAGGAAACACAAATAGCATGCATTCCATCTCCCACCACCCCAAAATCTACACATTTGAGATGAACCATGTCCATACCCATGCAAATTAGAAATCGTTAATTTTTTTATTTTACTTTACGGTCCCCTCTACCTGGTATCTAACACGTATTCTTCAAATGTTTTCAGCAATACGTTACATTTTTCTTTTCTGAAAAGCTTTTCTCAACAGCTACTTTGTTCAAAGCAGCAGCATTGTTTAAATACACAAGGTGTTGTAGATGGAGAAAACTAATAATTCAGCCACTTCTGACTAGTTCTGGATGGAAATCTTCTGACTAAACAGTTTTTCACTGGAAAATGTCAAATTGTCAAAACCCAAACTGTTCATGAGAAAATTTATTTCCAATGATTCTTTTGAATCATTAAAAATATAACTTCAAAACTGCCAAAAATCCTGCTTGATTTTTTTATTTCATTGTTATATTTTTATATATTTATTTCAAATTTTAATGGATGCTAAAGTCTTTAAAATGAAAACACTGAAATGAAATGCTTCAAAATTACTAAAGTATAAAATTTCAGTCAACCTAATGTAATTCTATTAGACTGATATTTTATAAAAGTTTTCAAGCTTCCAATATGTTACCACATTTTGAATTTTTTTGTTGTCCTAATTCCAAAAATTGTTGCAAGATGGGAACACAAAGTTTCCTGCCTAGATCTATATCTCACTACAGAAGAAAAGACTCTTAAAATGACTTTTAACAGCTAAAATATGTGTTTAACTGAAAGCAAAAATTACTTCTGCTAATTCAAATTATTCATTATTTCCCTGTCTTCAAACATCTTCAGATTTTACCAGGTTGCCAGGGAAAGAAAAATAAAATGATCCAGCTCATCCCACATGTTATTTAAATGTTCCTGCATAAAATCAACAGCTGCACCTACCTACATCAGGACATAATTGGGCCAGCATGCTTGTGTAAAGATAACTTGGCAGAAATTAGAATGTGGGAAACAAAAACCCACCATACTACATAGGAATTTTTAAAAAATACTTGAATGTTCCTCCAAACAGAGTGTGCATCGATAACTCTTGTAGCTATCATGATACAACAAGTGGCCAAGGGGAGCGCTCCCCCCCCATTATAGCATTTTACACCACTTCACCTGGAACCAGTCACACAATGAACAAGTAGTGGACCTTACTCTGTTTTCACTCTAACCTTGTACAACCCCTCTGACTTCTGTGGCATTGCACAAGTACATCAGACAGCAGAATTTAGACCCACACAGGAAAGGCAGTAAAACCAAATAAATGCATATAGCATTATTATTGTTACTTTTATTATTATTGTATTATTATTATTTTATCATTCTGACATTTTATGAGGATGACCTCATTTTAATGTAAGTGTCCTTCCATTGCCAGTTTAGTTTTATGCCTGAGTATTCACAATATTACATTCATGTCAAGTTTCAAAGTATATATGTAATAAAATCTCTCTTCTCTAGAAGGATCTCAGAAATGTAATCTTGTCTTTTCAGAACCTTTTATAGTAAATACTTATGTTCCCTAAATAGGGTTTCATGTAGCTTGGCATGCACAGTAATGAACATTTGTAAAAATCTGTATAATTAATTTGTTATGTAAACAAAATTCAAAATTGCTCATTACAATAGTTAGGTATACAAAACTCCAAGTATTTTAAAAAATTGTGCTTCCAGAACACTCAGCCACTCTAATAAACAAAGCTAAACATAAATAGGCATTGAATGCATCAAAGCACATTGTTACAGGGACAAACAAAGGGGAAGACCCCGAAGAGCCCAGGGGGAGCCCCAGGATCAGGAACCCACGGAAGTAAATGAAAATGAAAGAAAAGAAAAGAAAAACTGCTTACCTGCAGCAGGATCTGTGGTGGAGCTAGAGGCAGGGCCCACGTGGCTAGTTAGCCACGTCTTTATAAAGTTGCAGCTGGCAGGTGACATCAGCAGCAGGAGCCGACCAGCAGGAATAAAAGGTGCCACCGGCAAGGAAGAGGGAGGATGGATGCTGGCCAGAGCTCCAGCTGGAGGTGTCGCTCCAGAGTCCCTGCAGGGGCGAGGGAAGCCAGAAGCAGATTCCCCTGGCGAGGAAGAATGTGGCAGAGCACACAGCAAGCCAGAGGCTGCTGGCTGCCGCAGGAAAAGCCTAAGGCCGAAGACGATTCCGTGGGTATGGGACCCAGAAAAGAGATTAAAGAGGCACAGACAGGCTCCAATGTCAGCCGCTACAGCAGAGGGGCTACAGAGATCGACGTGATTGATGACACCAATCCAGGTGGGACTGTAGAGGGCACCAGGGAAGCCGAAGAGGCACACCCGGTGAGAGACAAGAGGCAAGGGCAGCAGGCGAGGTTGCAAAGGACGGCCCCCAGTGACGTGGCGTGGTTTCAGCGAGGTTCAGGTAGACAGATGCCCAGTGGAGGATCGCCGGTGGCCCAAAGAACCCCAAGGCAGGACAACAAGAGAGAGGAACAGTGGCAGAGCCTGCAAAAGACAACGACTACCTACCAAGCCAAAAATAGACCTTAGGGTCTGGGAGAGTTGTTGGCCCTGTCCAGGCCAAAGGAGGAGCCGGACAGAGGGGACGGAGGCCCTCCTCCCAAATTGTATCTGTTTTTCCTTTTTGGTTTAGAGTTTTGTGTTTCCCACTTTAGGAGGGGTTGAGGGTTGGAGCAGGCAGCCTGGGCATTATTAAGTCCTTACATCTGTTGTTAGCTTTTGGGGGGGAAGGTGGTGGTCTCGTAGTCTCGGTAGTTGCCCAGGCGTCCCATACAGCAGGCAGGGCAGATTGCATTGGCCTCAAAAAGTGGGGAGGGGTCAGGGGCTCAACAGTCGGGAGTTTGGCCGGAAGGACAACTGTGACCCGTCAAGGCTGGGTGTAAGGGCGAGGTATAGGGGAGGTGGAGCCTCGCAGATCACCCGGCAACTGTCCCATAGTCGAGAGAACCCCAGTAGTCAGACACCAACCACTGAAGCAAGATCCGAAGTCGTGGCAGGAGAGATTGGGAAAAGACAATACCAGGAGGAGACACCGACTTGGCGTAACAGCTGGGATGGATGGGCGAACACTACGGAACATCCAGGTCCAAGCAACACGTGACCGGATGATCGAGGCCAGACGGGCACACACATTTCATAGATTTCATAGACATTAGGGCTGGAAGGGACCTCGGAAAATCATAGAGTCCAGCCCCCTGCCACAGGGCCAGGAAGTCAGCTAGGGTCAAAGGGTCCAAGCAAGATAGGCGTCCAAACATTTCTTAAAAGAGTGCAGAGTAGGTGCTTGCACCACTTCTGGAGGGAATCTATTCTAGGCCTTGGGGGCTCAGACAGTAAAGAAATTTTTCCTTATGTCCAGCCTAAAACGGTCTTGAAGGAGTTTATGACCATTGGACCTTGCTATTCCTTGGGGCACTCTGGTGAACAGGTGTTCCCCCAGATCCTGATGCATATCCCTTATGTACTTATAGGCTGCCACCAGGTCACCCCTGAGCCTGCACTTTTCTAGGCTGAAGAGTCCCATGGCTCTCAGCTTCTCTTCATAAGGCCTGTTCTCTTGCCCTCTGATTATGTGCATGGCTCTCCTCTGGACTCTCTCAAGCTTTTCCATGTGCTTTTTGAATTGTAGAGCCCAGAATTGGATGCAGTACTCCAGCTGCAGCCTCACCAAGGCCAGTACAGCAGGAGGATGACATTAATTGATGACTCAATTAATCGAGTCAGCTGGAGTGTGGTAATTACCATGCTCCAACAGACTCCAGAGTCACATGTATCAGTGTCCCCACGCTGAAAAATAGAGGCAGGGGTGCCTTAACTAAAGCTTGTTTGATGAACTTTAGTTAAAGAGCCCCCGCCATGATTTTCCAGCGTGGGGATGCTGATACACATGACGCTCCGGGGACTTTAATTAGAGCAGCTCTCGGAGCTCTCGCTTCCCAACCCCCCCCACCCCTGAAGCATGTCTATAAATGGCTAATGTGCCAAGTCACTTTCAAAAATGGGACCTGTCTACACATCATTGTTACTGTGCCAGTCAAAAGTGCCCTCAAGCATTTTGTGCTTTTAAAGGAAAGGGAATCTTGGTAGTCAAACAATTTTTTCTTCCTTGTCTGACCTTTAAAACTATTCCATATCTTCAAAACAGTAAAACTGGAATTGAACATTGAGGCATTCAACAGGTTCCCCACTACAGTACATTTCTGCAGCACTCACTTTTACCCAGCATTGTTAATGTTAACTGGTCAAACACAATTAATATATTTTTCTGCAGGTAATTTTCCAGGTTTTTTCCAAGAATGGAGATTCCACAATTCCTCTAGGTAGCCTCTTCCAATCCTTGCCCACCCTTGTAGTCAGGAAGTTCCTCCTAATTTCCAACAGAAATCTCCCCTGCTGCAGCTTGAGGCCATTTCTCCTCCAGTTCTGCCCACTATGGCCAGAGAGTCCTGTCTCCTATGGCTATCTCTAGCCTCTCTGAAATCAACCTTCACGTATTTGAAGACTAGTATCAAATCCCTTCTCAGCCTTCTCTTCCCCAAACTAAATAGCCCTTGTTCTTTCAGCCTTTCTTCAAAAGTCTTGCCTCCAAGGCCCCTAATCATTTTCACTGCCGTGTACTGAACTCTTTCCAAACTGTCCACATCCGTCTTGAAGTATGGGGCCCAAAACTGGACCTAGTACTCCAGGTGAGGCCTCTCCAGTGTTGAATAGAGTGGAAGAATCACTTCCCTTGATTCACAAGTGATGCTTCCATTAATACAATGTACATGTTATACAATGTACATAGCCTTATAGAATAGATCTACATTATTCAATGCGTGGAGTAAAAACAATTATAATATTTTCTACAAAGAACAACAGATGATAAGTTAAAGAGCTAGTTTTTGCTTGGAATCTGTCATCTGAGCATCACTAATGATGATATCCTGCATATTTAGCTGTATGCATATTCAATCTGTACCTGAAGGGGCAAGTGCGGCCCCACCACCAGGGCTAAATCTCTGGGGACAGACATGCTGACGACCCGCCCCATGTTGCCCGCCACTGGCCATGAGAGCATGGGAGGAGTGTTGGGATGAACTGGGCAGAAAAGCATGACCCCATGTCCCTCACCAGCCTGTAGCTGAGTGTGCTGCTTAGAGCACAGGGGCAGCCAGGAGCAGTGAAGCATCAGCTGTGGGCTCCCAGAGGAGCAGCGATGGGTGCTGCTTGTGTGCAGGACACTGGAGAAGGCAAAGCACACTTTGCATAGAGCCAAGGTGCACACAGCCTAAAAAAAAAACCTTGCTGCTCCCCAGTTTAGAATCGCTGCCTTAGGACACTGCAAAGAAAAGCCCACCGATTACTTCTAAGGCCTCTTTTTCAAAAGCAGATAAACCATTTTGGCTGAAATTTTTCACCCAACATGGAAAATGTAAATTCAAACAATTTGGCAAATAGAATAGTCTTAGGGAAGTTTCAGGCAAACTTAACAATCCCACCTGCGATTCCAAACAAACATGGCTCTAGAGTCAGACTGACTGTCCTAGAGGCCAAGTGGAAGAGAACAATGTCTGGAAGGGAAGATGTAATATCAGAAATGTGCTCTGAACTTAAAACAAAGGCACCACTATTGTAACCGGAGTACACCCAAGGGTGTTCCCATTCTCAGTTGGATGGGATGGGTAGGCAGGTGGGGTGCTGTGAGAGGGATGCCAGAATTTCGAGGAGATCTCTCTTTCCTCTATAGAGTTAGCCCAAGACCAAAGTCCTTGACTATATACAATTTATTGAGTTATATACATAAAACTAAACATCATATACATATATTTACACAGTCAACATTAACCAATAACCAAGGTCAAACTCTAAATAACACTATTTAACCATCACAATAAAACAATTTCAGCAGCATCAACACAACATCACAATACAACATTTCAATTACAAAATATAAGGTGCAAACAGGCACAATCTTAATAATATCTATTCCTTAATATAGTCCCTGACCCATAGCAAGAGATAGTCTTCCTTCCAACGGGTTCCTTTGTGGGGGGTGTCCAGGAAGCACCAGGGGCCCCTCCCTTTAGGGTCTTGACTAGGCAGGGGGCCGCTCACCCAGCCCCTTGTCTGGGTTTGCCTGCCGCAAATGTCTTTCCCCTGTGGAACCAAGGGAAACGCTCCCTCAGATGGGGGTGGTCAGGGTGCAGCTTGATGGGGTCTCCTCTGCTGGAGGGCCTCTCCAGGCCTCTCCTGCATTGCTGGGCTCCTCCCCACCCTGTGCCCCACTCTGGGCACCGAGGGCTCAGCTCCTCTCAGCTGCTGCACCACTGCTGCTGGCCTCTGGGTGATGATCCTCATGCTGTAGCACTACTATTTCATCATGCCCTGGCTTTGGCACTGAGGGCTCTTTTAGCATAGGCCAGGCCCTTCAGGCTCTGGCCAGCCAGCCTCACGCTGGGTGGCCAACCCAAGCAGCTTCTGCTGCTCTCTGGCTCCCAAGCCTGCACACCATGGGACCTGGCCATTTGCCGGGAGATGGGGCCTGAGCCACCTCACTGTGGCCCCCAAGGCTCTTGCCCTGTGTGCTGCCCTGCACAGTGTGGCCCACTGGCCCTGCCAGAGTTGCAGGCTCGAGCCACCGCTTATGGCTCCCAAAGCCTGGGCTCCGTGCGCTGAACCACACACTGTGATGGGTCCGAGCAGTCTCACACTGCTCCCAGGGCCAGGTCTCCCCGCACCGTCTACCTGTGCTGTCAACAGCCTGAGCGATCTTGCACCACTCCCAAGGCTGCGCCTTCAGTGGTGGCTTCAGAAGCCTTGGACCTATTGCCTGCTGGAGGAGAGCTCCCCAGCTCTTCTTGGTTCCACTCTTCTTGAGTCCCATGCTGAGCACGCTGGGCTTTTATTTACACCAGAGGCCCCACCCCTGAAGTCTGCCAGACCTGCAAAGCGCAAAGTCTTCAATCAGGTCCAGGGGCTCCTCACATCCCCTCCACTCTGAGGAGAGGTGGGACAAGCCTCTCCTAGCTGTTACCTGATTGGTGGACATGTTCTACCAATCCGAAGAGTCCTTCTCCAAGCTGGGCTTGCCAGGCAAAAGCAGTGAGCCTGCCATACCATGTAAAACATATCTACCAAGGAAGAGAATCTTGTTAAGATCATGGAAGACTTGTCTTACCTCATTTCAAGGCACCTAAAAAAATACAAACTGCTGAGTGTATAAGAGAAAATGGAGCTAACGCGCCAATTAGAAGAAAATAAAAAGAATAGTGAATGCTATTATGTTGCAGTAAAAATAGTAGACAAGAGAAGCAAGAGAGAATCCAGAGTGTAAAATTATCCTAGCAAAACAACCACAAGGAAGAGGTAAAAGCCCTTTGCCGTTCTGCACAGTTGGGCCAGAGAGATAGTGATATTTTATAAACACAATTCCTTACCCACAAAAGAAGTCAATTGCAAAGAAATATGAAATAACAGCCTAGAAACCATCAAAGCAAAAAGCAAAGCATATGCTACATCCTACTCGCAACTCTGAAACAAGGGAACATAGTCAAAGATTCTGTGATGACTGCATTGAAACACAGTGACAGACTGAAAGAACTCAGTCCATGGGATAGATCATTCAAATAAAGAGTATAAGTATTTATAATATGATAATCTTTCCACAGTCACACTATGAACATCCTCTTCTAGATCACCCTCTAAAATAAGCAAATAAAACAAAACCTACTTATAGGCAGTATGATCCTTCAAAAAGGTAGAAGTCACAGAAATTTTGTTAAGTCCACGAAGAACTTGCTATTATTTTTTTATAGACAGGCATTTGGGTCAGAGGGCTGTTACCATAGCTTTGCTGACAGAGCTATGGCAACACAGCCCTCTAATGGAGACCCATCATGGAGTGGTAGCTTTGTTATACCGCCTTCTTGAATGAAAGCAGGCTTCTTCTGTTGGCACAGCTGCATTCAGACTGGCAGTTTTGTCAGCAAAACTATACTGGGTAGAGAGTACACTTAACCCCTAGTTAAAACAAAGGCAGCATATTTTTTTGGTACAGACCAAATATCAGATACTATGTTGGGTGGCTGGGTGGGTGGGTAGGTAGGTAAGTAAATAGCATCTAAGGGTTGTGGCTGAGATTGGGGCTCATTGTGGTAGGCACTGTACATACACAGAGTAAGAGACAGCCCTATTCAGAGGAGCATTGTCATTCCATCTAAGGTATGTAGTGGAATGCCAAAAGCACTGCATACAAGACTCAACTAGCCCTGGTACTCCCAGGTACTAGAATTATAGCTACCCTTTACCTGGGTTACTCCTCTTCCCTTTGCATACAAGCACAGAAACCTCACCTATGAGGATATGAATAATAAAGCCTCAGTGTAAAGTCTTATTTTTCATATCATCAAAAGGTACAAATTAGCATTCACTGACCTAATACAGAGAACAGTTATCTGAATGTCAAATTCTATGCCAGCAATTATTACTGGAGTTCTAGAAAAGTGATTAATCCTGGCAGAGGAAATGGCTCCAAAAAGTTGAAGTGGAACTGAAGTCCACTCCATGATATGGTAGATTGGACTCTTTAACCTGGTTGGCAGCCAGTCTAGGACTGGAGCCCCAATAGATGGACAAATGGATGATTTCCTTTGATGTAGTGGCTCCTGCGATCAGGGCCAGATTAACCCTTTAGTGGGCCCTAGGCAAACAAACTTGTGGGCCCTGGGCCAGTCGAGACCCCCTCCCCACCCTGGCACTGCCACCCACAGGGAGCAGGGCTCAGAGGCACTGCTAGGAAGCAGCCACTGTGGTGGTGAGGCTGGTGGAGGGGAGGAGAGGGGAAGGGAAGGGAAGGGATGCAGGCGGGGCCATTCACGCTGCCGCCACGGAAGGCAGGACCAGGGCCCACTGCAGCTCAGGGCCCTAGGCACATGCCTAGTTTGCCTATGCGTTAATCCAGCCCTGCCTGCGGCCAAGCTGGTTCCAAAGATATTGGCACCTGCCTTTCCTTTGGATTAAACCAGTAAGGCTGAGCGGGAAATGCTGGTGTGTGGGCAACTCCATATACACTGCTCAGGCTTTTGCGCCCTGGGGAGGTCACTCCAACTTCACTTTATCATTCAAGTGTGGATTACTTTTGGTGATCTGATATCTGACTCAGCATAATTCTATTGTCTCACAAGATAGACAGATGCCTACTACTACTAACTTGGGTGAGGACAAACGCCTCATCAAATATCTTCCAGATCAGAAAAGAAGCAATTGCTGCATGAGTGAAACTTTTTTTTCCCTCTAAATTAGCTATATGATAAAATGAACTACAAAAAAGGCTAGAAAAACCACTCACAGTGCAGCCATTTAATTCTAAATTTAAGCATAATTTCTTCTCTTTCCCCTGGTGCATCTACAATCCCACAGAGATTGACTCACTGCAAGAGGTCACAGCTGAAAGGTCACCCATTTCTCTTTCCTCCTGACAGCTTAAATAAATTCCAGTTATGGGTCCCAGATAAATTTGAACTCCTAAACGTTATATTTCTTTTCTAGATACATATATGTAACTAATGTTTCTTTAATTCATGTTTTCACTCTTTCCTCACTTAAGACTCTTTCCTGGTAATGCTCTATGCAAATAATTTGGGTTTGATGCCCCTGTTTATTTTGAAAACAGTGATGGAAAAAATATTGCCAATTTGTTATTGGAAGAAAAGCTGTTGGGTTCTTACTCTCAGGAGTCACTACCATTGCTATTGCTGGAACAGACAAAAATGCATGAACGTTTTTTGTTGGTCTGCTACCCTCCATTTCAGGACATGGGTGAAAGCAGCCAGCAGTAACAGTGCTCCGATGACCTTCATGAGTGGAGGCTTATGAGTGCTCTGTGGACTAGCCCAGACGTGGTCTATCAGTAAGAGATTCTTCAGCCTACAGTGCTGTACAAGCTAACTGTCAGTTATTTTTGTTTTTCTATCTACACACTACCTTCGTCAGACTCAAGTCTGCTTCCCTGTACACTGCTCATTTCTTTCAGAAGAAATGTGAACTTCTTTTGCAATAGCAGTCCTCATATTAAAGTAGATTTTGCAGTCTTGTCAAAACTTCTTACCAGAACAATTTTAACTTTCAGGTTTAAACAAAGATTTGGCTTTGACTTTTAAAAACCTTTATGGTTTGAGTCCTGGTTATTTAAATAATTTCCTTATCTCTGCTTTACTGTAAGACCTAATGTCAGCTGGGATTCCTGACCTGGCAATCCTATGCTTGCTATATAAGGGATACAGGTACAAACTGTTTAACTTGTTTAACTCACAAGTTATTGTGAGATAAGCTAGGATATAGGCTTACAGTACACCGGGTACTCCACTACTTGCATGTCTGCACTTTTTTAGCTTTGGTTAATGAAGTATCACTCAACTAACTTAACTGAGGGACAAGCTAGATCACACTTACTGCAGGGTAATAGCATACATGTAAGCGGTCGCCGCAGAGCAACCGATGTGCTGTGAGTTCACATCTGCACTTACCTCACAGAAACTGTTAAAGTGCCCATACCCACAGGCCCTGGACAGATGTCACATCTGCAGCACTACAAAATGCCTTTGTAGCACTACAGAAGTGGATGGGACAGATGTGCACGTCTCCTGTAGCGCTACAAAAATGGCAGATATGCTACAAAAATATGCTTGGCTGGAACAGAAACTTCTCTGTAGCATGGTTTTGTTACACCACATGTAATGGGCACACAGTGCACCATAGTGCTACAGGGGGCTCTTGGTCCCTCGGCATCTCAGTGCTTCACTCATCCACCCCCTGCAAAGGGGGAAGGAGTGTGCACAGTTAATCTGTGGCATCGCCTGAGTGTTCAGCATGTTCAAAGAAGGGGTCAGCAATCTGGACCACAGAGCTGCAGCTCTCCTCTCACCCCTGCTGCCCACCACGGGGTGTGGTGGAAGCAGAGCCACAGAGCTGAAGCTGAAAAGCCCCATGTTCAAAGAGCACAGTACTAAATGCCTTCTCTGTGACTTTGTAGTGCTCCAGCCGGAGGCTGTGCAGTGCATGCCTGTCCACCCCTTATAGCACTATATTTTTCTTGTGGTTCAAAGAACTGCAGCATTTTAATGCTACAAAAATACATCCACAGCCTCAGTCAAGGACCAGCAATTTTGGAACCTGCTACTCTGATGGTCCAACAGAACCAAAATCTATCAGTCCCTCAAGGCCATCAAAGACTCAGTCTTCATTCAGGATCTTTTAAAGAGAACAGATTGAACTGAGAGTCCTGGTATTCTTTTCAGTGCACTTGGAAGCTTTTGTAGCCTCATACACCTGCTGTTACCACAGCTTTACCAAGTTTTGCAGGCCTATTGTCAACTATGCATGGTTGAACAGACAAGAGTTTGTGGGCTGGTTTCTCATGGGGAAGGGACGTTGCCTTCCTCTAGGTTCCTGTAGGGCTGAGCATCTTGCCTGTAGTTCACTGAAACACACTGACCATTACCTGTTTGCTGACAAGTAAGTGCCTTATTACATGTTTGAGATGTTCAAATGCTGCTCAGTGTTAGCGCTCACTCCAGCCTGGAGCAGTTGCACTTTTTGGTTGAAAACTTTCTCTGACTGTCCCCCACCTGCACCTCTGTGACTGGCCACTAGAGGGCTGGCTGGCAGGGGCGGGATTACAAGCCATGGTTGAGTTGCCACTGCAGGGCTGGTGAGCCAGGACGAGGGTTGCCAACTCTGTTTGAATCTACAAGTTTCCCTTGCTTTATTCGGGTTCTAGATGTTCAAATTTGCTCTTATGCCAGTGGTCTCCAAACTTTTTAAGATCACCTTTGGCATTTAAAAGCAACCCACGATCTACTGTGTGCCGCCGCCACTGCCCCCCACTCCCCAGTAGGTAAGTCTGCGGGGAGGGAAGAGGGGGGCATATTGAGGCAGATGAATAAAAAATTATTTGGAGGTGCACCTCCCCAGCAGGTAAGTTCCACCTGGCCAAACATTAAACTTACCTTTGCTTCTGCCTCTGTAGCACTGTCCCTCACTGCAAATGCCTTGATCTAGCCCAGGCTTGTCCAACATACAGCCCGCGGGCCGCCACGTGGCCTGCCAAGGCATTTTCTGTGGCCCATGGTGCTGGGACAGGAAACAAAAGTAAACACGGTTTACTTTCATTCCCACCCTTTGTCCCTCCCTCAGCAGCTTTCTAATGGCTGCTTAAGGGCTGGGGAAGGGACAAGGTTGCCACACGCACCGCATCAGCTTGATATTGCCGATGCGGTGCGTGTGGGAAGACGAGTTGCCATGTGCTGCTCAGGACAGAATGAGCCCAGCCGGAGTGGCAGGGGCTCAGTTGCACTTTCCCCCTACCTGTGCCAGTCAGTCTCGAGCTGCACACAGCTCTGCCGCCGCCTCTGCTGCCTGGTGCTGACCCGGGCGGGTCTGTCCCATCCGGAGCAGCACGCAGCTGAAGCCGGATTCCCACGTGCTGCTGGGGATGGGAGGAGCCCAGCTGGGTCAGCACCAGCCAGCTGAAGCGCAGTGGAGCCATGTGCCGCTCGGGACTGACGGGCGCAGGCAGGGGGAAAATGCAGGTCAGCCGCTGCTGCTCCGGCCGGGCTCGTCCAGTGCTGAGCAACACATGGTTCCGCCACTGCTTCTGCTGGCCAGTGCAGACCCAGCCAGGCTCCTCCTGACCCCAGCAGCTCGTGGGAACCCGGCTTCAGACACGTGCTGCTCCGGATGGGATGGACCCAGCTGGGTCAGCACTGGCCAGGAAAAGCAGCATGCAGCTGAAGCTGGCTTCACACATGCTACTGAGGGCAGGAGGAGCCCAGCTGGGTCTGTACTAGCCAGCAGAAGCGGCGAAGCCGTGTGCCACTCAAGATGGGTCATAAGAGCTCTGAACATAAGAGCTGGGCTGGGGCACACTTGTGCATGCACCCAGGCATTCATCCCCCACCCAGCCTCAGATTCACTGCAAGAGGCTCTGAGATCTACCAGTGAACTGCGATCCCCTGGTGGTGACCACTGTCTGATGTGACTACCCTTTATATCAAAAATTCGTTATACACGAGGTAAATTCACTCTTATGCGATTGGTGTGGAGGAAGCCTGCAGTCAGCTGCTTTGTGTGGTGCATTGCGGGAGTGATGTGCATCAAAATGTGTGGATCTGTGCTGCGCGCTCGTTGTCTGCCACACGTGTGTCTGTGTGTAGCATGTACTGTCTGCTGTTGGCAAGTACCAGAATTGTCTCATAAATATGGTAGAAATGGGCCAGTACAGCTGCGGTCTCAGAACATGTCCCTAGTTGTTTCAAGTTACGCGCCGTTTTCCAGGAACGCATGTACAACATAAAGCAAAGGACACCTGTGCGCTGGGAGATTTCCGTAACAACATCGTGATCCCGGCACACCACCAACATGACTGTGTGCTCGCATCGATCAGTTGCAGAGTAGGGTGCTCAGACTTTACATCAGGAAGGCAAATGCACGTTATTGTAACATTTAAAAAACCCACTGGACTACCATGAAAACCGGATTCGAGGCTTAAATTCAGTGTTCAAGTTGTATAAATCTTTTGCCTTTTGTTTTAGTGACTGCCCTATCACTGCTCTCCCGGGTGTCTCTCAGCAGTCCCCTGGCGATGTATGTCCAAAACCTGGAGCGCCTGGAGGCCGGGCCGCAGCCCGAGCCAGGACAGGCCTGCAGCCCTGCTCTCGGGGGCGCGAGAGGTGGGCTGGCGGGGCCG
This sequence comes from Crocodylus siamensis, assembly GCF_052110815.1. Taxonomy (NCBI): domain Eukaryota; kingdom Metazoa; phylum Chordata; order Crocodylia; family Crocodylidae; genus Crocodylus; species Crocodylus siamensis. The sequence goes on from NC_143396.1 coordinate 265,346,141, forward strand.
GAGCACGAAGCTAGGCGGGGAATGACATGCGAGGTGGAAGGGAAACGGGGGGGGAGGAGATGAGGGCCGGTGGTGAAAGAGAAAATAAAAGAGTTAAAAAATGGAAAGAAACAAGAAAGCTGGAAGCGGAGGGAGGCGACGCAGCCCCACAGCCCGGCCCCGGGCGCAGCAGCGCGTGCGCGGCGCCCCCTGCCGGCCCCTCGCGCCTCTTGAGCCGAGATGTCGCGCAACGCATTCTCTGCCCCGCCGCGTTTGGCCCCCGCCGCGCTCCGTAGCGGCCCCTCCCCGGCCCCGCCCCATTGGCCGCGGCACTTCCGGCGGCGGTTGAGGCAGAATGGTGAGTGTGTGAGGGGCCGGACGGGCCGTGTCCCACCGGCGCCGGGAGTGGGGGAAGAACCAGGGGGCCCTGGACTGGCGGGCGCGGAGTAGGGCGGAGCGGAGCCTCCTGCCTTTTCCCCTGGGCCCCGCTGCCTGCCTGCCTGCCGGGCCAGTGCCGAGTCATGGCCCCGCTCTGGGCCGCTGGGGCGGGGGTGGCTGAAGCCGGCTGTGGTGCCCCAGGGCAGCGCCGTGGCCTCCCGGAGCGGCTCCCTCCGCGCTCCTCGTTTCTCCCCAGCTCGCAGAGGGGCCGCAGGAATCCCTAGCACCAGCTGTACCATGGGGCGGCTGCGCTGCTGGGTCTTGGACCAGCTTGGTTAGGTGACCTGATGAAGGTTTAGCAGCTTGTCAGAGCTATGCCAGCCGGCACTGCCGCCACCCCAGTAAATCCTTGCCTCTGCCTAACTCGAATCATCACAGCTGCCACCACACTCATGCTCTCCCAGACTCACATACGCTCTCCCACTCGATGACATGAATTTGCTCACAGATTTGCCTGTATTTTGTTTAGCTTCGTTAAGGTGCATCTTTCTGTGTAAGTCTAAAACTGGAGGTTTAGGTGTGCTTCCTGTGCCAGTTGCTTTCCTTCGTTTGGGGCTCACCTTTGTTTTCCTTTAGGGTCAAAGTCAGAGTGGCGGACATGGCCCTGGGGGTGGCAAGAAGGACGATAAGGTAAGTAATGTAAGGTGAACTGCACGGGGATTTCAGCAGTTCATAGCTCAATTTGTGTTATCCTTGTTTCATCATATTCTGCTATCTGAAATTCACTGTTTTACATTTGCTGAAGTAGCTGAGGTTCCCTAAATATCAGTTGCATATGCATGTTTCAGGGGTCCCATGGTTTATTTAAGAAAATAGCCTGATTTGTTCAGTGTAATTTTTTTCTTATAATATGTGTAGACTAAACTGCAAAGTACAAACTTCAAACCCTTAGTTGTTCTGCTTTGATGTATAAAGACACTGCAGTAAGTTCCCACGCTGTAGTCCTGGTACAACAGAGCGAGTGGGGATGTGCATGAACAATGTGAACCTGGAAAATGTAAATGAGTTGCCTTAATATGGTTTATACTAATGCAGAATGCAGTGGTGCCGCTGTCTGACAGCCACAAATTTTGTGACTCAGCATCCTCTTTCAGAGAGGTGAAGATGACTTAAGTTTCAGCATTTTGTGACATGACTCTGCCAAAGTTTGGAGAATGAGAAACTTCATTTATTTTATGGTAGTTTGCATTTAAAGGGAAAACTACCCTACTACTACAGTCTGGCTGTGTGATTGCTTTTTTATCATCACTGTTCTGATTACTATTTGATGATTTGACTTCAAAGGATAAGAAAAAGAAATATGAGCCCCCTGTTCCAACCAGAGTAGGGAAAAAGAAGAAGAAAACAAAGGGACCAGATGCTGCCAGCAAACTCCCACTGGGTAAGCACACTTCTTTTTCTTGGTTCTCCTTCTAATGTTACTGCAATATTAGGGGTTAAGTCTCAAATGACAAAGCCAAAAAAACAAAGGTTTATTTAGGTAAGGTTACCATAAAATTGTGGTATAGAGAGTATCTTGGCAATTCTTAACGTTTTCTGAGGAAAAAAAACTGGAATGCTCCAGAGTAGTACCGCATTTCAAGAGATGCTGTTTTGGAGCACTTTAGACACTTTGGGGATGTTTCAAAGAGCATGTATGTTTGTATACCTGGCTTTTTGAAACATTACAGTTGTTACTTCTGTCCATACATAAACACTGGTGAAACTGAGCATTTAAAATGGCATATCCATTGACACTAAAATTGGAGGAAATAGAATAAGAAATACTAAATTTTACAATTCCAGGGTTTCAGGGTCTTGTATGTATTTCAGGTGATCTACTGACCGTTCCTTCCCTGAACTGATCTACTGGATTATAATGTTGACTAGGTTGTTACTTGATTAATTGGAGGGGACTATTTTTATACACTGGGTAGCTAACTTCTTATAATCTGTGGGGTGTTCTTATTTTTCTGCTCTGTTGCCAAAATACTGAAAACCATGCGAGAACTCAAACTCATGCTGTAGACCAGCAGAGAGTTGTGTGTGATGAGATATTGGAATAGTAGTCAGCATGGCTTCTAAAGTCTGTAGTTCATAGCTATCCTCAATGTGCTGTTAGCTTGCCTATTATGTTCTGGGAGTATTGACTTTTTCACAAATAAAGTAACTGAAAACTGTGTAGTGATTATTTAGGTTTTATAGAAAAACTTTTTTAATACACCCAAACATTGACCCCAGTTACTGTTAGATGAACACATTTGTAAGAAAATGTAGATAAAAGTAGGCTATAAGTTGGTGTAGCCCCACTGAATTTTAATAATGTAAAATGTGCACAAAACATTTTAAAGTAACTACAGATTTTTATTTTAGGTCATTTGTATTTTGAAAAGTTTTGAGTGGGTGGATTTCTTATCTTCTCTTGGTGATGCAAGTGTCCATAATAAGGCAGAGTGTCTTGATCAGTAAGAATTTGGCCGAGAGTTTCTACCAGTGCGTTATTGAACAATTTCAATAATGTGTTCCTGGGCACAAATACAATCATGCATTCTAATGGGACTTTAGGTAAGCACAAGAGAGATACCAACCACCAACTATTAGCGCTGACCTAGTAAAGGGGCACCTGGAGGGGTTGGATGTATTTAAGTCAACGGGCCCTGATGATCTTCATCCTAGGGTACTTAGGGAAATAGCTGGAGTCATAGCGGATCCACTGGCGCAACTGTTTGAGCACTCGTAATGCTCAGGACAGGCCCCAGAGGATTGGAAAAGGTCCAATGTGGTCCCTATTTTCAAGAAGGGAAGGAAGGAGGAACTAGGTAACTATAGGTTGGTTTGCCTCATCTCTATCCTTGGCAATACCTTTGAGAAAATTGTTAAGGATCACATTTGTGGGGGACCAGCAGGTAAAATAATGCTAAGGGGCAACCAGCATGGGTTCATAATAGGCCGATCCTGCCTGACTAACCTGGTTTCTTTTTGCGACTGGGTCTCAAAATGCTTGGATGAAGGAATAGAGGTAGATGTTATTTACTTAGATTTTAAGTAAGTAAATAGTGTTGCACCCAATTCTTATAAATAAACTAAACAGCTGCAGTGTAGATTATTAATTACACAGTCCAGTGGGTGGAAAATTGGCTTATGGAATGCACCCAGAGAGTGGTGGTGGATGGATCTGTTTCTACCTGGAGAAATGTGGGCAGCAGAGTCCCTCAAGGCTCTGTCCTGGAACCAGTATTGTTCAATATCTTCATTAGTGACTTGGATGAGGGAGCAGAGGGCACCCTATCCAAGTTTGCGGATGACATCAAACTATGGGGGGAGGTAAACAAACTAGAGGGCAGGGAGCGAATCCTGGTGGATTTGGACAGTCTGGGGAAATGAGCAGAACAGACTAGGATGTGATTTAACAAAGATAAGTTCCATGTGTTGCATTAGGGAGGAAGAATCGTCAACACTCCGATAGCTTGGGAGGTACCATTCTAAGTAGCACAACTGCGGAAAGGGATCTCAGAGTCAGCGGCGGCTCCAAAATGAACATGAGTCACCAATGTGATGAAGTAATAAGTAAAGCTAGCCACACTCTTTCTTACATAAGGAGGTGATACTTCCCCTCTATGCAGCACTGGTCAGGCCGTAGCTGGAGTATTGGGTCCAGTTTTGGGTGCCACGCGTCAGGAGGGATGTGGATAACCTGGAAAAGGGTCCCGAGGAGGGCCACCTGTTTGGTTAAAGGCCTACAGAAAAACCCTATGAGGACCAATTTGAGGGGCCTGAATCTATTCAGCCTCCACAAGAGAAGGCTGAGAGGTGATCGTGTCACCACCTACAAACTCATTGGGGTGGGAAACAGGGGATATGATGTTTACCAGGGCGCCCATCGGGGCAACTAGAAACAATGGCCACAAACTGAAGGAAGAGCAAATTTAGACTGGACATCAGGAAAAAATTCTTTACAGTGAGGGTTGCCAAAATATGGAATACACTTCCAAGGGAGGTGGTGTTGTCCCTTTCCTTGGAGGTATTTAAGAGGAAATCGACAAACACCTGGCTGGGGTCTGACCCCAGCACTCTTTCCTGCCCAGGACAGGGGGTTTGACTCATTGATCTGATAGGTCCCTTCTGACCCTGAAATCTATGAAATGTATATACCATGTCTAACTGTGGGTCTAAAATACATAGCTTATTCTTTTTTATAGTGACACCTCATACACAGTGTAGACTCAAATTGTTGAAATTGGAGCGCATTAAAGATTATCTCTTGATGGAGGAAGAATTTATCAGAAATCAGGAACAGATGAAGCCTTTGGAAGAAAAACAAGAAGTAAGTTTTGAGGGGGTTATTACTTAGTAATAAAAGTGATACTGCTAACCTAGGCCTTTAAAAATAAAATTCAAGCATTATAAATAAGACAATTCCCAAATACTTGCAAGAGAGACTTAAATTTATAAGCCAATCTAAATGTGTATTTGAGGTTTATTTTAATTTTTTGCTAAGGTGTAGAAGATACAGCCTCTTACCCAACTGATATTTAGTTTACAATTAGAGAATGAAGTTATTTTCTGGGAGACTCATGGACTGAGCCTAGGTACAGTTCATCATAGATGAAGCAACAATGATGATTTTGTTCATGGGCCTCTGAAAGTGGAATTACATCCTAGTGGTACACTAATAGAGATTTTTTTGGGTCTATACCAATGGCTGATTTTTAAGGAACTATATTGGCTGATACCAATCCGATTCTGATAGGCAGTTCTGCAGTGTGGAGACCAGCGTCAAGCTAGTAAGTCTGGTGTGGGGGAAGGTGTGGAGGGAAGGAAGGTGCATGGGGGGAGGCACAGATCAAGGCCCCCATGGTGAGGGAGGGAATAGAGATGGGGCAGGCACAGGATGGAGCCACAAGTGGCTTGTCCAGGCGGGTGGGGGTGGCTCCTGCTGCTGTGTGCACCTTGGGAGGGCATGGGGGGCATGTGCCCCAGATCTGCATGGGGCTAGGGCTGGGGTGGCGGTGGACTCTTCCCCAAAATGTGCCGTGGCCCCCCGCAACCCTCCCCTTCCAGCACCACTGCGTGCCCTGAGAGCAACACAGCCCAACCCCCTGCCAGGAGAAGCTCAGTATTGCCCCAGCCCACCAGCCTGCCCTTGCTCTGTGCAGTTCTGGGGACATTCTCCTCTCCCCTTGCCCTCCCAGGGTATGTGCAGCAGCATGAGCCACCCCTATTCTCCCCACAACCCAGACAAGCTGCTTGCAGCTCTGTCCTGTGCACTTCCATGCCCAGCTGAGCAACGTCTGCCCTAGCCCTACTCCCTCCCTCACCACGGGGGGGGGGCCTTGATCTGCCCTCCCCACGCCCCTTCCCTTCCCTTCCCCCACCTGAGACTTACCAGCCAGATGCTGCTTTCCAAGCCACTGGGCTGTGCTTCTGGCCATGTGCATGCTGTGGCTACATGTATGCATGGGTCACTTACTGGCTACATCAGGCGAAAAAAAACAGTTGCTGATTTTGTCAACTTTCCCTGTATCAGTGCTGATATGATATGGGAGCAATGTATTGGTGCACCTCTATTACATACTAATGGCCATTCAACAGGGAAAGGAAGGAGCGTGCTAGACGCATGCATGTTCCTGCAGCATGGTACTCCTGCTTTTGTAGGCTTTAAACAGATCCTATAGTGGCCTTGCTTTGTGCTGCCAAGGACAAATCCTTGTTGCTCCCACAGCAGAGTATGATACTTTTAAGAGCTTTGGGGTCTGTACTCTATTAAATAGGTATACAAGCTTTTATTTCAGTGTCTGTTGAATGGACTGTATAACTTAGTAAATCTCTCTTTCCTCCTCATGCAGGCTCTTTTGCATGTAGCTTAAAATAGTAGGGGGCATATTCAGCAGAAGCTTTTCTTTCTGTTCTTGATTATTGCTGTTTTGTTGCTCCCAGGAGGAGAGGTCAAAGGTGGATGATCTGCGAGGCACTCCGATGTCTGTTGGCACCCTAGAAGAGATCATTGATGATAATCATGCTATCGTGTCTACATCGGTGGGTTCAGAGCATTATGTTAGCATTCTGTCTTTTGTGGACAAGGATCTGCTAGAACCAGGCTGTTCTGTTTTGCTCAATCATAAGGTAAGTTGTCTTTGCAATATGAAGACATGGTACAAGTTTTTAGTATTGTTCTGAACCAGCCTTTGTTTAGAATCTGTTATAGGAGTACCACAGTAGGGGCTCTAAGACTATGCTTCATACTGTATGAATGTATGATAGGTTTCATTCTGGACTTGTAGCACCATTCTGTCTGCAGTCTTGCTCTCCAGTAACTTATTTGATTTATGTACTGCCCTGCCCACCAGAAGCTTAGAACAGCTCCTAATAGGAGAACAGAATACCACATTAAACGGGAAAAATGCTTATAAAATGGGAGAAAACCATAAAGCAGAAACCTGCTAAACAATTTCCTAGTCTGGCTTTACTTGTTAAATTCCTGTGCAAATAGGAAGATTTTTACAGTGCTTCTAAAAGATGTCTGGGCTTGGGCTGTGATGGACTTCAAGAGGGAGGAGTTCCAGAGGTAATATTATATTCTACTTTATTTACGTTTGATATTATTGCTTTGCCTAGGTTCATGCTGTGATAGGAGTCCTGATGGATGATACAGATCCTCTAGTCACAGTGATGAAAGTGGAGAAAGCCCCTCAGGAGACGTATGCTGACATTGGTGGCCTTGACAATCAGATTCAAGAAATTAAGGTATTCAGATCTATTAACTTATTAAAAAAAGAATCTTCTAAATATCTGTTACGATATGACCTTGAACATGTAACCATAGGACTCTAGTGCATCTGAGGTCTATGTGCATTGTTCATATGCTGCTTTGAATGTTTATTTGATAAATCATATATACATAAATTCAAACAAGTTTGCTTTTTAAATTACCAGGTTACTTATCAGTACCCAATCCTGTATGCAGCAAAAAGACCAAGTCTTAGTTACTTTGGGATCTGTAACAGCATTGAGTTTTATGGATTTATGAACATCTCACCCAGAGCATTGCATTAACATGGTAGGATGAAAGGGCAGGAGGCAGTTTAGTTTTACAACTAAGCCATCCTTTTCAGAAATGACTAATGATTTTGGGTGTCCAATATTGAGCCACCTTGAAGGGTCCGGATATTCAGAAAGTGTCCTTAGAAAATTAGATTTCTTTAAGACAACTCAAAATCACTGTCTGTTTTCAAAAATATCAGTTTTAATGCTTGATAACTACTGTACTCTTGTTTAATCATCGGATAATTGAAGTGTTGTCTAATGCTTAAGGCACAGAATTGGGAGTTAGGAACTCTTGAGTTCTATATTCAGCTCTGATGCTTACTTCACATAGGGTCTTATGCTGGGCACCTGTTCTGCCTTAGGCTTCTTATCTTTCAAATGGGATCTCCTGGGTCCCTGATTCTAGTCTCCTACTATCATAGGCAGTTGCATCTCACAGTGCCTTTCAGGTTCTATTTTAAAGTGAATTAGAGTTTTTTGCCTTCACTACTTCTATTGCAAGGCTGTAATACTCAATATCCTCACCAAATTCTTCTGAGGATTAGTCAACATTTGTAAAATTTTCAGTGTTTGTTTTCCTTATGCTGCAGGAGTCTGTGGAGCTTCCTCTAACTCACCCTGAGTATTATGAAGAGATGGGTATAAAGCCACCCAAAGGAGTCATTCTGTATGGTCCACCTGGAACAGGTACCCTACATTTCAGTAATATTCAGTCTGCTCAGTTTGTCCCATTAAGACTTTAGTCACTGAGTTGTAGTGTGACATTAATTTAATTTAATATTTGCACATTAGACTTGTCTCATCTCAATTTCATGAATATTTTTTTCTTAAAATGAGCAGTTTTGGCTTCAAACTAACCACTCTACTGCTTTGAAAATAGGAAAAACATTATTAGCCAAAGCGGTGGCAAACCAAACCTCAGCAACTTTCCTGAGAGTTGTTGGCTCTGAGTTAATACAGAAGTACCTAGGTGATGGTCCAAAACTTGTACGTGAATTGTTCCGTGTCGCTGAGGAGCATGCACCATCAATTGTTTTCATCGATGAAATTGATGCCATCGGTACAAAGAGGTAGGGCCTTGCATTCCAACTTTCATGTTGAATGTTTTTTGTTCTGACAAGGACGGTAGGAGAGTTATCTGAAATGCTTCCTTTTGGGGGAGCTAGTATTGAATTTCTTCTTTAAACAATTTCTTAAGGTAAAAAATGTACAGATTTTTCCACTCTTTATAGCAATGAAAGAAGTAGTTGCTACAACGGGTGGGCAGCTATTAGTTGCTACAACCGGGGTGGGCAGCTATTAGTTGCTACAACCGGGGTGGGCAGCTATTAGTTGCTACAACCGGGGTGGGCAGCTATTAGTTGCTACAACCGGGGTGGGCAACTACTTTGGGTGGCAAGCCGCTTCCTGAGTTTCAGCAAACCATTGAGGGCTGCAAGGGTTAGCCCTGCACCCTGGTTGCCATCTTGGGATTGGAAGTCCTACCCCCTAACCCCTGACTTTTGCCACCAGAAGTCCCTCCCCTTGCTCCCAGAAATACTCCTTTCAGCAAGGGGGTTTGCCATCTTGGAACCAGAAAAAAATACCAAATTATATTCTAAAAATCAGACTTACTACAATATTTATTAATTTCATTTAAAAAAATATTTTTGTCCTGATTTACATGCGTTTGTGTAGTGTACATAGAGGTGATAGTATAATAGCTTAAAATGAAGTGAGGCGCAGGGCGGGGCACAGGCCAGCAGGGGCTGTATGGAGCTGGGCTGCACCAGCAGGGAGAGCGGGGAGCTAGACCAGCTCCACAGAGCCCCCGTTGGCCCGGCCCCATTCTTCTACCACCCTGCCCTGGGCCCCCACCAGTGCTGGCAAGGGCCCTGCTCTCCCACCCAGCAGTTGCGCTCTGCGTGCCAACTCACTGCCCCTTCCCCCTGCCTACCACAGTGATTTCCTCACTTTTCCCCTCTGCCTGCCAGCTGCTCTGGCACCACATGATTCCCAGCTGCATCGTCAGGACTGCAGGAGCTGGTCTGGCCTGGCCCTGAGGACAGGAGTGATCACCCATGGTCCTTTTTTCCCCCCCTTCCCATCTGAATTTTCCTCCAATGCAGGGAGGTGTGAAACAGCCTTAGGGTCTCAGGCCAGAAGCCTCTGCTAGGCACAGGCTTCTGGCTGGGGATGGGGAAGGTCAGGGGTGGACTGGTACTGGGTGGGTCTTGCTGTTGTGGCTGCATCTTTGACACTCAGCCAGGGGCAGATAAATATTAATTTTCTAAATTTTTTTAGGGGCCCTGCAGGCTGGATAGAATTAAATTGACACTCCCCCCCCATAGTTTGATGTCATCCTCAGCTGTTGCTGTAAAATACGCTGTCTGTGACTTGAATCAGCATGAGCACAGACATCCATTTAAAGGGGCCCTGTCAAACTTGAACTGTTGGTATTTGTATTCATCAAAGTTCAATCTGAAAATAAGATATGAGCTTTTAGGGCTAATGAAAGTGGGAAATTTGTTGCTATTTATCTTCAAAATAGGATCATTTTCTGATGCAGTGGTGCCCAACCTTTTTGCTCCAGGCCAAATGGGCACTGCCTGGTCCATCCATGGGGCAGCCATGGGGCAGCCGGGGCCCCACCCAGCCATTATGTATTATGTAGGGCATTGCAAAAAGTAGAGCCCTCCAGAGGTCCCTTCCAGCCCTGCTTTTCTATGATTCTATGCAGACTCTCCCAGAGGGGTATGACAGGCTGATTCAGCAGAATGATGATTTGAAAATGCATTAATTCCAGAATTAAAAAAAATAACGGGTACAATTATTTCTTAGGAAGGAATCAGCTAAGTGTGGGACATTCAACCAGAAGTTATTGGATTACATTCAGTAATCACTGGGAGACATTCAGCCACCTTCTTTTTAGAAGCTTCAGATTCAATGTTTGTAATGCAATGTTTGTTTGAAATGCATATGGGAGCCTCAAACTTGACTCATTTTAAAAATGTATTTTGAAAGAGTTCCTTTTAAATAGTAAGACCAGCATTTAATAAAATAAATCCTTGTGAACTTTTCTTTTAGTAATTTCCTTCTTCCCTCTGAAAACAGGAAAGTGTTGGTATGATATAGCCCTGTTGACTCTATTTATAAGCTTCATCACCATTAAGGGAGAAACTGACTAATTATGCAGGGAAGGTAGTGACTTTCAATGTTTGTTTGGTTCGTTTGATTTATTTTGGTTGGCTGGGTTGGTTTTTTTGTTTTTTTTTTTTTTAGCATTTTGTTTGTAAATCTTCCCTTCCTGTATTTTTAGTAGTTACAGGTACATCATTTAAGACCAATGTGATTTCTAAGGTGTCCCTTTTAAGACTGTGTCTTAGTCCATCATGTGCCCTGTTGGGCCCAACTATTACAGTAACTGAACTATTCTCAGTGCTTATAGCTGCATACTTTAATAATGTTCCTTTATAAACCCAGTAAAGCCTCTGCTACTGAAGTGACATAGGCTTTGTTTGTAAAGGAAAGTATATTCTGTATAGAGTTACGACATTTAATTTGATCTGCTCATATTTCCTTTTTCAAAGATACGACTCAAATTCAGGTGGTGAGAGAGAGATACAGCGTACAATGCTGGAATTGCTGAACCAGCTCGATGGGTTTGATTCTCGTGGGGATGTAAAAGTAATTATGGCCACAAACAGAATAGAAACCCTGGACCCAGCCTTAATCAGGCCAGGTAAGAGCCTTTTTGTTCAGTCATGTTTATTGTGAAAAACTTCTGCTCCATGCTGCTTTATGGTGTGTTTGAGAGTAACAACTAGTGTTTTATGTCTGTTGAAGTTATTGGCTGGGTGGCAGATGGAGGATGGTTTCTGCTCCATTCTCAAGCAACAAAATGTAAATTCTGACAATGTAAGAGCACAGAGAGAAGGATACTTTTGGTTTTATGAGAAATGGTACATTATTAATGGAGCAGAAGAGCACATGTATTATTTTTAATGTACCGTGCTGTTGCTTAGTATGGATGTTGGCAATATGTGCTGACTCGCAGAGCCACTTGATCTGACCCATCGAGCTGGAAGGCTTTGCTGGAGCTAGGGCCTGGCAGCTGGAACCTACACCTGCATTACCACTTCTCCCACCTTCCCCACCCCACCTGCATCCCCCCACTTCTGGCTGCAGTGCAGGTGCAGCTTCCAGCCAGTAGGAAACTGAGCTGGGGCTGCAGTCAGAAGAGGGTGGAGGTAGGCAAGGAGAAACAGCAGCAGGGTGGATGCAGCTTCCAGTTGCATGGACCTGGTGTGGTTCTCTACCAGCTGGAGGCTGCAGCTAAGGGGTTACTGGGGAGAATCAGTGGCAGCAGCATGGGTACAGATCTCAGCTGCACTTGTGCCCCAAGTGCTAGGGAGACTGGAAAAGCAGCATCAGTAGAGCTCCCAGTTGCCTGGTCCCATCACGGACAAAGGCGAACCCCTCTCACTCCTGATGCTACCAAAGGCATCAGATCCATGCCAGACTGAAGCCAGGTTGTTCCAGCCCACAGCTTGCAAAGGTTGCTGGCCCCTGGCTTAGTACTTAGCCACATTCTTAAATGCTTTTTCATATTTTCTGACCAGCGTAGTATATTCATCTGCAGAATGTCCCTGTGGGGCAGAGAAATACTGTTATCCTTAACGTTACAGGTAGGAAGTTGAGGCTCAGGGTTTGGGTCAACTCCTTGAAGGCCTTCATTTTATTTTCTTTGACCACAAATCTAGAACCTGCCATCATGTATGCTCTGGGGCATGCTGCTTTATTATTTAAAAAGAAATCAGCTATGCAAGCATTCATTGATTGCAAACATATATGAAGTATCTCGATAACTTGGAATTAATTCCCAGCTAGTGAAACATGAAATCCATTTGAGAATTTGTATACAGGTTTCCCTTGTGTTATGCTGTTTTTCGCGTAAGTGCGAATTCGCACATATGGAACCGTATAAAGTGAGGGAAACCTATGGAAAGTAATTTCAGAAGTTTAAAAATAAATAAAACCTGGAGCCTCACCCAAGTAAGCTAACTGGTACAGGACTAGCAGAAAGAGTAAGAGATATGGGTTTCTTCAGCTAAAAACAGACAACTAGGGGCTTGATTCACATTTAAGCATTTTGTTTCAGCAAACCCCAAACCTCAGGGACTAACAGCTCACTGGTCCACATTAAATGCCTATGAATTATTCAAATTAACACTGCTTCAGAAGAATCGCATCTACTTCAACCTAATTGTCATTTAAGCCTAGCATGTAAACAGCTGTCTTGATGCAAGTCATATCCCAGCTTAATTAGAGCCTCATTAAACTGGCTAGCTGTTTTTAGCCTTTGTTTCTTAGTGATGCATTGTTTAGTTTTTAACCTTGCTTTCCTTCACCCACAGCCAAATGAGTGTGGCAGCCTTCAAGGAATGACAAAGGACAGTCTAGTTTTGGTGGTATTTAATAATGGGGAGTGGAGAAGACTGAGGCTGAAAACAGACTTTAGGATTAGTGCTGGGGCAGATTGCCTAGGACTTTGACTCCCATCAAAACAGGCTTGGAACAGTCTTTACATGCACAGCTTGAAGAACAAGTAGCACAAATTAGCCCCAGTTGTCTTGGCGGAAAACATATTATCTCCATACCTCACAGGTACTTAAAGTGAGACAGTGGGGTTGTTGTCTGTATGGTCCCACAATAAAAGGCTTTGTGTGGAGCTAGGGAATCTGATGTCTGTTTTTCACAGGAAATTGAACTGGTGATTATTTGGGTTGGGGTTCCAGTTCAAGCCACCAGAAATAAAACTAGGGTTTCATTACTGGTTTAAACAGATTCAGATCAAATTTCTTTCACACAGCATAGAAGAAATTTCCTAATTTTGTTAACTTTAGAATAAGAATTAGGCTTTTAAAACACATTTTAAAGCTATAAAACTTATTTAGTGTTCTTTGTTTAACTTGACTGCACTTTACTTCAACTTTACATGACTGGCAGGGTTTTTTTGTTGTTAAAACAATTACTTTGTCATAAATAGTTTGTTTGAATGATCTAAAATAACATCTAATATCTGCTCTGTCATAATTGACCTCTGTGCTGATAGAATAAATTGGAGGCCTTAATATTCTTTCAGCATTCACTTGTTACCAAAACTGTCATTACCATTTTTGTCATTTGAAGCAGTTCCAGCCTAGCATTTTTTTTTGTGGTGTTCCCAGTATTTTAATGCGTCTTCCTTCTTACTGAGACATGGCTCATCTGCAAATGACTCAAGATATGGCCATATCTTTTGGTGGGCTTTCTTTTCTTTTTCAGCTCTTTTTCTCCAGAGCTTTTACCAACTTTAAGAAGAATCCAGTTCATCTGATCTTTCACTTTCAGACATGTGTGCCTTGAAATCAGTGATATAGAATCAAACTTCTGAATTAAACATTTCCATTTTTGTCCATGTATTAATTAAATGAAATGTTACCTTGACTTCCCTTCTGACAAAACGACTGATATCAAGGAGAAGATACTATTTTCAAGCAGATTTTTTCTCTTAGTTTTTCATGGAAGCCAATAAGGACTAAGCTAAAGGGTTTTGATTTCATAGACATTAGGGCTGGAAGGGACCTCGGGAGATCATCGAGTCCAGCCCCCTGCCCAAAAGGCAGGAAGTCAGCTGGGGTCATAGGATCCCAGCAAGATAAGCATCCAATTTACTCTTGAAGGTGTTCAGTGTAGGTGCTTGAACCACCTCCGCTGGCAGACTGTTCCAGACCTTGGGGGCTCGGACAGTAAAGAAATTCTTCCTTATGTCCAGCCTGAAATGGTCTTGCAGGAGTTTGTGACCATTCGACCTCGTCATCCCTTGGGGCGCTCTGGTGAACAGACGTTCCCCCAGATCCTGGTGGTCACCCCTGATAAACTTATAGGTGGCCATCAGATCACCCCTGAGCCTGCGCTTTTCCAGGCAAAAGAGTCCCATGGCTCTCAGCCTGTCATCGTAAGATCTGTTTTCCTGACCTCTGATCATGCGCGTGGCTCTCCTCTGGACTCTCTCAAGCTTCTCCACATCCTTTTTGAATTGTGGAGCCCAAAACTGGATGCAGTACTCCAGCTGCGGCCTCACCAAGGCCAAGAACAAGGGGAGAATGACATCCCGGGATTTGCTCGAGAAGCATCTGTGGATGCACGCCAGCATTTTGGTCGCTTTACTAGCCGCAGCATCGCATTGGAGACTCATGTTCATCTTGTGGTCAGTGATGACCCCCAAGTCTTTTTCTTCTGTAGTGCTAACCAACGTAGCACTGCCGAGCCTATAAGGGTGCTGCAGGTTTTTCCTCCCAGGGTGGAGAACCTTGCATTTTTTGGTGTTAAACACCATGAGGTTCTCGTCTGCCCATTTGCTGAGCTTGTCCAGGTCAGCCTGGATCACCCGCCTATCTTCTGGCGTGGATGCTTTGCCCCAAAGTTTGGTGTCATCGGTGAACTTGGCCAGTCCACTCCTGACTCCAGTGTCCACATCGTTAATGAAGATGTTGAACAGTATGGGTCCCAGGACAGAGCCTTGAGGGACCCCACTGGTCACAGGGCACCATGACGAGTGACTGCCATCAATCACAACCCTCTGGGTCTGACCACGAAGCCAATTTCCCAGCCAGCGGATCGTGGTGGAGCCAAAGCCACAACTGGGCAGTTTGGCCAAGAGGTGATCATGGGATACCAGATCAAAAGCTTTTTTGAAGTCAAGATATATGACATCAATCTCTTTCCCTTGTCCAGGTGATAGGTCACCTGGTCATAGAAGGAAATGAGATTGGTCAAACAAGACCTACCCGCAACAAACCCATGCTGGCTATCCCTTAGGATGTTAGCCTGGGCCAGTCCCTCAAGAATGGCCTCCTTAATAAACTTTTCTAAGATCTTCCCCAGGATAGAAGTCAGGCTAATGGGCCTGTAGTTAGGCGGATCCACTCCCCTCCCTTTCTTGAAGATCGGCACCACATTGGCCTTCTTCCAGTCTTCGGGCACTACACCAGAGCGCCAGGAGTTTTCAAAGATCTGTGCCAGGGGCTGGGCTATGACGCTCGTCAGCTCCTTGAGTACCCTGGGGTGCAGGTTGTCAGGGCCAGCTGACTTGAAGGCTTGTGCTGTTTCAAAATGGCATTTTAACCAAGCACTGTAAAAGTTACCCATGTTGTGTGATCATACCGAAGACTCTCTTTGTTGTTATTTTAAAAGGCTTCGGCGCAATTGTTGCGCCTTTGGTGGCATTCCATTCTGCTTCTCTCAGTTGAAGCTCATGGTTTGAGGTTGCCATATCCTGACAGAAGCCTCTGAGCTCCAGCAGTTTGTCAGGCATGTCATAAGTTTGAATGCCATCTACTTGGACAGTCTTGGGTATTTTGACTTTAATTTCCTAATTATTACCTATGTTATTGGGCTTCACAATTTTTAACATACAGATCAAGCTTTGTGAAATAGATTGGAAATGAAATGTTCCTTCAGTGTATCTTCAGCTGCAAGCTGCAGTGTATGGGTAGAACAGCCAGTCCCCCTCAATATTACACCAGTTGCCTCGGGAGATGCATGAAATCTACCTTCTTCAAGCATCTGAACCAAATTACTGTAAACTTAGTTCATATCTTCTTTTTTATAAGAATCCTCAGGCAGTACTTTTTCTGTTTCCTTTTCATTCTGAATTTGTTGTTCTGATTTCTCTGTTTCCTGGGCCATGAGCATTAACCTAACTGCTTTCAGCATGTTTGCTCCATTATCTGTTGTCATACTATATTTTGTCTGTGTGATTCCATATATACCAAGAACTTTAAGAATCAGTGATTTTTATATATTCAAAAGATTGTTTCTCTGTCATCTTTTTCATTGCAAGAGTTTGAAGAACAATTTTTTCTGCAATAATATGATGAATGTTAATCCCTAAAAGTGATCAGCCAAGTTGTATGATGTTATCCACTTCCAACAAAATTAATGTTCCCTTTAATTTCTTTTTTGGTTCATTCCTGAAAGGTGCCACTTACGTTGCCACCAATCTCCGGTATTTGCAGTATTCACTGTAAGTTTTGTTCCCAAGCCTTCTAGCATAAGGTCAGCAATTCTGCAAAATCCTGAATCTTTGTTAACTGATATGGCCTTCCATTAACAGTAAGTAATTCTAGGCAAGCATCCAGTAAGGTAGCTTCATCCATTTTTATTTGTAATTACCTTTGTTTTTGACATGGAATCCAAAGTAGCTTATGTTGTAATTGACTTCTTCAGTATGGGTTCCTCAGGATTGCATGCATGTCGTGGGGGTTATTATTTTTATTCTGTATTTCATCTCTTTCTAAACAAAGAAAGAGAAACATCATATTCCTTGGGATGGTGTCTTTCAGTGCTGCCAATCTGAATGCCACACTAAGAGGCAGAGCGTCATCTTGAAATAGAGTATGAGGGCAGGGGGTGGGGAGTATCTGCTGTGGATCAGGCTCTAGTCCTAGCTCAGGGGTGGGGCTAGAGCCACAGCTACAGCCTGTCCCCTCTACCCTGCTGCTGCTGTGCCCTGACATCTCTTCCCTGCAGCCTCTTTCCTCCATCTTCTCCCCAATATGGCCTCTGTTCCTCTGCCTGCCCTTCTCCCTCCCCCACTTACCCTTGCTCTGTGCCAGCAGGCTCCATCCATACTGTAGCCTGGGGCACAGAGCACAGCCCCAGCCTGGCCTGATAGCAGGGACATGCAGCCCACATAGCTGCTAAGGGAGCTGTGCTCCATGCCCCAGGCTACAAAAAGGACAGAGTGTTCCCACACAGAGCAAGGGGAAGGGGGATGGCAGAGGCTGGGGTGGGAGCAGAGGGGAAAGGGGAGTCCACAGCTGCAGTGTGGGGCCAAGCACAAGCAGGGGGCCAGCTGGTTGACCTCCCCATACCACCTGCCCCTCCCCCCCCAGGCAGCAGCGGCTGGTGGGCAGTGAATTAAAGACAGTTCTTTAGTGATCAGGTTCTAAATGAAAAATTATAACAAAATTATATGTTTTTCTATGTATAGAATCTAATTATTAGGGGGTTGTTTTAAATTCAGGGTCCTCTTAGTTTTCATAGATTTCGTAGACATTAGGGCTGGAAGGGACCTCAGGAGATCGAGTCCAGCCCCCTGCCCAAAGGGCAGGAAGTCAGCTGGGGTCGTAGGATCCCAGCAAGATAAGCATCCAATTTACTCTTGAAGGTGTTCAATGTAGGTACTTGAACCACCTCCGCTGGCAGACTGTTCCAGACCTTGGGGGCTCGGACAGTAAAGAAATTCTTCCTTATGTCCAGCCTGAAATGGTCTTGCAGGAGTTTGTGACCGTTCGACCTCGTCATCCCTTGGGGCGCTCTGGTGAACAGATGTTCCCCCAGATCCTGGTAGTCACCCCTGATAAACTTATAGGTGGCCATCAGATCACCCCTGAGCCTGCGCTTTTCCAGGCAAAAGAGTCCCATGGCTCTCAGCCTGTCATCGTAAGATCTGTTTTCCTGACCTCTGATCATGCGCGTGGCTCTCCTCTGGACTCTCTCAAGCTTCTCCACATCCTTTTTGAATTGTGGAGCCCAAAACTGGACGCAGTACTCCAGCTGTGGCCTCACCAAGGCCGAGTACAAGGGGAGAATGACATCCCGGGACTTGCTCGAGAAGCATCTATGGATGCAAGCCAGTGTTTTGGTTGCTTTATTAGCTGGAGCATCGCATTGGAGGCTCATGTTCATCTTGTGGTCAATGATAACCCCCAAGTCTCTTTCTTCTGTAGCGCTAACTAATGTAGCACTGCCGAGCCTATAAGGGTGCTGCAGGTTTTTCCTCCCAAGGTGGAGAACCTTGCATTTTTTGGTGTTAAACACCATGAGGTTCTCGTCTGCCCATTTGCTGAGCTTGTCCAGGTCAGCCTGGATCACCCGCCTATCTTCTGGCGTGGATGCTTTGCCCCAAAGTTTGGTGTCATCGGCGAACTTGGCCAGTCCACTCCTGACTCCAATGTCCACATCGTTAATGAAGATGTTGAACAGTATGGGTCCCAGGACAGAGCCTTGAGGGACCCCACTGGTCACAGGGCACCACGATGAGTGACTGCCATCAATCACAACCCTCTGGGTCTGACCACGAAGCCAATTTCCCAGCCAGCAGATCGTGGTGGAGCCAAGGCCACAACTGGCCAGTTTTGGCCAAGAGGTGATCATGGGATACCAGATCAAAAGCTTTTTTGAAGTCAAGATATATGACATCAATCTCTTTCCCTTGTCCAGATGATGGGTCACCTGGTCATAGAAGGAAATGAGATTGGTCAAACAAGACCTACCCGCAACAAACCCGTGCTGGCTATCCCTTAAAATGTTAGCCTGGGCCAGTCCCTCAAGGATGGCCTCCTTAATAAACTTTTCTAAGATCTTCCCCAGGATAGAAGTCAGGCTAATGGGCCTGTAGTTAGCCGGATCCACTCTCCTCCCTTTCTTGAAAATTGGCACCACATTGGCCTTCTTCCAGTCTTCGGGCACTACACCAGAGTGCCAGGAGTTTACAAAGATCTGTGCCAGGGGCTGAGCTATGATGCTTGCCAGCTCCTTGAGTACCCTGGGGTGCAGGTTGTCAGGGCCGGCTGACTTGAAGGTATCCAGCTTCTCAAGGTGTTCCTTCACGAGGTCAGCATTTATGGAGGGTAGGGGATCCCCCTCACACAGATCTCCCTGTCCCATAGCAGGCATGGGCATCCCGTGTGACTGATGAAAGACTGATGCAAAGTACCTATTTAATAGGTTGGCTTTTTCCTGGGCGTCAGTTGTCAGTTGCCCCATCTGCTTTAGCAGGGGTCCAGCGTTGCCCTTGCTTTTTCTCCGGCTCCCCACATATCTGAAAAAGGACTTTTTGTTGTCCTTGATGCCTGAAGCTAGTTGGAGTTCAGTTGGAGCGTTGGCTTTCCTGGTTTGCTCCCTGCAGGACCGGACCAGCGCGGAATAATCCTCCTTGGAGGTGAATCCCATCCTCCATCCTTTGTAGGCTTTCCTTTTTAGCCACAGGAGGTCCGCTAGGTCCCTGGAGAGCCAGGGGGGCTGCTGTGCCTTCTTGCTGCCTTTCCTCCGTGTTGGAATAGATTTAGCTTGTGGATTGAGGATCGCTTCCTTGAGGAGCAGCCACTCTTCTTGAACTCCCATCACCCTGGGGTCATGGTCCCTGAGGGCCTGACCGACTAGCCTCTTGAGCTTGTCAAAGTTGGCTTTTCTGAAGTCAAGGACTTCTGTGTTGCTGACTGACTTGCCAGCTTTACGGCAGATGGTGAAGGTGATCAGCTCGTGGTCGCTGTCACCCAGCTTCCCATTGATCACTACCATATTAGTAGACGCCGATTAGGTGACCCCGTAGCCAGTACCAGGTTGAGCAGCGCTTTGCCTCTCGTTGGCCCATAGACTTCTTGGGTCAGGTAGAGGTCATCCACACACGAGAGAGAGCTTTGCGACCGCTTAGATTTTGCTGAGTGATCTTCCCACGAGATGTCCGGGTAATTGAAGTCACCCATGACAACCAAGGTCCTGGAGCAAGCGGCCTCAGTCAGTTCCCGGGCGAACTCCTGGTCAAGCTCAGGACTTTGAGTGGGAGGCCTGTAGTAGACTCCCACCGTTGTGTCCCCTGTGCCGAATTCCCCACGAATTTTTACCCAGAGGGTCTCTAGCTGTCCATGCCGGTTGCCAACATCAGCTTGCAGGGACATGTAGCTTTCTTTCACATAGAGAGCTACACCCCCGCCCCTTTTGTCAACATGATCCCTCCTGTACAGGGTATAGCCCTCTATACCCATGGTCCAGTCATGGGTGGAGTCCCACCAGGTCTCTGTTATCCCAATGACATTGCACTTCTTTGCACTGAGCAGGAGGACGAGCTCGTCCTGCTTGTTGCCCAGGCTCCTGGCATTAGTGTACAGGCAGGCAAGTGTGCCCTTGGGGGCTCTTCCCTTGCCCACAGATTGTGCCAGGGGTGGTCTCCCTTAAGTGCCTTGGTCCGCTGGCTTTGCAAGGGTCGCTCAGCAGGCCAGCAGTGGCAGTAGTCCCCCCATTCCCCAGCGGGCTTAGTTTAAAGCCCGGTGGAGCAGGTCAGCCAGCCTGGCTGAGAAGAGCCGCCTCCTCCCCAGGGGAGAGAGGTGGAGGCCATCTCTTCCCAGCAGCTCGCTGCCTCTCTTGCCAAAGAGCGGGCTGTGGTCATGGAAGCCAAAGCCTTCCCAATGACACCAGCGCCGCAGTCTTTGCTTCACTGCGTGGATCCTCCTCAGCCCATAGCCCGAGACTGGGAGGACCAACAAAAACACCACCTGAGCTCCCAGACCCCTAAGCCCCGCTCCCAACTCCCTGTAGCGCCTCATGACCTGGCTGGGGGTGCTCTGAGCTGTGTCATTGGTGCCCATGTGAATAAGGAGCATGGGGTAGTGGTCTGTGGGCCGGAGGAGCTGTGGGATCCTCTCCGCAATGTCTCGGATGCGGGCCCCCGGGAAGCAGCAGACTTCCCGGGCTAAGGGGTCGGGGCAGCAGATTGCCCCCTCAGTGCCCCGCAGGATGGAGTCTCCCACAACAAACACCTTTCGTTTTGTCTTGGGGAGAGCGGGGCCAGTAGCTGCGGTCGAGCCTGGGTTGCCTGCGGGAGCTGGCAACTGAGCAGGCTCTGCTGGGGCTGCAAGAGGTGCGAACCTGTTGCTAAGCTCCGGCGAGGGAGGGGCCTTGGTGCGGCAAGTCTTCGGGCCCTTGACCACCTTGGTCCATGCCCCTGACTGGGCAGAGCAGGAGGTCCCAGAGTCCTCCTTAGTCCTGGAGGGAGACGGAGCTCTCCCCTGCGGCTCCCGGGGGAGAGAGACTCCTACTGCCAGGCCCATCTCCTGCTCGCAGTCCCTGATGGCACGCAGTCTCTGGACTGTGGCCTGGAGCTCCTCCAGCTGGCGCGCCAGAGACCCCAGTAGGGAGCAGACCCCGCAAGGGGAGGTGGCCATGCTCCCGGGCCCCAGAGCCTGAAAAAGGGACAGGCAGCCCCCGCAGCCAAGAGCCAGGGGCTCCGTCTGCGTGGCTGCCTCTAAGGTGCCCGATGGGGGGGCCGCAGAGCCCGAGGGGACCCTCGGGGTGCGGCACGTGCCCATCCGTGTCATGCCTCTGGTAGGCTGGCTACGGCTGGGGCTGGCTATGGCTGGGGGGGGGTCGCAGGCAGGGTCTCGTGCCCTCCCGCGCCCTCCCCCGTGCGAACTCCGCGCTAACTCGAGCGCCTGTTTACGCAGCCTGTTCGCGCAGCTTGAGTGAATATGGTAGTTTATCAGAAGAAGATTGCTCCTACTCTTTTTTCTTCCCTCCCCTTGATTTGTGGGCTGGTCTCTTTCAGTTCCGATTCTGTTCCCTTTTTATAGTTCAGAGAAAATGCGCTACAAGAGCATAAAGTGTTAAACACAGTTTGGCCATGGATATTTGAAACTAGATGGTCAATATAACATGAAATAACTGTAAAATAATGGAAATTAAGAATTAAGAGTCCCCTAAGAAAGCAGTAGTAGTTACCAGGGCTGTGCGAAATTTTGCCACCAGTTTTGTTTTGACCCATATAGAAGTCAAAACAGCAAAATCCACAGCGGGGTCAAAACTGCAGGCATGGTAGCCCCTGCTGAGGCCACAAAGCCTGCCAAGTTTCAAGGAGATAAGTGCAGGGGTTTGGGGGAAACTACACCTCAAGCTGTGGACAAGCAAAACTTGGCTCCTTTACGTATGCTATATGCAGGCAGCCTATGAAAAAGTTGATGGGATCTGTTGAACTGAAAGTTAAAGCGATTTGGTGAGATAAAAGTATTGCTGAAAAGCTAAACTATTTCTTTGACTCAGTCAGTCTTGCTGCTGAGGACATTGGGAAGATCCCTACTCCAAAACTGCTTTTTTATCATAAAAATAACCTATTTATTAGGCTTAGATCAGTGGTTTTCATTCTTTTTAGATCTGAGGCACCCCTTGGAAAATGCCAGTTCTTAGTTTTGATTGGTTTTTTTGACAATAGAACAATTATTTTATTGCAAAGAACTTGAGCCAGAATGAATTCCTATTTGAAATCTCTTATCTTGTGAATTATGTTTGCACACCTAAAAGTACTATCATTTGTATGGTACCCCATATCACCCTTGAAAGGATCTTGTGGCACCCTGGTTGAAAGTCATTGGCTTAGTGTATAGCCAAGAGTTCTAAAGTATGAAGCAGCTGAACTTTCAGCAAAAATACATAACCACAAAAAGCAGATGCTGTTCCAGAGAATTGGAGGGTAGCATTTTTTTTTTTACTTATGTTTTAAAAATGCTGTAGGAATATATAGTGAATTGCAGATCAAGTAAGGCTTGCAGAGCTTTCTGGCAAATGGATTAAAACCTGAGTTGAGCACCTAGAAGTGCATTTTATGACAGTCTGACCATTAGTTCCATCTCTAAAGGAAAATTGAGTTTGTTTATTACGTTCTTTGAGTTTATCCAATCAGTAATTGAGGAAGAATTAGCTTGCATAATAGAGCATTCCAGAAGGCCTTAACTATTTAACAAGAAGCTACCAAAGAAGTTAAGTAGTCATTGAGTGAAGGAAAAAGTATTGTCCTGGATCAAAATTGACAAGGAGTCAAACCAAACAACAGGATTAAATATTCATGCCAAGTTTGTTAAACATCTGGAAACAGGATAGGGATTGAGTAATGATGTAATAAGTTGTGAAATGACAGGTTAGTCAGGACCCGAGAGACGCAAAGAGAGGTGAATGGCCAACACATCATTAATTAGGGTTGGGGATTTGCTCAGTCAGATAAATTTGGGTCAACTGACTGCTCAAACATCAGTCAAAATCGTAAAAAAAATTGCCATTAGGTTCAAATAATATACAGAAAAGGCACAATTTTTCCAT
This sequence comes from Crocodylus siamensis, assembly GCF_052110815.1. Classification (NCBI taxonomy): domain Eukaryota; kingdom Metazoa; phylum Chordata; order Crocodylia; family Crocodylidae; genus Crocodylus; species Crocodylus siamensis. Next base: position 265,369,472 of record NC_143396.1, read on the forward strand.
TAAGTGTGACCAATAACATCATGTTTCTGTCAAGAAAACGACAGAATAATGTAGTGTTTTGTATAATTGCTAAAACCTTTGACCCGTCAGTTGACTGGCTTGCCAACCCTAAATTCAGTATGGGAACATGTTAAGTAGTGCACATTGGATAGGAGAACTTACTCTAAATATTTTTCAGGGTTTTAAATTAAATATAAAAGTCAAAGTGACATGGGTATCATTGTAGTCAGTGATATTGTCTGCTCAGTATGCAGCTGCTGTCAGAAAAGCTCTTGGGATCACAACAAATCAGACAGTGAATAATAAAGAATATTATAATACCATTATGTAAATCAGTCTGGAATACTGTGTACACTATTGATCATGAACACAGCTCCATAGAATGGATATGCAGGACTACGGAAGGTTCAGAGAAGGACAATGAGAGTGATCAAGGGCATGGAAAACTCTCCTTTGACTTGGGTTGCTTAGAAAGGAGGTAAGGGAAGGATGGGGTAAAAATATAAAATTGTTTTGGAAAGGCAGAGTCGCAACATCTAGGCTAGGGACACAAACTACACATAAACCAGCATAAGTGATTGGAAACCGGTTAAAATCGAACGTAACAGAAGTTCAATACAGATAAACTGAATTTGGAGGGGATCTGGAACAGAAGTTCAATAAACCAATTTAACCTAAATCAGTTAAACCTTTATGGATGTAGTACCAGACTTACCCAACACTGGTTTTGGCCATTTTAAAAGCAGTTTATCTCCTAGGATGCTTTGCACCTCCTCATAAACCCCTCCTTGCAGTGTGGGCAGGCTAGCCTTGGCCCAAGCTGTCGCTTCCAGCTGAGCAGGGAGGCATGCTTTAGGCCCCCCTGACTTCTGGTCTGGGCCAGTGCAGGCATGTGGTTGCATTTCTGGAATCAAAAGTGAATTATGTTCACTTGGTTATTGGTCCAATCCATGCAGCTTACACTAGCCTGTGAAAATTGAATTAATTCAGCCTTGGGCTTTTTATGTGTCTGTACTTAGCCCTGGTCTTCCTGCCTCAGAGTGTAACAACAAGGGGACATTCAATGGGAAATTTTATAACCAATTAAAGGAAATTCTTTTTTCCTTTTAATATGCAATTGAACTGTTGAACTTATTACTACAAGATGTCTCTGAGACCAATAACTTGGCAAAATTTAAAAAAGGCATGAAAATTTATGGATATTGGGAATACCAGAGTTGCATAATCAGTAGGAGATTGTATGGAAGGGATATTAAACTTCATCATTCAGAAGCTAGCCAGATCTTTAGGTCTTAACTTGGTCTCTCATACTTAACATTTGCTCCACTTCTGCCTGCTTCATATTCTTTTCACCATCTGATGCAGTTAATGTTAGCCATTATCTCGCAACAGAATACTAGCCTAGATGATCTTTTGCCCAGTGTAGTTTGGCAGTTCCTGTGTTCTCTAGTTAAATGCAACTCAGGCTATCAGTAATCCTTGCTTGTGTGTCATGTCTGTCAAGTGTGGAATACTGCATAAATATTAATAAATCTTAGTTAGTGTCCTTAGTGCAAGTGTGGGGCCTGTCCTAGCACAGTACGTTCTTTCCAGAACATGGTCATGCTGTGTTGACAGGGATGGTGAGGCACCACAAGGAAATTCTAGACCTGAGCAGATAAAAAGCGTCAGTCCACAATCGAGTTCATGTAAACTTCTTTCCATACATAGGACGTATTGATAGGAAGATTGAGTTCCCCCTACCAGATGAAAAAACCAAGAAGCGCATCTTCCAGATTCACACCAGCAGAATGACTTTGGCAGACGATGTGACTCTAGATGAGCTGATTATGGCTAAAGATGACCTCTCTGGTGCTGACATTAAGGTAGTGTGCTAGTCCTGACTGAGGTTTTAAAAGCCATTATGATGAATGCTTAAAAATAATCTGGCATGAATGATGATTTTTTTTGTTGTATAATCTACATGGTGAGTTCCCTTTATCTGCTAATGCTCAAGAAAGGCATGATGTTGTTTGAAGTTTTACTATTTCCTGTGTCATCATTAAGTAGAGGAACTGCCAGAGCCTCCAATGTTTCTCTCTTAGCATTAATGATCTTCATGCACATTTGAATGCCAGTCAGTATTCAGGTGGCATAGTAACCTTTCCAGTTTATAAAGCTGAGTAGTTACTAAAACTCTATTTCTAATAGCTGACAGGGGAGCACTATTAGATAATGCTGAAGCATTTTCATTCAGAAAATGGAAATCATAGTAAAAACATTTTATGGTAGCACAAAGGCCAAGCAAAAAGATGTACATAGCCTTTATCGTGTCACAGATGCCCCAATTTTGTGGCTTCAGTGAAGGTGGTATTAATTTGTGCAGCAATTTAGCAGCAGGTGTTGGTTTACTTTATGGCATAAGAATACCAGCAGTCCAGAGCTGCCTGTGATCTGGACAAGCTGCTGCCCCAGCACAGGTGCTCCAAAGGCACACCTGGGAGTTCCTGTGCAGGACTGGGCCCTTTGAGAAAACTGATGCTGCAGGAAGACAGGCAATGTAGAGTGGGACAGCAGGGTACCCATGTTTTACTTCATAAAGTAGATCTACTGTTCCAGGACATTTATTTGGTGACACCTGTTTCTAACTTCACTGTTCAGTTTCGCATCTGGTCTGTCCTAGTATTTTGCTTGCACTGTTCAAATAAACTTGTGAATATCACTTTCCCTCTTTGACAGGCAATTTGTACAGAAGCAGGCTTGATGGCTTTGAGAGAACGCCGCATGAAAGTAACAAATGAAGACTTTAAAAAATCTAAAGAAAATGTTCTGTATAAGAAACAAGAAGGCACCCCAGAGGGGCTTTATCTTTAGATATTCTTGCCATACATTGGGACGTCTCACATTCTGAATACATAAAGGAGGTGATAAATATTCCACATGCTTTGAGCAAAGCAAAAAGCTTGTCACAGCCTCTTCAAGCATGTAGGATGAAGTTCTGTTGGACTGTATTTAATTTTAAGTCAGTGTGAAACATCTTATTTCCCAATAAAACATTTTGTTTCAGAATGGATTTTGTTAGTGAATTACCTTGCTATGGATTTTTAGTGAATTACCTTGCTAGTACTTCAAACTTAGCAACCAGCTCAGTTCAGAGCCGCCTGCTTTATCACTAGATCTGTAGAAGAGTTCAGAATTTATTTACCTTTCACAAAAAAGTTTGCATCTTAATTATTAAAGACAGACCCTGCAGTGGAAAGTGTGATAGTTATATATAGGCTGGATGGCAGTAGCTAAGGGAATGAATCCTCTCTGGCAGTCTTCACAAAGAACTGGTCTTTTCAGTTTCCATGTCAGGCAGCAGTTAATACTAAACATCTTTTATTTTGTGTTAATCGCATAGCAAGTTACAACTCGTAAGAAATTAAGCATCTTACACTAATGTCTTAACAGCTGTGTCTTTATTTTTTCTACACAATATTACAGTAAAGAGTATTAGTACATATTGCTTTTTAAATGGTTAGGAATTAATAGAGTTCAATCTTAAGGGTTTTTTTGTTTTTGTTTTTTTTTAAATAAAATGTAAAGGAGACCTGTAACCAGACAAAAATGAAGCCATAGCAGTTCAAACAGCATTTTTAAAATTGGTCCTATACAAAAAGAAATGCAAGAAGTATTGAGCTTACCTATTCAAAGTGCTTGAGTATAGATAGATGAGTTTAAAAGAAGCTGGTGTTCATTCAGTGATTCTAATATTATAAAAGCTTATGTCTGTCTGCCTCTGTCCGTAATGCTTTATTCACTCTGATTGGCTGACAGAAACAGCCAGAGTGCTTCAAGTGTGGGGGAACACCATCATGATGCCAAAGACTGGACAGAGGGTGGGGAGCTGGGGCCACCAGCTCTGGCCTCTGCTCCTCCACCCCACTCCCTGCAAGAGGCAGAACAGCAGCAGCATAGGGCATTAGGTGGCAGCACTCCAGCCCAGCCCCCTCCTCCCCATCCCCTGGCATTCTTGACAGGCAATTGGCTAGTATTTACATAAAGATGACATGCAGCCTGTCCTTTCCTAACTTTTATGTAAGATTATGCCATTGTTAGTTTTCCCATGTCTATACAAAGTTTTCACTTTGCTAGGTCTAATAAGGTTTATGAAAAGAGACAGAGCCTTGTGTATATAGTCAAACAGAGCCACTAATTTATTTTACCAGAACAGAACAAAGAATACTTTGTAAATGTCCAGATTTGTATAAGTTTTCTAAAGCTCTACACTGTATGTTGGACCTTCGCCTGTAGCAGAGAGCTGAAAGGCACAAAGGCTGAACCTCCTCACTAAAGGCTAGTAGTGGAGAACCTTGTCCACTCAAAAGTTTTAATGAGACACCTTAGGCTCCTTCTGCAATTTCCTGAGCAATAACATTTAACTTAATCCCTAAGGACACAGCTTGTAGTTTAACACTTCAGTAATAAGAGCGTAGTCCTTCCCTTTGAATGAGCTGGTAGTCTCCCATTTCCTGCCCCTACAAGAATAAAAATAAAAAGAGAGCTACTTAAATTACTTTACTGTATTGCCACTTTAACACAAAAAGTAAAGAGTCTTACCTCTGCTACTTCAAATTGGAGATGTTCTGCTCATCTTCTGCCCACAATCTGCATAAAAAGTGCAATGACTATACATATCCAGATAGTTGTGTAATTCAGGATCCCTAGAATACATTCCGGTTCTATAATCTACTTCCCAAAAATACTCAGACCCCTGTAATATACAGCCCATACTAAAAAAGGAAATAGATATCTAAGGACTCTTAAATTCTTTTATGTTTGGTTTATGCTCCCTACATTGATTCATATTTTGCTAAAAATAGATCTTTAAACTGAAAATCATGTCAACATAACCACTGATGTACATCATAGTTATTCTGGGAATTTGCTCACTAAAATCCCCTTGTGCAAGAATGCAAGATTAATCTAATAAATTTACAAGCATTTATTCATCATTGATCTTTTCATGATGTGTTCAAAAGTTTTCTACAGTAAACAAATATGACATACTTTAAGAAGACAGAGCATGCCCGTACTCAGCTACAGGTAAAAAAAAAAAAACCAGCTCAGCCACAGCCATTAAAAACTAATTAGAGTAACATCACTTGGGACCACATAAATTACAAAATTACAGCATTGATAAAAACTGAACACAGATTAACTGCAGGATAAAAACCTGCAGCATCCTTATAGGCTTGGCAGTGCTACGCTGACTAGCACTACAGAAGAGACTTGGGGGTCATCATTGACCACAAGATGAACATGAGCCTGCACTGTGATGCTGCGGCTTCTAAAGCAACCAAAATGCTGGCTTGCATCCATAGATGCTTCTCAAGCAAGTCCCAGGACGTCATTCTCCCCTTGTACTCGGCCTTGGTGAGGCCACAGCTGGAGTACTGCATCCAGTTTTGGGCTCCACAATTCAAAGAGGATGTGGAGAAGCTTGAGAGAGTCCAGAGGAGAGCCACGCGCATGGTCAGAGGTGAGGAAAACAGACCTTATGACAACAGGCTGAGAGCCATGGGGCTCTTTAGCCTGGAAAAGCGTAGGCTCAGGGGTGATCTGATGGCCACCTATAAGTTTATTGGGGTGACCATCAGGATCTGGGGGAACGTTTGTTCACCAGAGCGCCCCTAGGGATGATGAGGTCACACGGCTGCATGGGGGCAGGAAGAGGATGCGGAGTGGAGATTGTGGGTGCAGGGGAAGTGGAGATAATGGGATGGGCATGCAGCAGCTGTGTACTACAGCTACATCCCTGACCCTGGGTAGGGGTTGAAGCCAGAGCTGCAGCCAAATCTGCCCCTGCCCCCACCCCCGCCCATGATTTTAAGATGAGCTTTTTCCTCCATGTTAAATGGGGGGGCACCTCATCTTAGAATCTAGTGAGTATGACATTTAAAAACTAATTACCTAATTGCAAAGGGGCTGGGCAGTGGGGGCAGGAGCATGGCCAGACAGGGACTGAGCCTGAGCCTTTGCTTATATCTCCTCACACCTGACTTACCTCCCAGCACCGTTCAAAGACTCTTGCAGGATTGAGAATCACTCTATCCACGCATCTATTTGTCAAACATTTTCAAATTAAGGACAAATACAATTGTTCATAATCAAATGTCTTTGGAGATCCACAAATCTCTTTTATTTGTTCCCCAAGCAGAAAGAGAAGCTAAATGTGTCAACTAATTTATTTATTGTTAATTATTCGCTCACCTCCAGCCAAGAGTCTCAAAGTCCCTCTTATAAATATTGAAATATACATAGAGCAAACAATTTTACAGGTAGATACATCACAAATATGTACAAGTGCCCAATTGTAGGCATTTATTTGTTAAATTTATCAAAAGTTTAAAAGGTACGGTTTACCTGCCTCCATAAAAAGAACTGGGTATATGTTTTAACAAGGGCTAGTTGGCAGATATAGAGAAAATAAAAAGTGATCACAGAGGTTGGCTGAGGCTCCTGTCTTGTAACTGGAGGGGTTCTAACTGCCCTGTAAACACAAAGACAGGGTGAAATGTGTTGTTTCCAGTCTCTGTGGTTTTAAAACGACAGCACAACAACTTACCTCCTGCTCTATGTAATAGGCCACTGTAGCAATATCAACTGTCTCCTTTGTAGTGTTTCGGCTGATTTTTAGAGCTCTCGAGTGAATTCTTGCACTTGAATTTGAGAAAGAGACATTTAGCTACAAGTTATACCAATGTGGCACCCACTGTTTTGGTGATCATAGTGCAGTCAGAATACCGTTCTGTGGCCAGGACTTCGGGAGGCCCATGACACTGCACAATACACACCACATTTAATTAATACAGGGTCTGTAGAAAGATCTACAAGGTCTAGCTAACCATTCCAGAATACCCTCTCTGTCCATTACAACCAAGCCCTGTCTTTTCTCTCTGACAGGTAACATCTCATGCGATGCATGGAAAAGACTGCAGAGGCCAGAGAAAGAAATCAAATGAATTTAGAGATGGGGGTGGAAGGGTAGGGAGGACAAGGACTGTGTTGTGTGTGGGACTGCTGAAGACACACAGGACTTACAGTTATGTTTAAGATCACAGATGCCCTCACTGCAAAGCGTAGAGCCAGCTAATGAGACAACAACATTTTAGCTATTATTTGCCATGAATATTGGTTGATGAAGAACATGTTGTGGCTGGAAGGCCTTTCTCCACAGCTGAGTCAGCAGCATACAACTGCATATAGCAGCATACAGCATAGCAGGGCCACCACTCTCTCTGGCACGAAGGTTCCTTTCTAAAGACCAAGCTATTACACCTTCTCACTGCAATCTAGAATGGGAGCAGGCTGCTCAAACAATAGAAAGCGCTTCAGGTGACAGAACATGAGCTCCTTTGGGCAGTGTCTAGAATGGAGCAAGGCATTTTGAAATTAAAAAATAAACAAAGACGACATTTTTTGTAGGAAATATCCCTGCTTTGACATGCTCTTGTATTGATGTCATTTCCCCCCCCTTAAAGTGATATTGTCTGGCATGGATCCAAAAGGGAGAAAGGTATAATCCCTCAGGTGACCAAGCGGAAGCTAGAGAGGCACCTCCCTGACCCGTGTCCATTCTTTCAGAGCGTTCACCTGACACTTGGTGTTCCCACATGTATACTGGTCTGTTACAGCATCCCACTCAAGTAAAAGCCTCTTGATTTCCCCTTTTATGACTAACAACTCCCAGGCACTTCTTGCATGATAGATTGTTAGTCACCTATCCTAAGCCCACAATAGCCAACACAATACTACTGGCTTTGTTAACACTGCCCTGGACATGGCCTTCATCTTACACTCAGGTGGTTCAAAATGGTTTCTCTATCCCCACCAGAAACAGCAAGTGTGGACCCCAAGCTGTTAGAAAGGAGGACCAGACCATGCAGGGGCAATGTGTAGGGGGTGCACACGCACCCCCTGCGCATGGTGGTGCACCCCCTGCCAGAAGGTGCTGCCGACACAGCCGGTGACATCTGCAGGTGGCCCATGATCGCCCCTGGCCACCAATGACACTACTGGCAGCACCTGTGGGCGGTCGCCAACCCATGGTCAGCACTCGCCACCGCCCCCCGACAGTGCTGGCAGCGTCCATGGGAGCTCACCACCGCTGGGGTCCTACCACCACCAGTGCAGCTGTGCCCCCCCCCCAGCCTCCAGGGCCAGGCACCATTCATAAGACCATGAGTGCTCTCCCAGATCTGGCCTTGCTTCCAGAGTGAGGAAAGTGTTGAGCCCTTCCTCACCTTCCAGCCACTCTGAAGGGGGAAGAGGACAGAGCTGCATTTGCAGAGAATCAAGAAAGCCCCATGAGTTCAGGCTCTGGGATAGGTCTCCAGTGCTTGCATTGCTTTTCCTATAACTGGGAAGATTATCTGCTAGAAAGCTTGAGTTTTTTCCTCTCTCTAATAAAATGCATTAAACCTATTTTAGACAAAGGTATTTTTAACAAGCTGTGAAGTACCTGTTGGTAACAAACCTGCAAAATGCCTCTTCTTTCCCTTTGAGAAATATAAAGGCGGCCTTGAAGCTGAAGCCTATTTGGATTAAACTGCAAAATAATAACATCAGAAGCAGCCAGTGAGTGAACAAAAAACTGTTTTATTCAAACAAACAACAAGGGTCTAATTTTTACTTCTTTTCTGTGCTACAAATATATCCTTGAACTGGAACGTATTTCCTAATCTTGTCAATTATAAAGTATATTTTGGAAGCCTCAGGGGCTCTCTCATGACTCCAATGAGCAATTGAAACGATGCAGAAGGCAAATTGCCTTGGTATTATCTCAAGCTCAGCAAGGCTGACTCCGACAATGCAGGCCCTCAGAAACAGAGGTGGAAAGGTTGGGGAGGAATAAAGAGAGTAAGAAGGTGACCTTCTCAGTAGGCAAACAAATATTATGGAATATCCAGCTTGGAGTGTGCATTCAACCAAAGAGTACAACCAAATTAGCGCCAAACAAATGCAGCAGCAATAGTGTTTGCAAATATCCCTGTGAAAGCCTGGTTTGAATGCTTATTGCAGCCAATCAGGAATTTTCCAGTGAAATGTTTTCCATCAAAAAAATCTCATTTTGCCAAAAATAAAACTTAGTATGGGAATGTGCCAGTTTCAACAAAGCATTCATCAGAAACTTGTTCATCAGAAATATCCTTCTATGGTATGTTTGGATAAAATCACAGATCATAGGTTCAAGTGTGGGAGATGCCAATTCAAGCTCTGATTGAAAACAGGCACTTAAAGCTAAGTTTCCAGTGTCCCAGGTGATGCCCCAACCATTGAGCTGTTGGATTTCTCTCCCTCCCCATACTTTTCTCACAAAGTTTCTCAACAGTTCTTGTTTTTGTCCTAGAGCATAAAGAAAAGTATTTTAAGATCTCAAAAATGTTTATAGGTCCACAAAAACATATTTCCCACCCAAATTTGTTCCTTTTTTTCAGCTGACAGGAATTTGGACAATTAGGGTTTTGTTTGTACTAACATTGGAAGACAGGTTGTTCTTCACAGAAATTAATCTCCATATTCACAAGTGGACAAAAGCGTGTGTGTGTGTGTGTGCGTGCGCACGCGCGCATGCACACACATTCATGCAAGCATTTGTGGTTTATCATTATTTACCATTTCATAATTTCCTCTTTGCAGAGGGCCAATCATCCAAACATGAAGCAAAACCAATACCAGGTGACTTTGGTTAATTATTTAAGTTGTATTACTGGTCAACAAAGTGAATTGTTTGCCAACAAAACATACACCTGTTTGGTTGGCATGAACTACTTTTTGGCATATAATTATGTGTAAAGTAGAAATTAGAAACAGCCTGGCAGGAGGGAGAGATGCATTGAAGAAGTCAACAGAAGACTGTGGTATTGGTGCCATTGCGAAGGCTTCAGTTTTTTCGATCATAGTCTGAACTTCAGAGAGAGAGGCAGCAGTTTGTTGGGAAGAGACAGCCTCCACCTCACTCTGATGGAGAAAAAGCTCTTCTTGGCCAGAATGGTTGACCTGCTCAACAAGGCTTTAAACTAAGATTGCTGGGGGATGGGTGGACAATCACTAGTGCAAGCCCTGGAGGTGACAATCACAGAATCAGCAGTTAGATAACACAAGGGAACTCACTCCTACCCCAGCCCTAGGATGAGACTCTTCCAAGAGGCTAGGGAAGCCCAGGGCTTCTGATGGCAAGCTTAACTTCCTGTACACAAATGCCAAGATCATGAAGAACAAACAGAGGAACTAGCCTTTCTGCTAAGCAAAAATGAATATGATCTCATAGGAATAAGGGAGACCTGGTGGGACTCCACCTATGACTGGACCACAGGTATTAATGGCTATACCTTGTACAGGAGATATTGTGTTGTGAGGAAGGGCGGGGGTGTAGTTCTCTATGTGAAGGAGCAGTACACTTCCCTACAAGCAGAGATTTGCACCCAAGGAGGGAGACTTGAGACCTGTTGGGTTAGAATACAGGGAGAATGTGGTGAAGGGGATATAACTGTAGGAGTCTATTACAGACCTCCTAACCAGGAGGAAAAGCTTGATCATGAATTCATTAGGGAACTAGCAGAGGCTGCACAGTCTTGGTGCACAGTCATCATGGGTGACTTCAACCACCCTGACACCTCATGGGAAGAGCATTCAGCCAAACCTGACTAGTCGTGAAGCTTCCTCACTTGTATTGATGAGCTTTATTTACCTCTTGTCAGTCCATAGGCTTCTTGAGTCAAGACACTGCTGTATTTGGTACTGGCCAAAGGGGATGAACTAGTCAGCAATCTGAGGATCGAAGGGAAGTTTGGTGACAGTGATCAGTTTCTCTATCCATTGCAAAGCTGGCAAATCAGTCATAGATTTCATAGACATTAGGGCTGCAAGGGACCTCAGAAGATCATTGAGTCCAGCCCCCTGCCCAAAGGGCAGGAAGTCAGCTGGGGTCATAGGATCCCAGCAAGATAAGCATCCACTTTACTCTTGAAGGTGTTCAATGTAGGTGCTTGAACCACCTCTGATGGCAGGCTGTTCCAGACCTTGGGGGCTCAGATAGTAAAGAAATGCTTCCTTATGTCCAGCCTGAAATGGTCTTGCAATAGTTTATAACCATTCAACCTCGTCATCCCTAAGGGTGCTCTGGTGAACAAATGTACCCCCAGATACTGGCGGTCACCCCTAATAAACTCATAGGTGGCCATCAGATCACCCCTGAGCCTGCGTTTTTTCCAGGCTAAAGAGCCCCATGGCTCTCAGCCTGTTGTCATAAGGTCCGTTTTCCTGACCTCTGATCATGCATGTGGCTCTTCTCTGGACTCTCTCAAGCTTCTCCACATCCTTTTTGAATTGTGAAGCCCAAAGGTGGACGCAGTACTCCAGCTGCGGCCTCACCAAGGCCGAGTACAAGGGGAGAATGACGTCCCGGGATTTGCCTGAGAAGCATCTATGGATGCAAGCCAGAGTTTGGTTGCTTTACTAGCCACAACATCACACTGAAGTCTCATGTTCATCTTGTGGTCAATGATGATCCCCCATGTCTCTTTCTTTTGTAGTGTTAGCCAGTGTAGCACTACCGAGCCTATAAGGATGCTGCAGGTTTTTCTTCCCAAGGTGGAGGACCTTGCATTTTTTGGTGTTAAACACCATCAGGTTCTCACCCGCCCATTTCCTGAGCCTGTCCAGGTCAGCTTGGATTGCTCTCCTGTCTTCTGGTGTGGATGCTTTGCCCCAAAGTTTGGTGTCATTGGCGAACTTGGCCAGTCTGCTTCTGACTCCAATGTCCACTACATTATTGAAGATGTTGAACAGTATGGGTCCAAGGACAGAGCCTTGGGGGACTCCACTGGTCACAGGGGACCATGACGATTGACTTCCATCATTTACTATCCTCTGGGTCTGACCATGGAGCCAGTTTCCCAGCCAGCAGATCGTGGTGGACCCAAGGCCACAATTGGTCAGTTTCACCAAGAGGTGATCATGGGATACCAGATCGAAGGCTTTTTTGAAGTCAAGATATACAACATCTATCTCCTTTCCCTTGTCCAGGTGATAGGTCACATGGTCATAAAAGGAAATCAGATTGGTCAAGCAAGACCTACCCGCAACAAACCCGTGCTGGCTATCCCTCAGGTTGTTGCCATCGGCCAGTCCATTAAGAATGGCCTCTTTAATAATCTTTTCTAAGACCTTCCCCGGGATAGAGGTCAGGCTGATGAGCCTGCAGTTTGCTGGATCCACTTTCTTCCCTTTCTTGGAGATAGGCACCACATTGGCCTTCTTCCAATCTTCAGGCACTACACCAGAGTGCCAGGAGTTCTCAAAGATCTGTGCCAGGAGCTGGGCTATGATGCTTGCCAGCTCCTTGAGTACCCTGGGGTGTAGATAGTCAGGGCCGGCTGACTTGAAGGTGTCCAGTCTCTCAAGGTGTTCCTTCACGAGGTTAGCATTGATGGAGGGCAGGGGCACTCCCTCACCTGGACCAGCAGTCAGCAATGCAGAAATCCTTGACCTTAGGAAATATGACTCAAGCTCAGGAGGTTGGTTGTTGAGGCCCTGAGAGACCATGATCCGACAGGGTAGTGAGTCCACAATGAGTGGTCATGCCTTAAGGAAATAATCCTAAAAGCACAAGGAAAGTCCATCCCCGTGTGTAGGAAAGGTAGCAAAAGGGCTGGGAGACCCCCTTGGCTCAATAGGGACCTCATGGACCTCCTGAATCTGAAAAGAGAAGCTTATAGGGGATGGAAGTCAGAAACTACCACTAAGGAGGATTATGTAGCACTGGCCCACACCTGTAGGGAGCAGACCAGAAAAGCCAAGGCTGAAACTGAACTCAGACTGGCTATAGGAATCAAGGACAATAAAAAGTTCTTCAAATACATGGGAAGTCAGAAAAAACATTGGACCCTTGCTGAACCAAATGGGGCAGCTAACAACTGACATCCAGGAAAAAGCTAATCTCCTCAATTATTTCTTTGCATTGGTATTCCACCAGTCCAGTGGGAATCACCCTGCCTAATAGGATGCAAGACTACCAGACTAAGGGCGATCACACACCTATAATTGTCAAAGATCTTGTGAGAGCTTCAGAAGCTAGACATCATCAAGTCAGCTGGCCTGGATGGAATGCACCCAAGTGCATGAACAACACGTGCCCCTGGCGGCTGGGGGGCAAGGCTGTGCTGGCAGTGGCAGGAGCACAGCAGCGGTAAGCTGGGAGCTCCCACAGATGGTATTGGCAGCAGGGACTGGGGTGGGGCGGGGAGGGAAGTGGTCAGCGCTGACCAGGGGCTGTTGGCATTGGCCAGTGATGATCATGGACCACCTGCAGACACCACTGGCAGTGTCAGCAGTGGGGTGGGGGTGCATGTGCACCCCCTACGCATCACCTCTGCCCAAGAGTGCTAAAAGAACCGGTTGACCTCATAGCATGATCAATGGGGAGGATATCTGGGAACTCATGGTACTTGGGAGAGGTTTCTGAAGACTGGAAGAGAACCAGTATGGTACCTATCTTTAAGATGGGAAAGAAGAAAGATCGAGGGAACTACAGGCAAATCAGTTTGACCTCAATCCCTGGAAAGATCTTAGAAAAATCAAAAAACCCATCAACAACAGGCTAATGGAAGACAATGTTTTGAGACATAGCCATCACGGCTTTGTTGCAGGTTGGTCTTGCCTGACCAACCTCATTTTATCCTATGACCAGGTGATGTCATATATTTAGATTTCAAAAAAGCCTTTGACTTGGTCTCCCATGATGTCCTCATGGTAAAATTGGGGAACTGGAGCCTTGACAACCTTATGGCCTGATGGTTGGGGAACTGGCTCCGTGGTTGGATCCAGAGAATAGTAGCTAATGGAACCGAGTCAACATGGCACATGGTGACCAGTGGAGTCCCCCAGGGCTTAGTACTTGGACCAATACTCTTTAGTATATTCATAAATTATCTGGATTTGGGTGTCAGAAGCAAACTGGCAAACTAGTTCACGGATGACACCAAATTATGGGGAAACTCTAGAGGATAGGGTGGCAATTCAGGCCAACCTGGACAGGCTCACAAGGTGATCAAATTCTGATGACATTCAACATGGAGAAATAACCCACATCATACTTATAGGCTCAGCAGTGCTACACTCACTAGCACCATGACCGAAAGAGATTGACCACAAAATGAACATGAGCCACCAATGCAATACTGCAGCTGATGAAGCAAATACAACTCTAGCTTGCATCTACTGATGCATCTCAAGCAAGACCCAAGAAGTCATTCTCCCACTTTACTCGACCTTAGTGAGACCGCAGCAGGAGTACTGCATCCAATTCTGGGCTCCATGCTTTAGAAAGGATGTGGAAAAGCTTGAGAGAGTCCAGAGCAGAGCCACACACATGATTAGAGGTCAAGAAACCAGGTCTTATGAGGAGAAGCTGAGAGGCATGGGACTTTTCAGCCTGGAGAAGCTAGAGCTCAGGGGTGACTTGATGGCAGCCTACAAGTATATAAGGGGTGTGCATCAGGAACTGGGAGAACATCTGTTCACCAGGGCACCCCAAGGGAAGACAAGGTCTAACAGTCACAAACTGATGGAAAACCATTTTAGACTGGACATAAGGAAAAACTTCTTTACCGTCTGAGTCTCCAGAGTCTGGAATAGATTTCCCCCAAAAGTGGTGCAAGCACCTACTTTGAATACCTTTAAGAAACACCTGGATGCTTAGTTTGCTGGGGTGATTTGACCCCAGCTGACTTCCTGTCTCTTGGGCAGAGGGCTGTACCCGATGATCTCGTGAGGTCCCTTCTAGCCCTAATGTCTACAAAATCTATGAAATAATTCACAGAGAGGAAAATTGGTGGAACTCATTCAATATTTTACTTGCATCTTTTCTCATGTTTCATGCTAACAGCTCCATGTGGTTGGGCTACAAATTGTTCTTGCTGCCCTTTCTTGAAAGTACATAGGACCCAATTTAAAAAATTCTATTTGAAGTGTCAGGCACCTGGGTGACTTTCACTTTATAAACATGTCATGATCAATAGTCCTAGCAAACTGGGAATAAAAATCTAAACAGTCAAAATACATATCTAAAGATTTCTAAACAGTCTTTGATTTATAGGAACTTATGATCTTAAGAGTGCATTGGAAATTTTCTGAGGAAAAAAAATTTGATGGAAAATTCTGGGTGTGTCTACACATGCATTAAGGTGCTTTTTCTAATGTGCATCAAATTTAGTACTTTCAATGTAAGGTACTAAACAAATATACATTAGGCTGTCTTAATGTGCAGTAATGAACACGCATGTTTTTTAAGTGACGCATAATGTGCAGTAGCTTATTTTACTGCTCATTAGCAAAATCCGGGTTTTTTTTACAGCCTGCTTTAATGCACAGTAAAATAGGCTACTGTGCATTAAAGCGCATGTATAGATGTGTCTGCTGACTAATTAAAACAGAAATATTGTGCCTGAAACATCTCAGGTTCCTCTAGCTTCCACCAAATCAAAGGCAGTCTTCTCAAGCAATCTTGCCTGGATTCCTGATGACAGTCTGGGACCCTGTTCTCCCACCAGGGTCTGCAGCCCTGGAGCAGATCCACCAAGCAGGAACTCCAGGGTCCAGATGGCAACCAGCTATCTCAGGAAGCCTGAAAGCCCTGGAAACCCAGGTACCCATTGCAGCAGTGAAACCAAGAAGTGTCACTTCCACTGAGCAACTGCAGGATCAGGAAGAGTACTTCATTTTTTAAACATTCCTGTGTTAGCATTTCCCCAGATTTCTAATGCAAAAGCAGTTTTGAAATTGTTTTCAGTCCAGTTTAAACCAAAAGTAAAATCTTAAAAATCAAAATGTTAGGCAATCTGGAAACACAATTTTTCAACCAGCTCTATCCAAGAATGACACCTGTGTTCCAGCAAGGACCGAGTCTAACTACCTATGTAAACTGTCACACTCATCATCAAGTTAAATAGGTGCCTAGTAGGGCTGTGCGAAATTTCGCCACCAGTTTTGTTTCGATGCTGTTTCGACTCGTTTCGAGGTCAAAATGGCAAAAATCAAAACAGAACGCATATGGTTGAAACAGCCTCGAAACAAAATAAGGCAAGTCGAAATGTTTCGCCGTTTCGCCCCTGTTTCGATGTTTTCCCCATAGGCTATAATGGGGAAGGTTGAAACAGCCTATAACTTTGTTATTTCTGGTCTGATTTGGACAAAACTTGCAGGAATGGTAGCACCTTCTGAGGGCATGAAGCCTGCCAAGTTTCAAGAAGACAGGTGCAGGGGGTTGAAGAAACTGCACCCCAAAGTCTTGAGAGCCAAACTTGTGTCATGTGTATGTGTTAAGCCACAGCAGGATCAAAACTGCAGGACTGTTAGCCGCTGCTGAGGCCATAAAGTCTGGCAGGTTTCAAGGAGATAGGTGCAGTGAGTCTAGGGAAACTGTACCCCAAAATCTTGAAAGCAAAACTCATGTCACGTGCATGTGGTAAGCAACAGCAGGGTCAAAACTGCAGGCATGCTAGCCCCCATGGAGGTCACGAAGCCTGCCAATTTTCAAGGAAGGGTTTGGGGGAAACTGCACTTCAAGCTGCAGACAAGCAAAACTCGTGACATGGGTGACACTGTGTGTTAAGGCACAGCAGGGTGAAAGCTGCAGGCCTGCTAGCCCCTGCTGAAGTCACAAAGCCTGCCAGCTGTCAAGGAGATTGGTGCAGGGGTTCTAGCTTCTGGGGCATAGAACCCCTTTGGGGAAAACTAGGAGTAATGGTCACAGTCTGGACACCCGAGTTGTGAAGTAATTTTTCCTAATGTTGAGCCTGAAATGAGCCTGAAACAGTTGTTCACCGAGCCCTAGATGTACGCTTCTGATGTAGTGGTAAGCTGCTACCAAGTCCCCTCTCAGCCTTCTCTTTTTCAGGCAGAAGAGTCCCAGGTCCCTCAGCCTTTCCTCATACGGCTTGCCATGCAAGTTTCTGATCGTATGGGTAGCCCTTCTCTGGACTCTCTCAAGCTTTACCACGTCCTTGTTAAGGTGCAGAGCCCAGAACTGGACACAGTACTCCAGCTGTGGTCTCACCAGTGCCAAGTAGAGCCAAGTAGAGCAGGAGAATCACTTCTTTGCAATGGTTTTGCTGGCTACAGCATCGCACTGCTGGCTCATGTTCATAGTGTGGTCAATTATTACCCTCAGGTCTTGGTGACAAGTGATGGGGGATCTTCAGTCCTGCTGCCTGATGAGAGGCAGCAGTTGCACAAGCACCCATGTCATGGGTTTTGCCTGTCAGCAGCCAGAGGTGCAGGGCCCCAGAACTCAGAAGCCCTGCGCCTATCTCCTTGACAGCTGGCAGGCTTCGTGGCCGCAGCAGGCCTGCAGCTTTCACCCTGCTGCACCCTAACACAGTGTCACCCTTGTCACGAGTTTTGTTTGTCCACAGCTCGAAGTACAGTTTCCCCCAAATGCCCGCACCTATCTCCCTGAAACATGGCAGGCTTTCTGGCCTCAGCAGGGGCTAGCATGCCTGCAGTTCTGACCCCGCTGTGACTTAACATATACACGACACAAGTTTTGCTTTCAGAATTTTGGGGTGCAGTTTCTCTGAACCCCCTATACCCATCTCCTTGAAAGTTTTGACCCCACTGTGGCTTAACACATACTTATGACATGAGTTTTCCTCTCAAGATTTTGAGCTGCAATTTCTCTGAACCCCCTGCAGCTATCTTCTTGAAACGTAGCATGCTTCATTTCCTCAGAAGGGGCTACCATTCCTGCAAGTTTCATCCAAATCTGGCCAGAAACGACAATGTTATAGCCCGTTTTGACCTTCCCCATTATATCCTGTGGGTGAAATGTCAGAACAGGGTTGAAACGACAAAACGTTTCGATGGAACGGAACAGAACAGCTGTTTCAACTCGAAACAAAAGTTGAAACAGAACACTGTTCTGTCAAAACAGAAAGCTTCTGTTTCGCACAGCCCTAGTGCCTAGTACACTGTTACTGTCATGACCCATCTGCTATATCAGGGGCTGTCAACTGGGGGTACATATACCCCTGGGGTACTTGGGACGGCCCCAAGGGGTACGTGCAATGGCACGGGGAACCAGCGTGTGGTGGCACGGAGTGGTGAATGGCGGCGGCTGCATCTGAGCTCCCTGCCCCCACCATTCACTCCACATCGCCCCCACACACTTCTTCCCTGCGCTACCAACTTTGCGTCTGGCCGGCTATCAGCACCCTCGCACCCCCACATCTGGAAGGGGGTACACTTCAGAAGGGACACCCACCAGAAGGGGTGCACTCCTTTAAAAAGGTTGAAAACCCCTGTGCTATATCATAGTGCATAGGCTGATCACGTGCAGCCCTTGTAAAGAGGACAAAGTAAATCTTATTGTTATAGGAATCTTCCCCAGACACCTACACTCTGCTTTGCTCATCTGAGGACAGAGTTCATCTGTAGGTTACTTACTGCACCCAAACTAGGTGATCACATTTAGGATCCTCCCCAGTTTTATCTGTGACCCTGGCTCCAGCACTGTCCACATACCAACATTAATTAGAGTCTTCATTGCACCGCATCGATTTAAAGGTACCTTCCTCCTCGCATTTAGCATCATACTTGCTGTCCACATCAAGTCTTCTGCTGGGGTGACTCAGGCCAGTTCGACTCTTGTGCAGCATCTCCAAGTGCATCAGCCAACACTTTGGAGTTACTAAAAAAGTATAAAAATAAAATTAAAAAAAAGTGTCAGAATTTGCAGCGCTGCAGATTTCGATGTTCTGAAAAGCAAAATCATTACAGCCCATTCTCCATTCCCTCTGTATTGTACTTTTGGTGCCCAGCCACCACAGTCATGAACGTAAGAAGCGTGCAACAGGCCCCAGTCTTGGCTGTGGTGCTTGATGCCCATTAGTGGCCTGCTGAGATCCTTTGCACCCTCTGCTTTCTCTGTCAGTCACCTCCTTTACTCTTGACTGCCAAACCTTGATGGCAGTGGCACTACGAGAGGCTGCCTTCAGATCGTCCAAGGGACTGTGTCTGCCCTTCACAGCACTGCTCTTTCTGAGTCTGATGCAAGAGACCACACTGACAGCTGCCTGCTGGGTTCCCAGGTCTACTCTAGTTAAGTCCTATCCTAATTATATCCAAACTGGCGTTGGCCCTCCTGGCTCAATGTCTGATCATGGGGAGTAGGCCAACATGTAATGGTGTCCCACCAGCCTGGGTATTTATTTGACCTGGTACCTTGGTAATAGCTTCCCCTCTTAGCCTATTTAATACATCTCACCACTTCCCTCAACAGCGAGACAAGTCCTGGGGCTCATGGGCTCATAGCCTGCTCACACACAAGTCCTGGGGCCTGGGACAAATCCACTTTTTGCACTAAGTCCTGGGGTTTGGTAGAAACCTTACATAGCCACAGCTGTAGCAATCCCACTCACAGTTTGTTGATCCAGGGTGCACAGCTTGTGGCAGAGGTCCTTTCTCCTCCATGATCCAGGCTGAACTTCTTTGCTCTGTCCAGAAGCAGAGCCTGTTTATTCTCCAGCCTCTCCCTTCCTCACCACAAAAGTTGACACTTAAAGAAGCTTCCCCCTTTTTCCTTGCCTTGGTGTCCAGGACTCGGGTTTCCTGGTACGGAGTGCCAGACCAGTGGTCCATTTAGCTTAGTAACCTATCTCTGACAGTGGTAGTAGTGGATGCTTTATGGGGAAAGTACTGAACAGAGTATATCTGGAGCTGTAGTTCTCCACCTTTTTAGATGCAAGGCCCCCCTCCATAACTTCAGTGAATTGAGCAGCATCCCATTTCAAAAACTAATTTATTTATTTCCATGTTTATCCCCTTGCAGAGGGGCCAGGCAATGAGGGCAGGGCAGTAGCCAGGCAGGAAGGAGCCGGAGTCTGCACTTATCTCCTCACACCTTGCAGTATTCTTCAGAAGATCTCGTGGTGCCCCAGAACCCTGGCTGAGAAGTCACTGATCCAGAGCAATCTATCCCTGTCAGCAGCGGAGATGCCTAGGGGGTGCATGCAGGTGCATGTGCACCCCCTGAGAGCACTGGTGCACCCCCTGACTGGCTGTGCTCCCCACTTAGGCAACGGGCAGGGGGGCGGCAGGAGTGCTGGTGTCCCCCCTGCAAGCACTGGCCGGGGAGCGGGAGTGCCGCAGCCACTTCCAAAGGTGCTGTGGCCACTTCCGGAAGCCAGCAAGTGAGATCGGCTGTGGGCCCCTGCCCCGCTCCCCCTGGTCAGCAAGATTGTCCGGTTGCTGACTGGTCGCTGGAGAAGCAAGTGCCCTCCCTAAAGTGGCACCAGTCACCCATGCCTGTCAGATACTCCCTGACATCCACCATCATTGGTTTAGAAACACCAGAGGATACATCCCTGATGGCTCTGTTTTCATACCTGTTTATGAATTTGTCTAGTTCATTTTTTAACGTTTCACACACCTATACATATGCCAAACATCTACTCCAATGTCCAGCAGCTTCCGTGTCATGTATATTCAGCATCCCCATGCTTCAAAATGGTGGTGAGGTTGTTTTAACTAAACCTCATTGAACAAGTTTTAGTTAAAGTGCCCCCGCTGCCATTTTGAAGCGTGGGATGCTGAATACGTGTGATGCTGCGGGTGCTTTAATTAAGCTAATAAAGCACCCCCGCCATCACCCATGTAAAGATGCCCTTCTACACTGTCTGCCTCCACAACCTCCTGTGGTAATGAGTTTCACAAGTTTAACTGTTGTATATCAAATTACTTTCCTCTGCTAGTTTTAAATCTGTCTCCTGCTAATTTCAGTGGGTGCCACCTAGTTCTAATATTCTGGGATTTGGTGACTAACACTTCCCTACTTGCTTTGTCCACATCCTTTATGATTTTACAGACCTCTGTCATACCCCCCTCAGCCATTTCCTTTCTAAACCAGAGTCCTAGCCTTTTTTTAGTCTCTCCTCATATGGCAGCTGCTCCATACCCCGATCATCTTGGTTGACCTTCTCTGTAGTTTGTCTAATTCTACTACATCCCTTCTGAGATGCAGAGACCAGAACTGCACACAATATTCAAGATGTAGCACACTATGGATTTGTTTACTGGCATGATGTTGGTCTCTGTTTCACTTTCCAATTCCTTCTTAATGATGCTTTAGTCCTGGGGACTAAGACAGCAGCAAGGTGCATCATTGAAAATTTTAGCAGATGTGTGGGGAGTCAGGGGGAAGAAACAACTAACCACAGTAATGTTTGCTCTATTTTTAATGTTTTAAATAAAGTTGGGGACTGGGTTCCTGAGAATTGCTGTTACCGATAACTTGTTCAGGATTAAAACCACCTTGGTTTTGTGAAGACCTGGAATTTCAAGTTCATACAATTCAGGCTTCCATCCTGGTAAATGTCTAGCCAGCACTTAATTCAACTCCAAATGTTTCAAAGATACTTCAGGCCTAATGAAGTGGGCCCCACACAAACCCTGATATGGCTACACATTTGTGACCTCCATTTACTGTAACTTATTATTAAGCCAAGAACAAAGCCACATGCCATTAAATAAATCCACAGCTAGCTGCTGTAACCATATTACCTTTTTTACATTATTTCTGATTTTCCCTAACTGCTGGGTCCAGGTCTCTGTCCCACTATATTTAAATCCCAACAAGATTATCCCAAACCTCCTGAAGGATCTCTCCATAAGCTTGAGTTCTCACAGCAGCTACAGCCCATTGGAACCATATATCCAGCTTTTCTTCAAGCAGAAACATGCATGAGCACAGAGGACACAACTATTAAATAAGCAGGACCTACACTGTGGAACTGGCCCCCAAATGAGAGGACAGCGGAGCTGGACTTTGGCATTTTCAGAAACAAAGGCAGAACTTGTTTCTTCAACTTACATCCACTGCAGCAACTTCAGCCCCAAACATTTACTGACCCCTCACAAAGCAAAACAAAAAACGCCCTTACAACTCCAGATTCTACCGCAAATGTAGAAAAGGATGAGACACACTATTTTGTTAATTTGGAGAAGTGTTTTGAATAGGGGCCATGAACATGTAATATGTGTTAAAGGAATAACATTAATTAGAACAACATACATTGAAGGTGGAAAAAATGCTAGGTTGTACACATGCCAAATGTCTACTCCAATGTCCATCTATCCTTGCAGTCAAGGCAGAATGCTTCCCTGCAGCATGTCCTGCATGGCTTTGACCATTCGATTGTATAAAATACCTTCATCTCAGGTTTGGAGATCGATTCACACAAAAGGGTGTCTCATTCACCAAGTCAAGACAGACAGAAACAAAGTGACTACTGACTCTTTCAGCCACCCCTAAAAACAGCAGTTAGTCATGCTGAAAAGAAATCTGCTGGTACAATAGTGCCTATTCTAGCACTCTAGAGCTGGAAGTAGCAGTCCTGTTACAGAAGCTGGCCATGATTTGAGCATGGGGCAGGGAGGGGAAGGAAGACTTTCCACCATACTCATACGTTCCTGAGCTCAGTACAGATGGGGAAAAAAATAAAACCCCAAGTATACATTAATATCTTATACGGACAAATTTCTAAAATGCACCTGCCTGGCAGTAGAATGCATCAGCTGTTTACCGTGCACAGCCACAAAATTAAATGATGGAGAGGAATTAAAGTGGGGGAACAATATATTGAGTCACTTGAGATGGGATGTGTATTGCAGTGATGAACTGGATTCATGTACCAGCATGCTTAATAGGACAGTGCAGACAAATGACAAGTATTTTCCTTATAGAGACTTACATTGGTTCCAGTTCACAGTGAAGTTGTCATAGCTCTGAAAGATGGCTTCACATGCCCCACACCTATTCAAGTGACAGGTCACATTCATTGTACTGGCAGATGGTATCTTCACACACTTCATCATATTCACAGTTCTCATGAGCAGGCAATGAATGCATCTGAGCACTCATTTAAGAACAAGGTTTGCTTTCATCAAACAGTATCTTTGGTCTTCCTGGTAACTGGCATTTCCCAATTAACTGCTCCAAATATCACTAGAGAATCTCAGTCATACAAATAGTCTTGGGAATGAAAGACTTCAGATTTAAAAACTGTACTAAATAATATGATTAAAAAGTGAAATGAAAGCAAATACAGAAATGTGGGAATAACCCCCAATATATAGATCTGAAAGTGCTTTAAAAAGCAGTTGATAACATTAACCCCAAACTGAGGCCCATTCAGGGGATGCAACTTACTTAAGGTCACTCAGCAAACTGGTAGGGCAGAGCTGGAATCTGGAGTGAGCTCTCCTAATTCTCAGTGTAGTGGACTATCCACTATCTTACACTACTTCCTAGATATGGTTAGTTGGGAGTCAAACCCCAAGCTCTTTCAAGTCCTTTAAAACTAAACTGATTTGGGTCAATCAAGCTTCCCAGAAAACTTAAAACCCCTGAGAGATTCTGGAAAGAAAGGGGAGGAAAATGCAAACCACTATTCCACTTCCAAGGCAAACAGAACAGTTTAAAAGACATCTTTCAATGAAATCTGTACTATCCAGAACCACAGAGAGCAAGTCAATGTTCAGTAAAGAAACATCTGCTAAGTTTCCTTTTGAGCAGTGAGAAACCCACCCCCCCAGTTATTCAGTATTACTACCAAGCGTTGGCTTGAGTCCCTTTTGCTTACCTGGAACAGAAAACACCTGGCAGATCAATTCTAAAATGACAACTAAAAACAAAGCCCTGTGGAAATGCGTCCTCCTCTTCGCCATGTGCAACAGAAGCAGTGAATCTCACAGCAGCTCTGAAGTCTCTTTTTCCGTGTTTGCCTCTGAGTAGCTGGCAGCCTAATACAACAGTCAGTTCCAGTTCATTAAAACTCCAGTTTTTCTTTATATCTTCTAGGCACAGTTAATTACAGAGGTGTGGAGCTACATATTTTAAACCCAAAATAACATAGGACATTTAGAACTGAACACAGGCACCGTGCATTTTAGTTGTCTAGCTTTTTTTCCTCAGCACAAAGCGCTATTCGAAGGAAAAATACAATTTGCGGTATGTGCATGTGCAGCTCATGAATTTTGTGAGTAGTTATGAAATTGTTAGTGAATTCTCTTGAATCACTCAACGCCCCCATTTGTGTGCACCCCCATGGGCTAGGAAGGCTGAGACACCTCTCTGCCACTCAGGACAATGGTTAGTCATTAGAAATCAATGACTTGGGTGTGTATTACCTTTACCCACGCTGCAAGAAGAGACTTCCTTCTGTTATCTGAAATGAGGTAAAACTGTGAACAGTGGAAAGTTGCTAAAGGCAAGCAAAGCAGCCAGGTGACAGAAGGAGGCATGTTAAGGAGGTCTTAGACAGACACACAGGAAACTGGACAGAAAGTTGAAGTGGCTGAGCTGGCTTCTGGAGCATTGCAAGGCCCGGTACAGCGGTAGCAGTGATCAAGGTCGGAGAAAATAAGACATGAGCTGCCTGCATGCTTTCCAAATGCAGGAGGACATGCATGGACTTCAAAGAGGGTGAGCTAGACCATGTTAGGGCATTGTGCTCAGAAAGGTGGGGTTTTGTTGTTTTGTGCAATGATCTGTAATTTCAGGTGCTTTTTTTCCCCATAAAAATGCAGGATGTTCAAAACCTCCTTTTCCCCTCTATGCAGCATTGGTCAGGCCACAGTTGGAGTACTGCATCCAGTTCCGGGCACTGCACTTCAAGAGGGGTATGGCTAGCATTGAGAGGGTCCAGAGGGGGCCACTCGCATGGTCAAGGGGCAGCAGAGGAGGCCCTATGAAGAGAAGCTAAAGGGCCTGAACCTATTCAGCCTCCACAAGAGAAGGCTGAGAGGGGATCTGGTGGCCATTTGCCAACTCACCAGGGAGGACCAGCGGGAACTGGGGGAGGCTCTGCTCCCCTGGGCACCGCCTGGGGTTACTAGGAATAACGGCCACAAATCGTTAGAAAGAAGGTTCAGGCTGGACATCAGGAGACATTACTTTACAGTTTGGGCTGCCAGGCTCTGGAATGGGCTCCCAAGCGAGGTAGTACTCTCTCCTACCTTGGGGGTCTTCAAGAGGAGGCTGGACAGATATTTGGCTGGGGTATGATCCTGGCACCCCTTCCTGCCCAGGGCAGGGGGTCAGACCCAATTATCTGTTTAGGTCCCTTCCGACCCTACGTACTATGCTAACCTATTTGCATCCATATGTCTGTCTTCTCCCCTCTATCACTAGAGGTAGATGTTAACTTTGAAAGCTCTATCTTGGCAGGATTTGGGAAAAGGATGCATTAGCTATGGACAGAGTTTTAAGAGTCCAAACTAACCAATTGGTTCCAGTTTTAGGGATGATGTGGTAGAGTGAGAGGTCTGTACTCTGGGGGCAAGCCTAGTCTCTCTGAAAGACAGCGTGCTGGGCTATATTCAAACTCCAGAGATGTTCTGTAAAACACCCAGATATGCTGTTTGGGGACTCGGCTACATCTGGCTGAATGCCCCGTGGTGACCATTCATCAGATTTCAGTTGAGAACTGTAGCCCTTGCCTAGCATTTTTCATCATCAGATCTCAAATTAGCTTACAAAAGAAACAATTGACAATGTCTCCACTTTAGAGAAAATGAGTGAAAGTAAGATGCAGAGAGGGCAATGTGACTTGCCCAAAGTCACCTAGTAAGCACTGGGGAAGTTGAAGCCAATTCTCCTGATCCCCAGTCTAGTCCTAGGCTACATTGCATTGTGCCACAAAACCCAAATTGACAGTCTCTCCACTTCCATGCAAAAAAGCTGAACCATTAGCTCCAGATGAGTTTCACTGTATGGGCCAGATTTTTAGCTGATGGAAAACTGTCACTTAATAATTTCACTTGTTGGCTTGGCTTTGTCTTGAGACCCTTAGCCCCACTAGATGGACATAGATTTTGAGTTGAACTACTACCTTAGGATCTAGCCACGCACAGAATCAGGTACTC